>NC_086452.1:230175296-230481725 GCF_028390025.1 Pseudophryne corroboree | reverse complement strand
AAACTTGGTTCTGCTTCCTCAAAATCCTCGGCATGAAGGTGGACCCCCCCAGCCTGGAGTTCGGGCAAGTGGGAGCAAGACTAAGAAATTTCAGTCAGGTCTGGGCATCCTCTTGCCTGGATCCTTGGGTACTGGAAATTGTTACCCAGGGGTACAGACTGGAGTTTCAAGAACTCCCGCCTCACAGATTCTTCAAATCGGGCTTGCCAGCTTTGCTGACAGAAAGTGCTATCCTACAGGAAGCCATTCAAAAATTGCTGAGGACAAATGTCATTGTTCTGGTTCCACCTCACCTACACCACAAGGGTTATTACTCAAACCTGTTTGTGGTACCGAAACCGGATGGTTCGGTAAGACCAATATTAAACCTAAAGTTATTGAACCCCTACCTGAGGGAATTCAAGATGGAGTCTCTGAGAGTGGTGATCTCAGGTCTGGAGGAAGGGGAATTCATGGTATCCCTGGATATCAAGGATGCGTGCCTTCACATCCCGATCTGGCCACCGAATCAGGGTTATCTCAGATTTGTGCTACTGGACTGTCACTATCAATTCCAGGTGCTGCCGTTTGGCCTCTCCACGGCACCAAGGTGATGGCGGAGATGATGCTACTCCTCCACACGCAGGATGTGAACATAATTCCTTATGTGGACGACCTACTGATAAAAGCGTCTTCAAGGGAGAAGCTGTTACAGAGCAATGCTCTCACGACTCAACTACTCCAGGATCATGGATATATCCTGAACCTTCCAAAGTCGCATATAAGGGGTAATTCCAAGTTGATCGCAGCAGGAAATTTTTTATCAGTTGGGCAAAACCATGTGCACTGCAGGGGGGGGCAAATATAGCATGTGCAGAGAGAGATAGATTTGGGTGTGGTGTGTTCAATCTGCAATCTAAATTGCAGTGTAAAAATAAAGCAGCCAGTATTTACCCTGCACAGAAACAAAATAACCCACCCAAATCTAACTCTCTGCAAATGTTATATCTGCCCCCCCTGCAGTGCACATGGTTTTGCCCAACTGCTAAAAAAATTTCCTGCTGGAATCAACATGGAATTACCCCCATAGAGCCGACAAGGAGACTGTCCTTCCTGGGGATGATCCTCAACACTGAAGTACAGTGGGTGTTTCTGCTGGAGGAAAAAGCATTGGTGAAACAAACAATGGTTTGGGATGTCCTGAAGCCAGCCTGGGTATCGGTTCATCAGCTCATTCGCCTTCTGGGGAAGATGGTGGTCTCCTACGAGGCTCTACAGTACGGAAGATTCAATGCACGGTCTTTCCAACTGGATCTCCTGGACAAATGGTTGGGGTCTCATCTTCACATGCACCAGAGGATACGTCTGTCACTGAAAGCCAGACTATTGCTCCTCTGGTGGCTGCAAACTTCTCACCTACTAGAGGGCCACAGGTTCTGGATTCAGAATTGGATCCTCCTAACCACGGATGCAAATCTTAGAGGTTGGGAAGCAGTCACCCAGGGGGAAAACTTCCAAGTAAGGTGGTAAAGTTTGGAGTCCATCCTTCCGATGAACATTCTGGAACTAAGGGTCGTGTGCAACGGTCTTCTACAAGCGCCACATCTTCTAAAAGATCAGGCCATTCAAGTTCAGTCGGACAATGTAATGACAGTGGCCTACATAAACCGACAAGGCGGAACGAAGAGCAGAGCTGCAATGTCGGAGGTAACAAGAATCATCCTCTGGGCGGAAAAGCACGCCGTGCCGCTGTCGGCAATCTTGATTCCAGGAGTGGCCAACTGGGAAGTGGACTTCCCCAGCAGACACGATCTCCATCCGGGTGAGTGGGACCTCCACCCTAAGTGTTCGCAGAGGTGACAAGTTTTTGGGGCGTACCTCAAATAGACATGATGGCCTTACACCTCAGCAAGAAGCTTCGGAGGTATTGTTCCAGGTCGAGGGATCCACAGGCAGTGGCGGTGGACGCCCTGGTAACTCGTGGGTGTTCAATTCAGTGTATGTGTTCCCTCCACTTCCACTCATCCCAAGAATTCTCAAACTAATAACGAGAACAAGAGTTCAGGCGATCCTCATTGCTCCAGACTGGCCAAGAAGAGCTTGGTACGCGGCTCTTCTAGAGTTACTGCTGGAAGATCTGAGGCCTCTTCCTCTTCGTGAGGACCTTCTGCAACAGGGGCCGTTCGCTTATCAAGACTTACCGCGGCTACATTTGATGGCATGGAGGTTGAACGCCAGATCTTAGCTCGGAAGGGCATTCCGAACAAAGTTATTCCTACCCTGATACAGGCTAGAAAGGGAGTAACGTCAAAACATTACCATCAGATTTGGAAAAAGTACGTGTCTTGGTGCAAATCCAAGATGTTTCCTCCGGTGGAGTTTCAATTTGGACGGTTTCTCTTCCTGCAAGCAGGGGTGGATGTGGGCCTGGGCACCATAAAAGTCCAGATTTCAGCTTTGTCCATTCTCTTCCAGAAATTAATTGGCTGCCCTCCCTGAGGTTCAGACCTTTTTGAAAGGGGTTCTGTACATCCAACATCCCTTTGTGCCTTTAACGGCACCATGGGACCTTAACGTGGTACTGCAGTTTCTGCAATCAGATTTGTTCGAGCCTTTGCAGGAGGTTGAGGTTAAGTTTCTTTCTTGGAAGACTGTCACACTATTGGCATCTGCTAGACGTGTGTCGGAATTGGGAGCATTGTCCTACAAGAGCCCCTACTTGATTTTCCATGAAGATAGAGCTGAGCTCAGGGCGTGTCAGCAATTTCTTCCGAAGGTTGTGTTGGCTTTTCATATCAATCAATCAATCAATCAACCAACCTATTGTGGGGCCAGTGGCTACTGACTCCTCAATTACTTCAGTCTTTGGATGTTGTGAGGGCTTTGAAGATTTATGTGAAGCGAACTTCTCTTCACAGAAAGTCTGACGCTCTGTCCTTTTATGATCCCAACAAGGTTGGGTGGCCTGCTTCTAAGCAGACAATTTCTTGCTGGATCAGGTTTACTATCCAGCATGCTTATTCTACGGCAGGCTTGCCGTATCCTAAATCCGTTAAGGCCCACTCTACTCGTAAAGTGGGTTCTTCCTGGGCAGCTGCCCAGGGTCTCTCGGCTTTACAGCTTTGCCAAGCAGCATCTTGGTCAGCTTGGTACATCCCCATGGTACTAATGTGGACCCCAGCATCCACTAGGACGTAAGGAAAAAATAGGATTTTAATTACCTACCGGTAAATCCTTTTCTCGTAGTCCATAGAGGATGCTGGACGCTCGCCCAGCGCTTTGTTCTCCTGCAGTTGTTACTTGATTAAGTACTGTTCAGCTGTTGCTGACTTGTTCAAGCTTGTTAGCTTGGTTTGCCTTGTTATGTGTGAGCTGGTGTGAATCTCGCCACTATCTGTATTTCCTTCTCTCGAAGTTGTCCGTCTCCTCGGGCACAGTTTCTAGTCTGGTAGGAGGGGCATAGAGGGAGGAGCCAGCGCACACTATCAAATTCTTAGTGCCCATGGCTCCCAAAGGACCCATCTATACCCCATGGTACTAATGTGGACCCCAGCATCCTCTATGGACTACGAGAAAAGGATTTACCGGTAGGTAATTAAAATCCTATTATATCTATCACTGTATACTGTACCCTGGGGACTAGATGCATCTGGGTCCATATATTTACCCAGTCACAGTATTTACCTATTACGTGTATTCTACTGTGTACTCTGTCACATAATACCGGATATATTTGCAGGTGCTGTGTACTGGGTACTCAGTCCTCAGTTACATGCTAATGGATTTATTTGCAGGTATTGTACTCTGTCTGGCTTCATCGTACTAAACCGCTTTCTGTTGCATTTGTGTATAATGTTTAACATGTAGGGCAGTAAATCTGGGGATGCTCCTGCATGCTTGCGCAACAGATTTACCTAGTGTCCACGCTAGGCTGTGTTTGCAGGGCGCCGCGCCTGTGTTTTTTTTTTTTCTTAAGGGCATAATCCGCCCTGCCCTTTCTGCGGCACCCTGCTAGAACAGCCGCCCGCTTCCTGCCCTCCCAGCGTGTAAAGATGCCGTGCGCATGTGCGCGGCATCCATTCACGCTGTGAGAGAGCTTGGGGGAAGCCCAGCACCTCCGTAGGTGCTGGGCACACCCCCAACAGTGACGCCGCCCCGTTTTATCTATTTTATCTAAAATGATCACGCCCTCTATTTTGCGTGGCCACGCCCTTTTTTGGCGCACGCAGCTTGTGCCCCCACAGTCCGGCGCCCTGCCCAAATCCTAGTGTGAACACTACCTGAGGGGCAAGTTTTGTGTGATGGTCTGTGTACTATGTCTTGTACATCTCCCAGTCAATCCGCAGCTCCTGTAATCAGGAGCCAACCTGAGCTACGTTCTCAAACCTACTTGGTTCTCTAGTTGAATGCTTTATGCCCCCTATGGGACCACCTGTAACAATACAGTCTGATGGCACCCACAGTTACTCTGCTTTGGGCAGGAAAATTTTGCCTCACAGATTGTAGCGTATGACTCATTTCCTGGTCAGGCAAAACCCTATTCCAGGTCACTCTCATATCTCTGGTCATCTGATCGGGCTGCTTCCTCCTCCCTATCCAATCATCTCTGATATTTTATCTGAAGACAAGATCATGCTGTCCTGTCAGTCCCTATATTAGGTGTTCCTGACAAGGATTTTCCATTGCTAAATGATAACCCTGCCCTTGTGGCTACTGGGATTCCCCTACTGTAGTTAAGCAAACTGATATGTTAACGCATCAGAGGGTAATTAAAACTGTTATCACAATCTGACCATTAAGTGTACATCAGACAAGACTCCTGGTCTAATCCAGGGAAGACATTCTCCCTGTCTACAATGGGCATTAGCGCGATATCCTCCCCCTGTAGAGTTATATAACGAGTAGGTTATTCACTGCTAGTGAACTTGTCACCCATCGGATGTCCCCCACTCTGCTTCTCAACACTGTCCCCTCACTGTAGGAACAGACAGGTAAGAGTGTGCAGGGATGCCTGAAGTCTATTACTCCCTTACAGGTGTTGTACATAGACCACGATTGCGTCCTCTTGGGGCTGCAAAATAGATTGATGACTGGATTAGGCATTAGAGGAAGAGCTGCCCAAGGATATATCTGACATTGCCAGACATTCCCTGTCTCACAATACCATCGCCACCTTTTTCTTCACCAGGAGGCATCCCCTGAGACAGGTGTGTTGGCTGTTAAGGCGTTGAATACGTCTGTCCTGGCTCGCCGTATTCTGTGGTTAAGGTCGTGAAAGTCCTTGGAGGTATTTCCCTTTTACTGGGGACATCTTATTTGGGGAAGACCTAATTAAAAATGGGGTCTCAATCGGCGGCTACTATGACTGCCTTTCTCCCAAATGCTACTCCTTCTGCACAAAAGGCAAAATGTACCACTTTTCTCTGCTTTCGGCCTTAAGGTAAAGCGATGGTCAGGCATACCCGAGATTGTCTCGTGCTCCCAACAACCACTAAGCCCAAGAGCTAACGTTCCTGGGCTGCTCTTCAGCCTGCTTCTCATGACAAGCCTGCTGCATGAAGGGACAGGGATCCCAGGGTGGGAGGCCGACTAATACCAGGTTCATCCAGGTCTGGTTAATGACCACTTCAGACGCATGGGTGCGAGAAATTGTTTCTTCAGGGTACGAAGTCTCTACTCAGAGATGTCCCCCTCGCCAGTTCTGCACATTCATTATGCCTTCGGATCCATTGAAGGCGCAAGCTCTACTGATGGTTGTGCGTTCCCTCCTGGATACAGGAGTGGTAGTGCCGGTACCTCTGTCCCAGAGAGGCCAAGGATATTACTCGACCCTGTGTCTAGTCCCGAAACTTGATGGGTCTATTCCCAACCTCAAATCCCTGAACAAGTTTGTGAGTGTCCATGTTTCGTATGGAAACACTGCGCTCAATTGTACTGGCCATGGACCCGGAGACTACATGGTATCCCTTGTTATACAAGATACTTACCTGCATATGCCTATTGCCATATCGCATCGGCAATATCTGCGGTTTGCTATTGGCAACCTTCACTATCAATTCCAGGCTCTACCGTTTGTACTGGCCACGGCCCCTTGAGCCTTCACCAATGTTATGGCCATCATGACGGCTCATCTCCGTCGCCAGGGAGTCAGGTTCCTGCCGTATCTGGATGACTTGCTGATTCTGGCAAACTCCCACGATGTCCTCCTCAGTCATCTACAACTGACTGTAAATTTTACTACAAGCCCACGGGTGGCTCATCAACTGGAAGAAGTCCTCGCTGGTCCCTGCTCGGAGCATGGTGCACCTGGGGGCACTACCGGACATACGCAGTCAACGGCTGTTTCTGTCTCCAGAGAAGGTCCTGAAACGTCAGGACAGGATTAGATACTTCCTTTCTTGCCCAAGAGTGTCTGTACACTCGGTGATGGCCTTGTGGTGTTAATAGAATGTAAAGGTATGCCACAGTAAAGCCATCCAGCTCAGCCAGTCCAGAGGCACCACACTCCACTTCTCCATTACCCCAGTCTGGGTCTATGATTAACATTCTTTACATTCTATTAACACTTATCGCTTACTACTTTCTTTAACACTATTTCTCCATTTTAATTAAATCTAATTTTTGTATCACTTTCTTTGTATCTTTGGCTTCCTAACACTAATTTATTAACACTATAGTTTCTCTATCGTCCTAGTGGATGCTGGGGTTCCTGAAAGGACCATGGGGAATAGCGGCTCCGCAGGAGACAGGGCACAAAAAGTAAAGCTTTACGATCAGGTGGTGTGTACTGGCTCCTCCCCCTATGACCCTCCTCCAAGCCTCAGTTAGATTTTTGTGCCCGGCCGAGAAGGGTGCAATCTAGGTGGCTCTCCTAAAGAGCTGCTTAGAAAAGTTTAGCTTAGGTTTTTTATTTTACAGTGAGTCCTGCTGGCAACAGGATCACTGCAACGAGGGACTTAGGGGAGAAGAAGTGAACTCGCCTGCGTGCAGGATGGATTGGCTTCTTGGCTACTGGACATTAGCTCCAGAGGGACGATCACAGGTACAGCCTGGATGGTCACCGGAGCCTCGCCGCCGGCCCCCTTGCAGATGCTGAAACGAGAAGAGGTCCAGAATCGGCGGCAGAAGACTCCTCAGTCTTCTTAAGGTAGCGCACGGCACTGCAGCTGTGCGCCATTTTCCTCTCAGCACACTTCACACGGCAGTCACTGAGGGTGCAGGGCGCTGGGAGGGGGGCGCCCTGGGAGGCAAATGAAAACCTTTTTTGGCTAAAAATACCTCACATATAGCCTCCGGGGGCTATATGGAGATATTTAACCCCTGCCAGAATCCACTAAAGAGCGGGAGACGAGCCCGCCGAAAAAGGGGCGGGGCCTATCTCCTCAGCACACAGCGCCATTTTCCTCACACAGCTCCGCTGGTCAGGAAGGCTCCCAGGCTCTCCCCTGCACTGCACTACAGAAACAGGGTAAAACAAGAGAGGGGGGGCAAAATTGTGGCAAAACTATATTATTAAAGCAGCTATACAGGGAGCACTTATTATAAGGCTATCCCTGTCATATATAGCGCTTTTGGTGTGTGCTGGCAAACTCTCCCTCTGTCTCCCCAAAGGGCTAGTGGGGTCCTGTCTTCGTTAAGAGCATTCCCTGTGTGTCTGCTGTGTCGGTACGTGTGTGTCGACATGTATGAGGACGATATTAGTGTGGAGGCGGAGCAATTGCCAAATATGGGGATGTCCCCTCCTAGGGGGTCGACACCAGAATGGATGCCTTTATTTATGGAATTACGGGATAGTGTCAACACGCTAAAGCAGTCGTTTGACGACATGAGACGGCCGGACAATCAATTAGTGCCTGTCCAGGCGCCTCAAACACCGTCAGGGGCTGTAAAACGCCCTTTGCCTCAGTCGGTCGACACAGACCCAGACACAGGCACTGATTCCAGTGGCGACGGTGACGAATCAACCGTATTTTCTAGTAGGGCCACACGTTATATGATTTTGGCAATGAAGGAGGCGTTACATATTGCTGATACTACAGGTACCACAAAACAGGGTATCATGTGGGGTGTGAAAAAACTACCTATAGTTTTTCCTGAATCAGATGAATTAAATGAGGTGTGTGATGAAGCGTGGGTTGCCCCCGATAAAAAAATGCTAATTTCAAAGAAGTTATTGGCTTTATACCCTTTCCCGCCAGAGGTTAGGGCGCGCTGGGAAACACCTCCTAGGGTGGACAAGGCGCTCACACGCTTATCAAAACAAGTGGCGTTACCCTCTCCTGAGACGGCTGCACTTAAAGATCCAGCAGATAGGAGGATGGAAAATATCCAAAAAAGTATATACACACATACAGGTGTTATACTACGACCAGCTATAGCGACAGCCTGGATGTGCAGTGCTGGGGTAGCTTGGTCAGAGTCCCTGATTGAAAATATTGATACCCTGGATAGGGACAATGTTTTACTGTCTTTAGAGCAAATAAAGGATGCATTTCTTTATATGCGTGATGCACAGAGGGATATCTGCACACTGGCATCACGGGTAAGTGCTATGTCCATTTCGGCCAGAAGAAGTTTATGGACGCGACAGTGGTCAGGCGATGCGGACTCAAAACGGCATATGGAAGTTTTGCCGTATAAAGGGGAGAAGTTATTTGGTGTCGGTCTATCGGATTTGGTGGCCACGGCTACAGCCGGGAAATCCACCTTTTTACCTCAAGTCACTCCCCAACAGAAAAAGACACCGACTTTTCAACCGCAGCCCTTTCGTTCCTTTAAAAACAAGAGAGCAAAGGGATATTCATATCTGCCACGAGGCAGAGGAAGGGGGAAGAGACAGCAACAGGCAGCTCCTTCCCAGGAACAGAAGCCCTCCCCCGCTTCTACAAAAGCCTCAGCATGACGCTGGGGCTTCTCAAGCGGACTCGGGGGCGGTGGGGGGTCGTCTCAAGAATTTCAGCGCGCAGTGGGCTCACTCGCAGGTAGATCCCTGGATCCTGCAGATAATATCTCAGGGGTACAGGTTGGAACTAGAGACGGATCCACCTCGCCGTTTCCTGAAGTCTGCTTTACCAACGTCCCCCTCCGACAGGGTGACGGTCTTGGAAGCCATTCACAAGCTGTACTCTCAGCAGGTGATAGTCAAGGTACCCCTTTTACAACAAGGAAAGGGGTATTATTCCACTCTATTTGTGGTACCGAAGCCGGATGGCTCGGTAAGACCTATTCTAAATCTGAAATCCTTGAACCTGTACATAAAGAAGTTCAAGTTCAAGATGGAGTCACTCAGAGCAGTGATAGCGAACCTGGAAGAAGGGGACTTTATGGTATCCTTGGACATCAAGGATGCGTATCTCCACGTTCCAATTTACCCCTCACACCAGGGGTACCTCAGGTTCGTCGTACAGAACTGTCACTATCAGTTTCAGACGCTGCCGTTCGGATTGTCCACGGCACCTCGGGTCTTTACCAAGGTAATGGCCGAGATGATGATTCTTCTTCGAAGAAAAGGCGTATTAATTATCCCATACTTGGACGATCTCCTAATAAGGGCAAGGTCCAGAGAACAGCTAGAGATGGGATTAGCACTGTCTCAAGAAGTGCTAAAACAGTACGGGTGGATTCTGAATATTCCAAAATCCCAGTTAATTCCGACAACACGTCTGCTGTTCCTAGGGATGATTCTGGACACGGTTCAGAAAAAGGTTTTTCTCCCGGAGGAAAAAGCCAAGGAGTTATCCGAGCTTGTCGGGAACCTCCTAAAACCAGGAAAGGTGTCTGTACATCAATGCACAAGAGTCCTGGGAAAAATGGTGGCTTCTTACGAAGCAATTCCATTCGGCAGATTCCACGCAAGAATTTTCCAGAGGGATCTGTTGGACAAATGGTCAGGGTCGCATCTTCAGATGCACCAGCGGATAACCCTGTCTCCAAGGACAAGGGTATCTCTTCTGTGGTGGTTGCAGAGTGCTCATCTATTAGAGGGCCGCAGATTCGGCATACAGGATTGGATCCTGGTGACCACGGACGCCAGCCTGAGAGGCTGGGGAGCAGTCACACAAGGAAGAAACTTCCAGGGCGTGTGGTCGAGCCTGGAAACGTCTCTTCACATAAACATTCTGGAACTAAGAGCAATCTACAATGCTCTAAGCCAGGCAGAACCTCTGCTTCAAGGAAAACCGGTGTTGATCCAGTCGGACAACATCACGGCAGTCGCCCATGTGAACAGACAGGGCGGCACAAGAAGCAGGAGTGCAATGGCAGAAGCTGCAAGGATTCTTCGCTGGGCAGAGAATCATGTGATAGCACTGTCAGCAGTGTTCATCCCGGGAGTGGACAACTGGGAAGCAGACTTCCTCAGCAGACACGACCTTCACCCGGGAGAGTGGGGACTTCATCCAGAAGTTTTCCACATGCTGGTAACCCGTTGGGAAAGACCAATGGTGGACATGATGGCGTCTCGCCTCAACAAAAAACTGGACAGGTATTGCGCCAGGTCAAGAGATCCGCAGGCAATAGCTGTGGACGCGCTGGTAACGCCTTGGGTGTACCAGTCGGTGTATGTGTTTCCTCCTCTGCCTCTCATACCAAAAGTATTGAGAATTATACGGCAAAGAGGCGTAAGAACGATACTAGTGGTTCCGGATTGGCCAAGAAGGACTTGGTACCCGGAACTTCAAGAGATGATCACGGAAGATCCGTGGCCTCTACCTCTGAGAAGGGACTTGCTTCAGCAGGGTCCCTGTCTGTTTCAAGACTTACCGCGGCTGCGTTTGACGGCATGGCGGTTGAACGCCGGATCCTAAAGGAAAAAGGCATGCCGGAAGAAGTCATTCCTACTTTGATTAAAGCAAGGAAGGAAGTAACCGCGCAACATTATCACCGCATTTGGCGAAAATATGTTGCGTGGTGCGAGGATCGGAGTGCTCCGACGGAGGAATTTCAACTGGGTCGATTCCTACATTTCCTGCAATCAGGATTGTCTATGGGTCTCAAATTGGGATCTATTAAGGTTCAAATTTCGGCCCTGTCGATTTTCTTCCAAAAAGAATTGGCTTCAGTTCCTGAAGTCCAGACTTTTGTTAAGGGAGTGCTGCATATACAGCCCCCTGTGGTGCCTCCAGTGGCACCGTGGGATCTCAATGTTGTTTTGGACTTTCTCAAATCTCATTGGTTTGAACCACTAAAAACTGTGGATTTGAAATATCTCACATGGAAAGTGACCATGCTACTAGCCCTGGCTTCGGCCAGGAGAGTGTCAGAACTGGCAGCTTTATCTTTCAAAAGCCCATATCTGATTTTCCATTCGGACAGGGCAGAACTGCGGACTCGTCCGCATTTTCTCCCTAAGGTGGTGTCAGCATTTCATCTGAACCAACCTATTGTAGTGCCTGCGGCTACAAGCGACTTGGAGGACTCCAAGTTGTTGGACGTTGTCAGAGCTTTAAAAATATACATTTCAAGGACAGCTGGAGTCAGGAAATCTGACTCGCTGTTTATACTATATGCTCCCAACAAGTTGGGCGCTCCTGCGTCTAAGCAGACTATTGCTCGCTGGATTTGTAGTACGATTCAGCTTGCACATTCTGTGGCAGGCCTGCCACAGCCAAAATCGGTAAAAGCCCACTCCACAAGGAAGGTGGGTTCTTCTTGGGCGGCTGCCCGAGGGGTCTCGGCATTACAACTCTGCCGAGCGGCTACGTGGTCGGGGGAGAACACGTTTGTAAAATTCTACAAATTTGATACCCTGGCTAAGGAGGACCTGGAGTTCTCTCATTCGGTGCTGCAGAGTCATCCGCACTCTCCCGCCCGTTTGGGAGCTTTGGTATAATCCCCATGGTCCTTTCAGGAACCCCAGCATCCACTAGGACGATAGAGAAAATAAGAATTTACTTACCGATAATTCTATTTCTCGGAGTCCGTAGTGGATGCTGGGCGCCCATCCCAAGTGCGGATTATCTGCATTACTTGTACATAGTTACAAAAATCGGGTTATTATTGTTGTGAGCCATCTTTTCAGAGGCTCCGCTGTTATCATACTGTTAACTGGGTTTAGATCACAGGTTGTACGGTGTGATTGGTGTGGCTGGTATGAGTCTTACCCGGGATTCATAAATCCTTCCTTATTGTGTACGCTCGTCCGGGCACAGTACCTAACTGAGGCTTGGAGGAGGGTCATGGGGGGAGGAGCCAGTACACACCACCTGATCGTAAAGCTTTACTTTTTGTGCCCTGTCTCCTGCGGAGCCGCTATTCCCCATGGTCCTTTCAGGAACCCCAGCATCCACTACGGACTCCGAGAAATAGAATTATCGGTAAGTAAATTCTTATTTTTTTCACTGGTATGCTGCCCTGGGCTTTCTGGCTTATGCTGATTTTTTTTGTTTGGGGTGCCACACCCTGCACCTAGATATAGCGCTAGGGATCCCAAATATACAGAGAGGCCTTGATGTGGCTTTGGGGCTTATGCATACATTTGCCCAAATATATGTAACCGCGATCTCTGAATTCTAATGTGTGGGATTTAAATCTGGTTACTGTTATCATTCAGAGTGCTGGGGGAAATAAAATGCCTTTTTTCTTAGAAATACCCCTCCCTTTCAAGCACCTGAATGCTATCACTAAGCTAATTGAGCATCTGCCACTATATATGTCTTCGGATCAAGAGCCAGGGATCCTCAAGCAGAGTTCATGGACGCTATGGCACTTCCATGGAACTTTTGGCTGCCCTACGTGTTTCCTCCAGTGTCACTCCTGCCCAGGGTACTACGGAAGTTCAAACAAGGAGGAATACTACTTATAGTCACTCCAGCATGGCCCAGATGGCATTGGTTCTCAGACCTGCAGGGTCTATCGTTAGAGCGTCCTCTTCTACTTCCTCAACGCCCAGACCACCTCGTTCAGGACCCTTGCGTCTTTCCAGACCTGGCCAGACTGGCTTTGCCGGCATGGCTCTTGAAGCTTTACTCCTGAGGGCTAAAGGATTCTCTGAGACGGTCATCCATACTATGCTGAATGCCCGCAAACCGGCATCTGCGCTGATTTATTATAGGGTCTAGAATTCTTACTTCCTGTGATGCTAAGAATTACGATGCTTACAAATTCAGTGCTTCCAGACTTCTGGCTTTTTTTTTTTTTTTTTGCAACAAGGCCTGGATTTAGGATTTTGTCTGGCCTCCCTCAAGGTTCACCTATCTGCCTTGTCGGTGTGGTTTCAGATAAAAATTACGTCTATACCTGGCGTTCATACATTCACTCGGGGCGTGCTGCGGATTCAGCCTCCCTATGTCCCTCCTGTGGCTCCATGGGATTTGTGTGGTCCTGAATGCCCTGCAAGAGTCTCCATTTGATCCTCTTGAGTCAATGGATCTTAAATGGCTCACAGCCAAGGTCCTGTTTCTGCTGGCTATTGCCTCTGCTAGAAGGATGTCTGACTTTGGCGCTTTGTCCTATCGTCCACCCTTTTTGATATTTCATCGTGACCGAGCAGTTCTTAGAACTCGCCCTGGTTATTTACCTAAGGTGGTGTCATCTTTTCACCTTAATCAAGAGATTGTGGTTCCAGCCTTCATCTCTTCTGAATTGTCCTCCAAAGAACGGTCTTTGGATGTGGTACAGGCTTTCCTTTTTAATATATGTGGAGAGGACTGCCTCTATCAGGAGGTCAGACAGATACCCTTTTTGTACTGTTTGGTTTCCACAAAGTGGCAGGCCCGCGAAAAAGCAAACCTTGGCCAGATGGATTAGAATGTAGATTGCACAAGCTTATGCATAGGCTGGACTCCCAGCTCCTGCTGCTATTAAAGCCCATTCTACTCTGTCGGACCCTCTTGGGTGGCCCATCGCGGCGTGTCTGCAAAACAATTGTGCAAGGCGGCTACGTGGTCCTTGTGATCATCCTTGTATGGCCTGCACCAGGGTCATACACTAGTAGTCACCCTAAGCTATACAGGTCAGTAACCCAGGAAATGTGTATTCTTAAATGTAGTCCAGTGACCATAGGACCTGTGTACAGAGTTGACACAAATCCCTACCCCAACTTGCACGAAAACTACAATCAGCTTAAGAGGCTGTGACATCACAAATGACTCCAAGGGGTTAACAGTTTACTCATTTTATGGTGTGTCCCCCAAAATCAGCATAATTACCTGTCCTTTATTCTAACAGGGCTCTTTCTAGACTTGGTGACTCCAAAGCCACAGGGGGTCCCCTGGTGTACCTGGACACTTTTTTTTTTTTAAATATTAGGATTGAAAATCCCACCAATCGGGACACCCTGCCGCATCGCCAGGTGAGCAAAGCATCATGGGAGTTTAGGAGGTTTCAAAAGAGCCCGCAGAGAGCTTGGAGAGGCATTCTGACTAGAGGTCGAGGCTGTTGCCAGGAGTCGAGAGATCCTGTCAGCCCGTTTGTGTGGAGACCTGGCTATGCGGAGAGGGCCCAGTATAAGCGGCTAAACGTTTGCTCCATCGGGAGCTGTCCCAGGTGTGGGGCTGGTGTGCCAGCTGGAGCTGGGTGACTAGTCAGCATGCCCTACCTCTGCAGGGTAGAGTACCATCAGGCCAAAAGCGGCCGGGATCAGCAAGACAGACATCATCGCCCCTTCCAGGAACCAGTATCCGCCAGGAGTCTCCAAATGCAAGTATTCCCTGAGGTGGCTAGTGACTGTGTAGGGGCAGGAGTTGTTTTTGTGTGGTTCTTTCTCTTATATAATCTTAACTGTAATTGCTAATGCTAACTATAAATGTATAAAGTGTGGTTATGGTTTTTCCTGTATAATTAGAGTGTATGAAAATCTACATTTTGTACCTTGCTATTGTGTACTTACTGTGTGATCTCAGAACTCGGTAGTGACCCCGAGGTGCTGTGCAGAACTGTAAACGCTGCCTTTCTCAAGGCGGAGATGGGCGAGAATAATGCAGTGAACACGTTCATTAGGTTCTATGCCTTTGATACTTCTACCTCCCAGGATGCTTCCTTTGGACGCCGGGTTCTCAAACCCGCTAAGGTGCGTTCCCTCCCTTGAGGAACTGCTTTAGAACATCCCCGATGTATTCTCTGTGGAACACAGTGTACCCTGCTGCAGAAAAGGAGATTTATGGTAGACTTACCATGGTTAAATCTTTCTGCGATGTACGCTGGGTTCCAAAGGGCACCCACCCTGATGCACTTAGCTTCTTTGGGTTTGTTTGACATTAGCCGCTAGTCCCGTCTCCTGTCGTGAGAACATGGTTCTATGTGACTAACATCTGACTTCTCTTTTAACTGCTTCTGCATTGGACTGGTTAACAAAACTGAGCTCACAGTGCCTGGAGGCGGGGATATAGAGGAGTCCCCGTAATGCATTTTGGGACAGCCTAAAGCTTTAGCCTGTTGGTGTGTCTGGATCAAGATCCATCTCTACACCCCGATGTATTCCCTGTGGAACCCAGTGTACCTTGCAGAAAGAGATTTAACCATGGTAAGTACCATAAATATCGTTTTTTCTTTCTGTTATAAGTAAACGTTATTAGATGCTCTTCTACTGGATAATACAAATTAAAAATACTTGGCTGTTGCATTTTCTCACTGCCATATTGTAAGGCACATTTTCTTCTCGAACACGTTGTGATCATCTTGTGGTGGGAGGAACAAGATCTGTACATTTGTTGAAAGTTGTAGAACAAACACCTGCTAAAGATGTTATGTCATTATTCAGTCCAGAGTTGCTCAACCTCTCTGCACATATCCACATTTAGATGACTAATCAGGTAGTAATTGGATGGTGATCTATAAATATATTTTTCTTTCCTTTACCACTTAACTGTTTTTTTTTTTTTTCTCTCCTCCCTCCCAACCCCCCCCCCCCCCCCCCCCCCCCCCTGCCAAAAAAACAGCTCCGAAATTGTCGGGGGGGGGGGGGGGTGCGGGGGGTTTATGGGTGAATTAGGTGAAGCCCGTTAATTTAACCCTATCCAAAATGATTTTAGTAAAAAACAAAACAAAACTTTCGAATATTATATATTTTTTTTTGTGTGCGCAAGCATCGATCGGAAACATCGCGATAATTGCAGCTTTCATTTTGAAAGCAGGAATAGCCTCCAGGTATACAGGGGGGGTCTGGGGTGGCTTGGGGGGGTTAATTTACACTCCCCAGCGGCTGCTATTGACTGCAGCCGCTGGAGGGGGGGGGGATCCTGCCGCAGTGATCGGCAGCATGGCAGTCAGTGGGGGAGAGTGCAGGGTGGCAGAGGGCAGAAGACTTATTTATTTTTCTTTTGTTGGTCTTTTTCATCTTAAAGGTAACACATTCGGGTGCTTATTAAAGTATCTTTGAGGCATATTCAAGAAAAACACCAGTTTTCGGTGTACCAACAAATATTAAGGGGAGGAAATAAATTGTTTTTATCACCGTCTAATGCGCCCAATGGCAACAATTCAGTTCTGCCGTTCAGGCGCCCAGCAGCCACGGAGGTCACATATTTTTTTCTTGCAGCCTACTGAGGTGAGAGAAAAAAAGTGTGCAAACTAAAGCAGAACTTTAGACGGGTCTAGGCGGCTAAAGTTGGTCTGTTTGGGCGCGATATGCATGTGCACCCAAACAACAATTGAATTGTGACAATTGTTTGTTGGCGTGTAAACAATCAGGTTTAGACAGAAAAATTGGGTTCCCATAACAATTGCATTTTCCCCAGGGCATTTGCTGGGATTGATTTGCAGGTGAACAGGTTCATGGGGGAATTCAGTTATCGCCTGATCTCCCGTTTAAAGTGACAGGATATCGCAGGGGCGATATTCAATTTGTGCCAGTTATCGTACCCATTAGTGTGTGGTTTAGCCACATAACGTAGCTTAACCCGATTAAACTAATGGGCGCGTCACTTTTTACACATTTCTGTTCGCCACTACCGGGTGGAGTGAGCTGAATTACCGGTGCCAGCAGCTGATCATATAACAGGAGCAACAATTGAATTGCTCTGGGCACCATCTAGTGGCTGCCAGTGCGTAATTGCCCCCCACAGTGAGCAGACTAAAGGAACGGTGTTATATACACACACAGGGAGGAATTCAGTTTTCTTCCTGTGGCTGGAAACTAGATGGCGCACAACCAAGCAATTCAATTGTTGCTCTGTTTGGGCGTGGGGAGACTCATTTCAGCTTGCAGCCCGCCATGCTGGCTAACTGAAATATGCAGAAAGTGACCCGTTTGGGTCACCACGCTGTGGGCAAGGTGGCTTGCTGCACTCACCACAGGTTATAGTCTCCCTCTATGGGTGTTGTGGACACCAACAGAGGGAGAAATAGCCTGTGTCGCCGGGATTCCGGCATCGGCATGGACAGCCTGGATCCCGACTAGCGGTATTTTAACAGCTTCCATGAATAACCACTAATTTGCACCCTTAATTGGGAATACTATAGTTGCAAGGATTATACAGTACAGAGATTGAGAGGCATCTCTTTATGCAGTCTTCCTACCACTATCTTGTACCATGTTATCTTATGGGCAGGTAGTCTCTGCCGCTAATCAGAATGTCCTAGAGAGTATTCCAATAGCTTTTTGACTGAATCCAACCTGACCAGGTGATGCACATTATCACACCCATTAAGTAACTCACCAATCGATTGCACCTTACCGTGACTAATGCCTGGGATTTTGTTGCTGTAAACTATCTTCCTGGTTAAGTGCCGTGCACAAGGCTATTTATTTCTGCTCGCCGTTCAGAAAGGTGGGAGCAGAAATGCCCACCATATGCCACTGGCCGGAGTCCACTCATTAAGCTTAACTTGTTTCAGACATAGCTATGTCTTTTTCCTCATAAGCATGTGTCTTCTGAGGAAGGACATATCTATGTCTGAAACGCATTAAGCTGTGTGTGTGAGCTCCGGCCAGCGACGTATGGTGGTGATGAGCACATATTCCGGGTTTGTATCACCGCAGTCTTAATCCATATGGACACTGGGCAGGCGACTCTGTGTACCCCATCAAAGCCGGACTGCTGCACAAAGTATTACATACTTGTATTTTCTGTCATATTGTGAGTGCATTTGTATTCTAAAAACACCTTTTATCCAACGTTCTCCGGAAGCCATGAAATGTAGACACAATCATTGCGTGCACGCACAGTTGATTCAAGAACTTGCACTTGCTACACAGCCCAACTTCCAACACCCAAAGTAATAGTGTATGATTGTCTGATTTATTTTACTGTCTGTTTCAAATATTTTGTTGTAATGGCCTTACAGTATTTCATAATGTCTGTGTATAATTGCTCTAGTCTTTATAAATCTACTTTTGATTCACTCATAGTAAAGGATTTGTACAGTGAGTAATTTGTTTTTAAAATTGGGACATTATAAGCTATATTTTATATTTTCAGGTAACACATGTTGAACCCTGGGAGAAAGGTAGCCGAAAAACTGCTGGACAAACAGGGATGTGCGGGGGGGTAAGTACAAGTACGTGCCTCCACATTTTTGGGGTTTTAATTAACTCCAAGGTAGATGACAAACAAGGTTTCTCGAGTTGAGATACTAGGTATCTTTATTAGGTTGTTATATGTTGTAGTGTGTAATAACGCTGTCTGAAAACGGGGGATAAAATGAAAAAACTGTCCATTTCAATTACCTGCGGGGCGGCTGAGTTGGTATTGCAACAGCGTGGAAACACGGGGGTAATTCAGATCTGATCGCTGCTGTGCGTTTTCCGATCAGATCTGAACTGCGTATGCACCGTAATGCGCAGGTGCAATGGACCGCAGCAATGGGGCTTGCCGGTCAGCGACGAGATGCCCGGGCGTTCTCAAGGTGATTGACAGGAGGAGGTCATTTGTGGGTGGCAACTGACCAGGGAGTTGCCACCCAGGGAGTGTCCAGACAAACGCAGGCGTGTCAAAGCATTTGAAGGGAGGGTGTCTGACGTTGGCTCCGGCCCTGACCAGCAAGAAGCAATCGCAGTGGCTGAGCAGACACTTCACAAAATCAGTTTGTGCAGCTCTGCTACACATCCGAACGCACACTTGATCAGCCTAATTCACCCTCCCCCTGTAGGCGCGACTATCTGATCGCAGAGCAGTAAAAAACACAGCCCAGTGATCAGGTCTGAATTACCCCCACGGTCAATGGACTGGAGTATTTTTGCCCTGCGAGGCTGCATTTGCTCTGCAAGCAGATTTGCTGCTAATTGACTCAACCCATATGTGTACAGTCACTTGTGTGCAATAATACCTTTGCTCATTTTTTGTAATGAATATTATGATAAAAGTAAAGGCATCACATGGAACATGGCCAAATGTTGAACTTAATTTTTTAGAAATTTGGATTGAGAAGGGAAATTTAAAAAAAAAAAAATAAAAAAAATAAAATAAAAAAAAAATATATATATATATATATATATATATATATATATATATATATATACGCACACACACACAATAACGCTACAGTGGGCAGAATAAGATGCCATAAATGACAGTGGTTATCCGTTCTGCTGTGACACGTGTAAGTAACTGTGCCTGTTTTCCCTTTTTTATATAAATATAAAATATAAAAAAAAAATACATTTGCTCGGTACACAGATCAGTTTAATTCTCAGTTTATCGTATATTGCAAACCTGAAATGTCTTCTCACAAGTGTATAAAATATCTGGTCATAATGGAAATGGTACATTTTGATAAATAAGGATAATCCCCTAAATATGGCCTTTTAACAGTGAAGACGCTTTGTTGTACTTGGAGCAGGTGTTGGATTGTCTCAACTACTTTCATATTTAGGCACTGGTTGGCTGACAGATTTCATCAGCTTAATAGGCTCTTGAATGTTTTGCGTGACGCACAAGTCTTCAGGTAGGCAGTGCCCATAGCTGTGTTCCTTTGCCATGATATATGAATTGCAGAGAGTAACCCTGGTTACCATGCAACACTATTTAGAGGCACCTGCTGGGAACACAATGGTGCTACATCTGCCAAGTGATCAGGATTTCTTTTGTGAAAGTTATAACTTAATAATAATCCGTAATAATATAATATTCTTGACAGGTACGGGGTGTTGGAACAGGCGGTATTGTTTCCACTGCATTCTGTCTGCTCTATAAGCTGTTTACATTGAAATTGACAAGAAAGCAAGTGATGGGTCTCATCACGCACACAGATTCTCCATACATCAGAGCACTTGGTTTCATGTACATTAGGTAAGTCATTTTTATCGCCATAAAATGTATAACCAGAATGCTACAAAAGGGCCATCTGTTATCCAGTTCTCATGGCATGTATTTTGTACAGTAGTCATGTAGACTTGGATGATTGTGCTGCCATATGTGTACTTGGACAACGATATCAGTGTTCATGCAGGTTGTTAACAGTTTGGTGATTTGGAGCTGTTGCCAAGGACAGTTTTTCATTCTGTACGCTGATTGTCCTTCAGACATTCAAGCTGAAAGATGGCATGCTAGGTCTGATAATAACAAGACTTATGATAATTAGTTTGCTAAATTCTAAAACAAATTACTTTTTTCTTTTTTCCATAATCAAACCAAAGTTAATCCTACAGCTTAAATGGGATGGAGGACTAAAAGCTGAGAAAGCAGTAGTTTGCATTACTGTGGCATCCTTGGCTTTGCACCGGGGTGTGACTTGCCATATGCCAGCGAGCCGTACCTTGGCTTTGCTCCTGGGTATAACTTGCCAGAGAGCCGTACCTTTGCTTTGCTCCTGGGTATGACTTGCCATATGCCAGAGAGCTGTACCTTGGCTTTGCTCCTGGGTGTGACTTGCCATATGCCAGAGAGCTGTACCTTGGCTTTGCTCCTGGGTGTGACTTGACATATGCCAGAGAGCTGTACCTTGGCTTTGCTCCTGGGTGTGACTTGCCATATGCCAGAGAGCTGTACCTTGGCTTTGCTCCTGGGTGTGACTTGCCATATGCCAGAGAGCTGTACCTTGGCTTTGCTCCTGGGTGTGACTTGACATATGCCAGAGAGCTGTACCTTGGCTTTGCTCCTGGGTGTGACTTGACATATGCCAGAGAGCTGTACCTTGGCTTTGCTCCTGGGTGTGACTTGACATATGCCAGAGAGCCGTACCTTGGCTTTGCTCCTGGGTGTGACTTGCCAGAGAGCCGTACCTTGGCTTTGCTCCTGGGTGTGACTTGCCAGAGAGCCGTACCTTGGCTTTGCTCCTGGGTGTGACTTGCCAGAGAGCCGTACCTTGGCTTTGCTCCTGGGTGTGACTTGCCAGAGAGCCGTATCTTGGCTTTGCTCCTGGGTATGACTTGCCATATGCCAGAGAGCCGTACCTTGGCTTTGCTCCTGGGTGTGACTTGCCAGAGAGCCGTACCTTGGCTTTGCTCCTGGGTGTGACTTGCCAGAGAGCCGTACCTTGGCTTTGCTCCTGGGTGTGACTTGCCAGAGAGCCGTACCTTGGCTTTGCTCCTGGGTGGGACTTGACATATGCCAGAGAGCCGTACCTTGGCTTTGCTCCTGGGTATGACTTGCCATATGCCAGAGAGCCGTACCTTGGCTTTGCTCCTGGGTGTGACTTGCCAGAGAGCCGTACCTTGGCTTTGCTCCTGGGTGTGACTTGACATATGCCAGAGAGCCGTTCCTTAGCTTTGCTCCTGGGTGTGACTTGTCATATGCCAGAGAGCCGTTCCTGGGTATGACTTGCCAGAGAACAGTTTCTTTGCTTTGCTCCTGGGTAGTATTTGCCATGTGCCAGAGAGCCAGATATTGGTAAAAAAAAAACACGTGCTGCAGTAAAATAAGCAAGCGTCTACATTTCTGTGATTCGATGATTTTGTCTATTCCAATTGGTTTTCTCAAATCAAAGTGGTTAGCATGAGTAATGCTTACTGGTAATCTGCCAACGTGAGTAACAGTGGAATTGGTGTCCTGGGACTTGTACTGATGTCATTAATTTGTTATTAAGAATACCAAGCATGTTTTCTTTACAGAAAATCTTGATGCGTACTGATCACATTTAATGGCATTAGTAATCATCCATTCCTGTGCTGTATATGTGTTTCTAGCAAATTAGCGCAGGTCTTGATATATTTGTAGATACAAAACATGTTCCGCACCTTTTTTTATTTTTATTTTTTTTATCAGACCTGGCATTGGAAAAGTGTGGTTAAAGGGTTAATTTATTCTAACTGGGCAGACTGACTTCTACATCTGGTATTGCAATAGCCATGCTTCATTTTTCTGAACTGTTTACACATATATTTGAATCTTGCATATTACATGAATAGTGTCATATATTTTTGTTACAGATACACACAACCTCCTACGGATTTATGGGACTGGTATGAAGATTTCCTAGATGACGAAGAGGTATGTCAGCAAGGGTAATTCACTTTTCATTTGTACAGATTCCAAAACCTTGTATATCAATGTGAAAGTTGTTGTTGGTGCAGTATGACTTTGGTCGGTCTGTTTTTTTATTTTATTTTTATTTTTTTCGCAAAGAGATGAAACATAACATTTGTGTTGGTCTGAGATTCCATTAGTTATGCAAATGTACTTCTTTTGTCATTGGAATAAACACTTAAAATATATTAGTTACCCTTGACTGTTTGTTCTGACAGGAAATCAGTGAATGCAATGTTTTCATGATAAGCAAACGCAAATTGTTTTCTCCAGGATTTGAGAGTATTATTTAGAACTACCTTTTGTTTGTTTTTTGAAGAAGAGTCAAGCTGGTACACTATGCGATGTGTGACCCAGCCCGACCTCGTGTACGCTGGAGCGGTGTGCTACAGCATGCATGTAACTGTATGCAGTCGTTTGTGCTACACATCTGATAAGAATGCGAAGCCATCAAGGATACACACTATACAATGTCTTATAGTGTGTTAAATTTGTGCTCTTTAGATGGTGTAAGCTTTATGACTGGATTTTCTTCTTTTGTAATCCTTGTCTATATACAGATGTGTACTCGTACAATTAGCCTCAGTACATCATGTGACCAGAGACACCCGGCATGAGTGAGCCGCCAGGTCCTGTGACTCTGCTAGCGCAGGATGTCTCTTGCTGCTTTGCCAAAAAATGCGTGTTTGACGCAATGTGAATAGGATGCACCAAAAGAATCTGCTGATTAATTTGATATTTGACACTTGTATATCAGTGTGCATTTGTTTCTGTATGTGAAACCCAATGGAGTTTGTATGGAAAAAAGCTGTGTTAGCTGAATCGTAACACTTCATATACAAATACGCATTTTCTGGTAAAGAAGCAGAAAAGAGGGGCTGCAGCAGTAGTCTGAGGACACATCTGCATGTGTATAAACCTACGGTCATTCCACATCAGATTACCCCCCAAAAAATTAAATGTCCACCACCCATCTCAGATCTTTACAAACATTTTTTTAGTTAAGTGATGTCAAAACAACTATTTCTGCCAAATATCTTGACTGTCTTTCAATTAAATGGAAAAATCAATATTAAATGTACTACTTGCGGTTGCTTTTATCCAGTTTATTAGAAGTATCAGGGGTGTATACTAAGGATCCCTAAGGTAACTTTTTCATCTTGAATCCAAAAATCCAAACCAAATTTCTCTGACGTCCTAGTGGATGCTGGGAACTCCGTAAGGACCATGGGGAATAGACGGGCTCCGCAGGAGACTGGGCACTCTAAGAAAGAATTAGGACTACTGGTGTGCACTGGCTCCTCCCTCTATGCCCCTCCTCCAGACCCCAGTTAGAATCTGTGCCCAGCTCGAGCTGGTTGCACACTAGGGGCTCTCCTGAGCTTCTAGTAAAGAAAGTATTTATTAGGTTTTTTATTTTCAGTGAGATCTGCTGGCAACAGACTCACTGCTACGAGGGACTTAGGGGAGAGAAGCGAACCTACCTGCTTGCAGCTAGCTTGGGCTTCTAGGCTACTGGACACCATTAGCTCCAGAGGGATCGAACACAGGCCCAGCCTCGGTCGTCCGGTCCCAGAGCCGCGCCGCCGTCCCCCTTGCAGAGCCAGAAGCAAGAAGAACGTCCTGGAAATCGGCGGCTGAAGACTCCGGTCTTCATTAAGGTAGCGCACAGCACTGCAGCTGTGCGCCATTGCTCCCTATGCACACCACATACTCCGGTCACTGATGGGTGCAGGGCGCTGGGGGGGGGGGGGGGCGCCCTGGGCTGCAATTAGACTACCTTAAATTGGCAAAAAAACACATAATATAGTCTGATAAACTATATATGTGTAAAAATCCCCTGCCATAATATTAATAAAAGAGCGGGATAAGCCCGCCGAGTAGGGGGCGGGGCTATCTCCCTCGGCACACTGGCGCCATTTTCTCTTCACAGCTCCCCAGGCTCTCCCCTGCAGTTTCCAGGCTCAATAGGGTAAAAAAGAGAGGGGGGGCACTAAATTTAGGCGCAAAACTGTATATTATAGCTGCTATAGGGAAAATCACTTTGTGTAGTGTAAATCCCTGTTTATATAGCGCTGTGGTGTGTGCTGGCATACTCTCTCTCTGTCTCCCCAAAGGACTTTGTGGGGTCCTGTCCTCAGTCAGAGCATTCCCTGTGTGTGTGTGTGTGTGTGTGTGTGTGTGTGCGGTGTGTCGGTACGGCTGTGTCGACATGTTTGATGAGGAGGCTCACGTGGAGGCGGAGCAGGTGCCGATAAATGTGATGTCACCCCCTGCGGGGTCGACACCAGAGTGGATGGATATGTGGAAGGTATTAACCGACAGTGTCAACTCCTTACATAAAAGGTTCGATGACATAACAGCTGTGGGACAGCCGGCTTCTCAGCCAGTGCCTGCCCAGGCGTCTCAAAAGCCATCAGGGGCTCAAAAACGCCCGCTACCTCAGATGGCAGACACAGATGTCGACACGGAGTCTGACTCCAGTGTTGACGACGACGAGACTAATGTACATTCCACTAGGGCCATCCGTTGCATGATTACGGCTATGAAAAATGTGTTGCACATTTCTGACATAAACCCAGGTACCACAAAAAAGGGTATTATGTTTGGGGAGAAAAAGCAACCAGTGGTTTTTCCCCAATCAGATGAGTTAAATGAAGTGTGTGAAGAAGCGTGGGCTTCCCCCGATAAAAAAACTAGTGATTTCTAAAAAGTTACTAATGGCGTACCTTTTCCCGCCAGAGGACAGGGTACGTTGGGAGACATCCCCGAGGGTGGATAAAGCGCTCACACGCTTGTCAAAAAAGGTGGCACTACTGTGTCAGGATACGGCCGCCTTAAAGGAGCCTGCGGATAGAAAGCAGGAGGCTATCCTGAAGTCTGTATATACACACTCAGGTACTATACTAAGACCTGCTATTGCTTCAGCATGGATGTGCAGTGCTGCAGCAGCGTGGTCTGATTCCCTGTCTGATAACATTGATTCCCTTGACAGGGACACTATATTGCTAACCATAGAGCATATTAAAGACGCTGTCTTATATATGAGAGATGCACAGAGGGATATTTGCCGGCTGGCATCTAGAATAAATGCAATGTCCATTTCTGCCAGGAGAGTATTATGGACTCGGCAGTGGACAGGTGATGCGGATTCTAAAAGGCACATGGAGGTTTTGCCTTACAAGGGTGAGGAATTGTTTGGGGATGGTCTCTCGGACCTCGTTTCCACAGCGACAGCTGGGAAGTCGACATTTTTACCTCAGGTTCCCTCACAGCCTAAGAAAGCACCGTATTATCAGGTACAGTCCTTTCGGCCCCAGAAAGGCAAGCGGGTTAAAGGCGCGTCCTTTCTGCCCAGAGGCAGGGGTAGATGGAAAAAGCTGCACCATACAGCCAGTTCCCAAGAACAAAAATCCTCCCCTGCTTCCACTAAATCCACCGCATGACGCTGGGGCTCCACTGGTGAAGCCAGGTGCGGTGGGGGCCCGTCTCCGGAACTTCAGCGACCGGTGGGTTCACTCACAGGTGGATCCCTGGGTTCTACAAGTGGTATCTCAGGGATACAAGCTGGAATTCGAGACGTCTCTCCCTCGCCGTTACCTCAAATCAGCCTTGCCAGCTACTCCACCGGACAGGGAGGTAGTGCTGGCGGCAATTCACAAGCTGTACCTCCAGCAGGTGATAATAAAAGTTCCCCTCCAACAGGGACGGGGTTACTATTCCACAAGGTTTGTGGTACCGAAACCAGACGGTTCGGTGTGACCCATTCTAAATTTGAAAGCCTTGAACACTTATATAAGAAGGTTCAAGTTCAAAATGGGCGGTTATTGCAAGCCTGGAAGAAGGGGATTACATGGTATCACTGGACATCAAGGATGCTTACCTGCATGTCCCTATTTACCCACCTCACCAGGTGTACCTCCGTTTTGTGGTACAAGACTGCCATTACCAATTCCAGACGTTGCCGTTTGGTCTGTCCACGGCACCGAGGGTATTTACCAAGGTAATGGCCGAAATGATGATACTCCTTCGAAAGAAGGGAGTTATAATTATCCCATACTTGGACGATCTCCTTATAAAGGCGAGGTCCAGGGAGCAGTTGTTGGTCGGAGTAGCACTATCTCAGGAAGTGCTACAACAGCACGGCTGGATTCTGAATATTCCAAAGTCGCAGCTGGTTCCTACGACGCATCTGCTGTTCCTGGGTATGATTCTGGAATCAGAACAGAAGAAGGTGTTTCTCCCGGAGGAGAAGGCCAAGGAGTTGTCATCTCTGGTCAGAGACCTCCTGAAACCAAAACAGGTATCGGTGTATCACTGCACGCGAGTCCTGGGAAAGATGGTAGCTTCTTACAAGGCAATTCCATTCGGCAGGTTCCATGCAAGGATCTTTCAGTGGGATCTGTTAGACAAGTGGTCCGGATCGCATCTTCAGATGCATCGGCTGATCACCCTGTCCCCGAGGGCCAGGGTGTCTCTGCTGTGGTGGCTGCAGAGTGCTCATCTTCTCGAGGGCCGCAGATTCGGCATACAGGACTGGGTCCTGGTGACCACGGATGCAAGCCTCCGAGGTTGGGGGGCAGTCACGCAGGGAAGAAACTTCCAAGGACAATGGTCGAGTCAGGAGGCTTCCCTACACATAAATATTCTGGAACTAAGGGCCATTTACAATGCCCTAAGTCTGGCAAGACCCCTGCTTCAAAACCAGCCGGTGCTGATTCAGTCGGACAACATCACGGCAGTCGCCCATGTAAACCGACAGGGCGGCACAAGAAGCAGGATGGCGATGGCAGAAGCCACAAGGATTCTCCGATGGGCGGAAAATCACGTGATAGCACTGTCAGCAGTGTTCATTCCGGGAGTGGACAACTGGGAAGCAGACTTCCTCAGCAGGCACGACCTCCACCCGGGAGAGTGGGGACTTCATCCAGAAGTCTTCCAACTGATTGTAAACCGTTGGGAAAGGCCACAGGTGTACATGATGACGTCCCGCCTAAACAAAAAGCTAAAAAGATATTGCGCCAGGTCAAGGGACCCTCAGGCGATAGCTGTGGACGCTCTAGTGACACCGTGGGTGTACCAGTCGGTTTATGTGTTCCCTCCTCTTCCTCTCATACCAAAGGTGCTGAGGATAATAAGAAAGAGAGGAGTAAGAACTATACTCATTGTTCCGGATTGGCCAAGAAGGACTTGGTACCCGGAACTACAAGAAATGATCTCAGAGGAACCTTGGCCTCTGCCTCTCAGACTGGACCTGCTACAGCAGGGGCCCTGCCTGTTCCAAGACTTACCGCGGCTGCGTTTGACGGCATGGCGGATTAACGCCGGATACTGATGGAAAAGGGCATTCCGGTTGAAGTCATTCCTACGCTGATAAAAGCTAGGAAAGATGCGACAGCAAAGCATTATTACCGCATATGGCGAAAATATGTTGCTTGGTGTGAGGCTATGAAGGCCCCCACAGAAGAATTTCAGCTGGGTCGATTTCTGCACTTCCTACAGTCAGGAGTGACTATGGGCCTAAAATTGGGATCCATTAAAGTCCAGATTTCGGCCCTGTCTATTTTCTTTCAAAAAGAACTGGCTTCACTGTCTGAAGTTCAGACGTTTGTTAAGGGAGTGCTGCATATTCAGCCCCCTTTTGTGCCCCCAGTGGCACCTTGGGATCTCAACGTTGTGTTGGATTTCCTAAAATCACATTGGTTTGAGCCACTTCAGACCGTGGAATTAAAATATCTCACGTGAAAAGTGGTCATGCTTTTGGCCTTGGCTTCGGCTAGGCGGGTGTCAGAATTGGCGGCTTTGTCCTGTAAAAGCCCCTATCTGATCTTCCATATGGACAGAGCAGAATTGAGGACGCGTCCCCAATTCCTCCCTAAGGTGGTATCAGCGTTTCATTTGAACCAACCTATTGTGGTGCCTGCGGCTACTCGGGACTTGGAGGCCTCCAAGTTGCTGGACGTAGTCCGGGCCCTGAAAATCTGTTTCCAGGACGGCTAGAGTCAGAAAGACTGACTCGCTGTTTATCCTGCATGCACCCAACAAGCTGGGTGCTCCTGCTTCTAAGCAGACTATTGCTCGCTGGATCTGCTCCACGATTCAACTTGCACATTCTGCGGCTGGACTGCCGCATCTTAAATCAGTCAAAGGCCATTCCACGAGGAAGGTGGGCTCTCCTTGGGCGGCTGCCCGAGGGGTCTCGGCTTTACAAGTTTGCCGAGCTGCTACCTGGTCGGGATCAAACACGTTTGCAAAATTCTACAAGTTTGATACCCTGGCTGAGGAGGACCTTGAGTTTGCTCATTCGGTGCTGCAGAGTCATCCGCACTCTCCCGCCCGTTTGGGAGCTTTGGTATAATCCCCAAGGTCCTTACGGAGTTCCGAGCATCCACTAGGACGTCAGAGAAAATAAGAATTTACTCACCGGTAATTCTATTTCTCGTAGTCCGTAGTGGATGCTGGGCGCCCATCCCAAGTGCGGATTGTCTGCAATACTTGTATATAGTTATTGCCTAACTAAAGGGTTATTGTTATGAGCCATCTATTAGTGAGGCTCAGTTGTTATTCATGCTGTTAACTGGGTATAGTATCACGAGTTGTACGGTGTGATTGGTGTGGCTGGTATGAGTCTTACCTGGGATTCCAAATCCTTTCCTTATTGTGTCAGCTCTTCCAGGCACAGTTTCCCTAACTGAGGTCTGGAGGAGGGGCATAGAGGGAGGACAGTGCACACCAGTAGTCCTAATTCTTTCTTAGAGTGCCCAGTCTCCTGCGGAGCCCGTCTATTCCCCATGGTCTTTACGGAGTTCCCAGCATCCACTACGGACTACGAGAAATAGAATTACCGGTGAGTAAATTCTTATTTTCTTTATCTGCCTTACGTTTCGAAGTATGGCAAAAATGCAAGTTTCTCTAACGTCCTAAGTGGATGCTGGGGATTCCGAAAGGACCATGGGGAATAGCGGCTCCGCAGGAGACTGGGCACATCTAATGAAAGCTTTAGGACTATCTGGTGTGCACTGGCTCCTCCCCCTATGACCCTCCTCCAAGCCTCTGTTAGATCTCTGTGCCCGAACGAGAAGGGTGCACACTAGGGGCTCTCCTGAGCTTCTTAGTGAAAGTTTTAGTTTAGGTTTTTTATTTTCAGTGAGACCTGCTGGCAACAGGCTCACTGCATCGAGGGACTAAGGGGAGAAGAAGCGAACTCACCTGCGTGCAGAGTGGATTGGGCTTCTTAGGCTACTGGACATTAGCTCCAGAGGGACGATCACAGGCCCAGCTTGGATGGGTCCCAGAGCCGCGCCGCCGGCCCCCTTACAGAGCCAGAAGGCAGAAGAGGTCCGGAAAATCGGCGGCAGAAGACGTCCTGTCTTCAACAAGGTAGCGCACAGCACTGCAGCTGTGCGCCATTGCTCTCAGCACACTTCACACTCCGGTCACTGAGGGTGCAGGGCGCTGGGGGGGGGCGCCCTGAGACGCAATAAAAACACCTTGGATGGCAAAAAAATGCATCACATATAGCTCCTGGGCTATATGGATGCATTTAACCCCTGCCAGAATACATAGAAAAACGGGAGATAGGCTCCGCCCCCTTATCGGCGGCCTTATCTCCTCAGCACACTGGCGCCATTTTCCCTCACAGCTCCGTTGGAGGGAAGCTCCCTGGCTCTCCCCTGCAGTCACTACACTACAGAAAGGGTTAAAAAAGAGAGGGGGGCACAAATTAGGCGCAGTATTAACTATACAGCAGCTATAAGGGGGAAAACACTTATATAAGGTTATCCCTGTATATATATATATGTATGTATATATATATATATATATATATATATATATATATATATATATATATATATATATATATATATATATATATATATATTGTGTATATATGTATATGCAATTTTTCGCCGTTTTTTAATTCGACTAAATTCGCCAGGTGAATTCCGGAAGGTGGCTTCCGGAATTCACCATATTCAATGAAAAACGGATTTGCCAGAATCGCGGGCGAAAATCGGCTGATTTGGCGGATTTTGCCGCGATTTAAAAAAAACGGGAAAAACCCGGGGGAAAAAATGGCGTGGGGTCCCCCCTCCAAAGCATAACCAGCCTCGGGCTCTTCGAGCTGGTTCTAAAAATGCAGGGGAAAAATTGGGCAGGGATCCCCCGTATTTTTAAAACCAGCACCGGGCTCTGCGCCTGGTGCTGGTGCCAAAAATACGGGGGACAAAAAGAGTAGGGGTCCCCCGTATTTTTAACACCAGCATCGGGCTCCACTAGCTGGACAGATAATGCCACAGCCGGGGGTCACTTTTATGCCGTGCCCTGCGGCCGTGGCATTAACTACCCAACTAGTCACCCCTGGCCGGGGTACCCTGGGGGAGTGGGGACCCCTACAATCAAGGGGTCCCCCCCCCCCCAGCCACCCAAGGGCCAGGGGTGAAGCCCGAGGCTGTCCCCCCATCCAATGGGCTGCGGATGGGGGGACTGATAGCCTTTTGTGATAATAAAAAGATATTGTTTTTTCCATTAGTACTACAAGTCCCAGCAAGCCTCCCCCGCAAGCTGGTACTTGGAGAACCACAAGTACCAGCATGCGGGAGAAAAACGGGCCCGCTGGTACCTGTAGTAGTACTACTGGAAAAAAAATACCCAAATAAAAACAGGACAGTAAAACTTTTATTTCATACGCCGACACACACATACTTACCTATGTTGACACGCCGACTGCCACGGTCTCCGACGATCCGAGGTACCTGTGAAAAAATTATACTCACCTTCCAGCGTCCAGAGGTACATCCAGGTCCAGAGATAATCCACGTACTTGGCAAAACAAAAAAACGAACACCGATCCATACCGGACTAGAAAGGGGTCCAATGCTTTCACATCAGACCCCTTTCTCCCGAATGCCGGGACATCACGTGACTCCTGTCACTGAAGTCCCTTCAGCCAATCAGGAAGCGCTACTTCCGTGGCGCTCATCTGATTGGCTGTGCGCTGTCTGTGATGTGACAGCGCATCGCAAAGCCGCTCCATTACTTTCAATGGTGGGAACTTAGCGGCTAGCGGGGGGGTCAGCCGCTGACCGGCGGGTGACCTCACCGCTAGCCGCTAAGTTCCCACCATTGAATATAATGGACTGGGCTGTGCGATGCGCTGTCTGCTCAGACGCACAGAGCCAATCGGATGAGCGCAACGAAGTTGCGCTTCCTGATTGGCTATAGAGACCTTTCTGTGACAGCTGTCACTGACAGGTCTCTCTGCATTCGGGGATAGGGGTCCCATGTGTCAGCATGGGACCCCTTTCAGTCCGGCATGGAGCGGGTATTTGCGGTTTGTTATTTTCTACAAGTACGTGGATGTATCTCTGGACCATGGCTGAGGTGAGTATATTGATCTTTTTTTTCAGGTACCCCTGGATTCTACATGGAGAAGAGGACCGATGTCTGCGTGTGAACATAGGTAAGTATGTGTGTGTCGACGTAAGAAATAAAGTTTTACTTTCACGGTGTGTGTGTGTCCTGTCACGGTGTGTGTGTGTGTGTGTCTTGTCCTGCACAAGCGCAAAAAAGTCCCAGGCTCTCCCCTGCACTGCACTACAGAAACAGGGTTAAAAACAGAGAGGGGGGGCACTTATTTGGCGATATGATTACATATGTGAAAATGCTATAAGGGAAAACACTTGTATAAGGGGTTGTCCCTGTATAATTATAGCGTTTTTGGTGTGTGCTGGCAAACTCTCCCTCTGTCTCCCCAAAGGGCTAGTGGGGTCCTGTCCTCTATCAGAGCATTCCCTGTGTGTGTGCTGTGTGTCGGTACGTGTGTGGCGACATGTAGGAGGACGATGTTGGTGAGGAGGCGGAGCAAATTGCCTGTATTGGTGTCACTCTCTAGGGAGTCGACACCGGAATGGATGGCTTATTTAGGAATTACGTGATAATGTCAACACGATGCAAGGTCGGTTGACGACATGAGACGGCCGGCAAACAAATTAGTACCTGTCCAGGCGTCTCAGACACCGTCAGGGGCTTGTAAAAACGCCCATTTACCTCAGTTGGTCGACACAGACACGGACACTGACTTCAGTGTCGACGGTGAAGAAACAAACGTATTTTCCTTTAGGGCCACACGTTACATGTTAAGGGCAATGAAGGAGGTGTTACATATTTCTGATACTACAAGTACCACAAATAAGGGTATTATGTAGGGTGGGAATAATCTACTTGTAGTTTTTCCTGAATCAGATAAATTAAAGTGTGTGATGATACGTGGGTTTCCTCCGATAGAAAATTATTGGAGGTATACCCTTTCCCGCCAGAAGTGAGGGCGAGTTGGGAAACACACCTTAGGGTGGATAAGGCGCTCACACGCTTATAAAAACAAGTGGCGTTACCGTCTCCAGATACGGCCGCCCTCAAGGAGCCAGCTGATAGGAAGCTGAAAAATATCCAAAAAAGTATATACACACATACTGGTGTTATACTACGACCAGCAATCGCCTCAGCCTGGATGTGCAGCGCTGGGGGGGCTTGGTCGGATTTCCTGACTGAAAATATTGATACCCTTGACAGGAACAATATTTTATTGACTATAGAGCATTTTAAGGATGCATTTCTATATATGCGAGATGCGCAGAGGGATATTTGCATTCTGGCATCAAGAGTAGATGTGATGTCCATATCTGCCAGACGATGTTTATAGACACGACAGTGGTCAGGTGATGCAGATTCCAGACGGCACATGGAAGTATTGCCGTATAAAGGGGCGGTCCATCGGACCTGGTGGCCATGGCAACAGCTGGAAAATCCACTTTTGTTACCCCAAGTCACATCTCAGCAGAAAAGGACACAGTCTTTTCAGTCTCAGTCCTTTCGTACCCATAAAGGCAGGCGGGCAAAAGGCCAGTCATATCTGCCCAGGGTTAGAGGAAAGGGAAGAAGAATGCAGCAGGCAGCCCATTCCCAGGAACAGAAGTCCTCCACAGCTTCTGCCAAGTCCGCAGCATGACGCTGGGGCCATACAAGCGGACTCAGGTGCGGTGGGGGGTCATCTCAAGAGTTTCAGCACGCAGTGGGCTCACTCGCAAGTGGACTCCTGGATCCTACACGTAGTATCCCAGGTGTACATTGGAAATTCGAGACGTCTTCCCCTCACAAGTTCCTGAAGTCTGCTTTACCAACGTCTCCCTCCGACAGGGAGGCAGTATTGGGAAAAAATTCACAGGCTGTATTCCCAGCAGGTGATAATCAAAGTACCCCTCCTACAACAAGGGAAGGGGTATTATTCCACACTATATTGTGGTACTGAAGCCAAACGGCTCGGTGAGATCTAAAAGATTTGAACAATTACATACAAGGGTTCAAATCAAGATGGAGTCACTCAGAGCAGTGATAGCGAACCAGGACGATATGGTGTCACTGGATATCAGGGACGCTTACCTACATGTCCAAATTTTGCCCTTCTCACCAAGGGTATCTCAGGTTCGTGGTACAGAACTGTCACTATCAGTTCAGACGCTGCCGTTTGGATTGTCCACGGCACCCCGGGTCTTTACCATGGTAATGGCCGAAATGATGATTCTTCCTAAAAGAAATATGGACGCTTTCCTGATAAGGGCAAGGTCCAGAGAACAGTTGGCGGTCGGAGTAGCACTATCTCAAGTAGTTCTACGACAGCACGAGTGGATTCTAAATATTCCAAAATCGCAGCTTTCTCCGACGACACGTCTAATGTTCCTAGGAATGATTCTGGACACAGTCCAGAAAAGGATGTTTTCTCCCGGAGAAGAAGGCCAGGGAGTTATCCGAGCTAGTCAGGAACCTCCTAAAACCAGGAAAAGTATCAGTGCATCATTGCACAAGGGTCCTGTGAAAAATGGTGGTTTCTTACAAAGCGATCCCATTCGGTAGATTTCACGCAAGAACCTTTCAGTGGAATCTGCTGGGAAAATGGTCCGGATCGCATCTTCAGATGCATCAGCGGATAACCCTGTCTCCAAGGACAAGGGTGTTTTCTTCTGCGGTGGCTGCAGAGTGCTCATCTATGAAAGGGCCGCAGATTCGACATTCAGGACTGGGTCCTGGTGACCACGGATGCCAGCCTGAGTGGCTGGGGAGCAGTCACACAAGGAAAAAATTTCCAGGGAGTGTGATCAAGTCTGGAGACTTCTCTCCACATAAATATACTGGAGCTAAGGGCAATTTACAAGGCTCTAAGCTTAGCAAGACCTCTGCTTCAAGGTCAGCCGGTATTGATCCAGTGGGACAACATCACGGCAGTCGCCCACGTAAACAGACAGGGCGGCACATGAAGCAGGAGGGAAATGGCAGAAACTGCAAGGATTCTTCGCTGGGCGAAAAATCATGTGATAACACTCAGCAGTGTTAATTCCGGGAGTGGAAAACTGGGAAGCAGACTTCCTCAGCAGGCATAACCTCCACCCGGGAGAGTGGGGACTTCAGCGGGAAGTCTTCCACATGATTGTAAACCGTTGGGAAAAACCAAAGGTGGACATGATGGCGTCCCGCCTGAACAAAAAACTAGACAGATATTGCGCCAGGTCAAGGGACCCTCAGGCAATAGCGGTGGACGCTCTGGTAACACTGTGGGTGTACCAGTCAGGGTATGTGTTCCCTCCTATGCATCTCATACCAAAAGTACTGAGAATCATAAGAAGGAGATGAGTAAGAACGATACTCGTGGTTCCGGATGGGTCAAGAAGGACTTGGTACCCGGAACTTCAAGAGATGATCACGGAAGAACCGTGGCCTCTACCTTTAAGAGAGGACCTGCTCCAGCAGGGGCCTTGTCTGTTCCAAGACTTACCGCGGCTGCGTTTGACGGCATGGCAGTTGAACGCCGGATCCTGAAAGGGCATTCCAGATGAAGTCATCCCTACCCTGGTCGAAGCCAGGAAGGATGTAACCGCAAAACATTTTCACCGCATTTGGCGAAAATATGTTGCGTGGTGTGAGGCCAAGAAGGTCCCTACAGAGGAATTCCAACTGGGTCGTTCCTACATTTCCTGAAAACAGGACTGTCTATGGGCCTAAAATTAGGGTCCATTAAGGTTCAAATTTCGACCCTGTCGAATTTCTTCCAGAAAGAACTGGCTTCAGTGCCTGAAGTTCAGACGTTTTGTAAAAGGGGTACTGCATATACAGCCTCCTTTTGTGCCCCCAGTGGCACCTTGGGATCTCAATGTTTTGAGTTTCCTAAAGTCACATTGGTTTGATCCACTCACCACTGTGGAATTAAAATATTTCACATGGAAGGTGAAGATTCTATTAGCCCTGGCTTCAGCCAGGCGTGTGTCAGAATGGGCGGCTTTATCATCTAAAAGCCCTTACTTAATTTCTCTATCGTCCTAGTGGATGCTGGGGTTCCTGAAAGGACCATGGGGAATAGCGGCTCCGCAGGAGACAGGGCACAAAAGTAAAGCTTTCCGATCAGGTGGTGTGCACTGGCTCCTCCCCCTATGACCCTCCTCCAAGCCAGTTAGATTTTTGTGCCCGGCCGAGAAGGGTGCAATCTAGGTGGCTCTCCTAAAGAGCTGCTTAGAAAAGTTTAGCTTAGGTTTTTTATTTTACAGTGAGTCCTGCTGGCAACAGGATCACTGCAACGAGGGACTTAGGGGAGAAGAAGTGAACTCACCTGCGTGCAGGATGGATTGGCTTCTTGGCTACTGGACATCAGCTCCAGAGGGACGATCACAGGTACAGCCTGGATGGTCACCGGAGCCTTGCCGCCGGCCCCCTTGCAGATGCTGAAGTAAGAAGAGGTCCAGAATCGGCGGCAGAAGACTCCTCAGTCTTCTAAAGGTAGCGCACAGCACTGCAGCTGTGCGCCATTTTCCTCTCAGCACACTTCACACGGCAGTCACTGAGGGTGCAGGGCGCTGGGAGGGGGGCGCCCTGGGAGGCAAATGAATACCTATTTTGGCTAAAATACCTCACATATAGCCTCCGGAGGCTATATGGAGATATTTAACCCCTGCCAGAATCCGTTAAGAGCGGGAGACGAGGCCGCCGAAAAAGGGGCGGGGCCTATCTCCTCAGCACACCGCGCCATTTTCCCTCACAGAAAGGCTGGAGGGAAGGCTCCCAGGCTCTCCCCTGCACTGCACTACAGAAACAGGGTTAAAACAGAGAGGGGGGGCACTAAATTGGCGTTAGAAATATATAAAAAAGATGCTATAAGGGAAAACACTTATATAAGGTTGTCCCTATATAATTATAGCGTTTTTGGTGTGTGCTGGTAAACTCTCCCTCTGTCTCTCCAAAGGGCTAGTGGGTCCTGTCCTCTATCAGAGCATTCCCTGTGTGTGTGCTGTGTGTCGGTACGTGTGTGTCGACATGTATGAGGACGATGTTGGTGAGGAGGCGGAGCAATTGCCTGTAATGGTGATGTCACTCTCTAGGGAGTCGACACCGGAATGGATGGCTTATTTAGGGAATTACGTGATAATGTCAACACGCTGCAAGGTCGGTTGACGACATGAGACGGCCGACAAACAATTAGTACCGGTCCAGACGTCTCAAAAACACCGTCAGGGGTTTTAAAACGCCCGTTTACTTTAGTCGGTCGACACAGACACAGACAGGGACACTGAATCCAGTGTCGACGGTGAATAAACAAACGTATTCCTTATTAGGGCCACACGTTAAAGGCAATGAAGGAGGTGTTTCATATTTCTGATACTACAAGTACCACAAAAGAGGGTATTATGTGGGATGTGAAAAAACTACCGTAGTTTTTCCTGAATCAGATAAATTAAATGAAGTGTGTGATGATGCGTGGGTTCCCCCCGATAGAAAATTATGGGCGGTATACCCTTTCCCGCCAGAAGTTAGGGCGCGTTGGGAAACACCCCTTAGGGTGGATAAGGCGCTCACACGCTTATCAAAACAAGTGGCGGTACCGTCTATAGATAGGGCCGTCCTCAAGGACCAGCTGACAGGAGGCTGGAAAATATCATAAAAAGTATATACACACATACTGGTGTTATACTGCGACCAGCGATCGCCTCAGCCTGGATGTGCAGAGCTGGGGTGGCTTGGTCGGATTCCCTGACTAAAAATATTGATACCCTTGACAGGGACAGTATTTTATTGACTATAGAGCATTTAAAGGATGCATTTCTATATATGCGAGATGCACAGAGGGATATTTGCACTCTGGCATCAAGAGTAAATGCGATGTCCATATCTGCCAGAAGATGTTATGGACACGACAGTGGTCAGGTGATGCAGATTCCAAACGGCACAAAGGTGTATTGCCGTATAAAGGAAGAGGAGTTATTTGGGGTCGGTCCATCGGACCTGGTGGCCACGGCAACTGCTGGAAAATCCGCCGTTTTTACCCTAAGTCACATCTCTGCAGAAAAAGACACCGTCTTTTCAGCCTCAGTCCTTTCGTCCCTATAAGATCATATCTGCCCAGGGATAGAGGAAAGGGAAGAAGACTGCAGCAGGCAGCCCATTCCCAGGAACAGAAGCGTTCCACCGCTTCTGACAAGTTCTCAGCATGGCGCTGAGACCGTACAGGACCCCTGGATCCTACAAGTAGTATCCCAGGGGTACAGATTGGAATGTCGAGACGTTTCCCCTTCGCAGGCTCCTGAAGTCTGCTTTACCAAGGTCTCCCTCCGACAAGGAGGCAGTATGGGAAAAAATTCACAAGCTGTATTCCCAGCAGGTGATAATTAAATTACCCCTCCTACTACAAGAAAAGGGGTATTATTCCACACTATATTGTGGTACTGAAGCCAGAAGGCTAGGTGAGACTTATTCTAAAAAAATTTTTTGAACACTTACAAAGGTTCAAATCAAGATGGAGTCACTCAGAGCAGTGATAACGAACCAGGAAGAAGGGGACCTATATAGTGTCCCGGGACATCAGGGATGCTTACCTCTATGTCCCAAATTTGCCCTTCTCACTAAGGGTACCTCAGGTTCGTGGTGCAGAACTGTCACTATCAGTTTCAGACGCTGCCGTTTGGATTGTCCACGGCACCCCGGGTCTTTACCAAGGTAATGGCCGAAATGATGATTCTTCTTCGAAGAAAAGGCGTCTTAATTATCCCTTACTTGGACGATCTCCTGATAAGGGCATAGTCCAGGGAACAGTTGGAGGTCGGAGTAGCACTATCTCGGATACTGCTACAACAGCACGGGTGGATTCTAAATATTCCAAAATCGCAGCTGATTCCGACGACACGTCTGCTGTGCCTAGGGATGATTCTGGACACAGTTCAGAAAAAGATGTTTCTCCCGGAAGAGAAAGCCAGGGAGTTATCCGAGCTAGTCAGGAACCTCCTAAAAACGGTGCATCATTGCACAAGGGTCCTGGTAAAAATGGTGGCTTCCTACGAAGCAATTCCATTCGGCAGATTTCACGCAAGAACTTTTCAGTGGGATCTGCTGGACAAATGGTCCGGATCGCATCTTCAGATGCATCAGCGGATAACCCTATATCCAAGGACAAGGGTGTCTCTCCTGTGGTGGTTATAGAGTGCTCATCTCCTAGAGGGCCGCAGATTCGGCATTCAGGTTTGGATGCTGGTGACCACGGAGCCCAGCCCGAGAGGCTGGGGAGCAGTCACACAAGAAAAAAATTTCCAGGGAGTGTGATCAAGTCTGGAGACTTTTCTCCACATAAATATACTGGAGCTAATTTATAATGCTCTAAGCTTAGCAAGACCTCTGCTTCAAGGTCAGCCGGTATTGATCCAGTGGGAAAAACATCACGGCAGTCGCCCACGTAAACAGACAGGGCGACACAAGAAGCAGGAGGGCAATGGCAAAAACTGCAAGGACTTTTCGCTGGGCGGAAAATCATGTGATAGCACTGTCAGCAGTGTTTCATCCCGGGAATGGAAACTGGGAAGCAGACTTCCTCAGCAGGCACGACCTCCACCCGGGAGAGTGGAAACTTCATCGGGAAGTTTTTTCCACATGATTGTAAACCGTTGGGAAATACCAAAGGTGGACATGATGGCGTCCCGTCTGAACAAAAAACGGGACAGGTATTGCGCCAGGTCAAGAGACCCTCAGGCAATAGCTGTGGACGTTCTGGTAACACCGTGGGTGTACCAGTCGGTGTATGTGTTCCCTCCTCTGCTTCTCATACCTAAGGTGCTGAGAATTATAAGACGTAGAGGAGTAAGAACTATACTCATGGCTCCGGATTGGCCAAGAAGGACTTGGTACCCGGAACTTCAAGAGATGCTTACAGAGGTCTTATGGCCTCTGCCGCTAAGAAGGGACTTGCTTCAGCAAGTACCATGTCTGTTCCAAGACTTACCGCAGCTGCGTTTGTCGGCATGGCGGTGGAAAGCCGGATCCTAAGGGAAAAAGGCATTCCGGAAGAGGTCATTCCTACCCTGGTCAAAGCCAGAAAGGAGGTGACCGCACAACATTATCACCACATGTGGCGAAAATATGTTGCGTGGTGTGAGGCCAGGAAGGCCCCACGAAGAAATTTCAACTCGGTCGATTCCTGCATTTCCTGCAAACAGGAGTGTCTATGGGCCTCAAATTGGGGTCCATTAAGGTTCAAATTTCGGCCCTGTCGATTTTCTTCCAGAAAGAATTGGCTTCAGTTCCTGCATATACAACCCCCTTTTGTGCCTCCAGTGGCACTGTGGGATCTCAACGTAGTTCTGGGATTCCTCAAATCACATTGGTTTAAAACCAGTCAAATCTGTGGATTTGAAGCATCTCACATGAAAAGTGACCATGCTCTTGGCCCTGGCCTGGACCAGGCGAGTGTCAAATTGGTGGTTTTTTCTCAAAAAAAGCCCATATCTGTTTGTCCATTCGGACAGGGCAGAGCTGCGGACTCGTCCCCAGTTCTCTCCCTAAGGTGGTGTCAGTGTTTCACCTGAACCAGCTTATTGTGGTGCCTTGCACCTACTAGGGACTTGGAGGACTCCAAGTTGCTAGATGTTGTCAGGGCCCTGAAAATATGTTCCAGGACGGCTGGAGTCAGGAAAACTGACTTGCTGTTATCCTGTATGCACCCAACAAACTGGGTGCTCTTGCTTCTAAGCAGACTATTGCTAGTTGGATGTGTAATACAATTCAGCTTGCACATTCTGTGGCAGGCCTGCCACAGCCAAAATATGTAAATACCCATTCCACAAGGAAGGTGGGCTCATCTTGGGCGGCTGCCCGAGGGGTCTCGGCTTTACAACTTTGCCGAGCAGCTACTTGGTCAGGGGCAAACACGTTTGCTAAATTCTACAAATTTGATACCCTGGCTAAGGAGGACCTGGAGTTCTCTCATTCGGTGCTGCAGAGTCATCCGCACTCTCCCGCCCGTTTGGGAGCTTTGGTATAATCCCCATGGTCCTTTCAGGAACCCCAGCATCCACTAGGACGATAGAGAAAATAAGAATTTACTTACCGATAATTCTATTTCTCGGAGTCCGTAGTGGATGCTGGGCGCCCATCCCAAGTGCGGATTATCTGCAATACTTGTACATAGTTACAAAAATCGGGTTATTATTGTTGTGAGCCATCTTTTCAGAGGCTCCGCTGTTATCATACTGTTAACTGGGTTTAGATCACAAGTTGTACGGTGTGATTGGTGTGGCTGGTATGAGTCTTACCCGGGATTCAAAATTCCTCCCTTATTGTGTACGCTCGTCCGGGCACAGTACCTAACTGGCTTGGAGGAGGGTCATAGGGGGAGGAGCCAGTGCACACCACCTGATCGGAAAGCTTTACTTTTGTGCCCTGTCTCCTGCGGAGCCGCTATTCCCCATGGTCCTTTCAGGAACCCCAGCATCCACTACGGACTCCGAGAAATAGAATTATCGGTAAGTAAATTCTTATTTTTTCATTCTGACAGGGCAGAATTGAGGACTCGTCCTCAATTTCTCCTTAAGGTGTTTTCTGTTTTTCACATGAACCAACCTATTGTGGTACCTGCGGCTACTAGGGACTTGGAGGACTCCAAGTTACTTGACGTCGTCAGGGCCCTGAAAATATGTTTCCAGGACGACTGGAGTCAGAAAATCTGACTCGCTGTTTAGCCTGTATGCACCCAACAAGATGGGTGTTCCTGCTTCTAAGCAGACGATTGCTCGCTGGATTTGTAGTACAATTCAGCTTGCACATTCTGTGGCAGGCTTGCCACAGCCAAAATCAGTAAAAGCCCATTCCACAAGGAAGTGGGCTCATCTTGGGCGGCTGCCCGAGGGGTCTCGGCTTTACAACTTTGCCGAGCTGCTACTTGGTCAGGGGCACACCCTGACTGAGGAGGACCTGGAGTTCTCTCATTCGGTGCTGCAGAGTCATCCGCACTCTCCCGCCCGTTTGGGAGCTTTGGTATAATCCCCATGGTCCTGACGGAGTCCCCAGCATCCACTTAGGACGTTAGAGAAAATAAGAATTTACTTACCGATAATTCTATTTTTCGTAGTCCGTAGTGGATGCTGGGCGCCCATCCCAAGTGCGGATTGTCTGCAATACTTGTACATAGTTATTGTTACAAAAATCGGGTTATTCTTGTTGTGAGCCATCTTTTCAGAGGCTCCTTCGTTGTTATCATACTGTTAACTGGGTTCAGATCACAGGTTGTACGGTGTGATTGGTGTGGCTGGTATGAGTCTTACCCGGGATTCAATATCCTTCCTTATTATGCACGCTCGTCCGGGCACAGTATCCTAACTGAGGCTTGGAGGAGGGTCATAGGGGGAGGAGCCAGTGCACACCACCTGATCCTAAAGCTTTTATTATTGTGCCCTGTCTCCTGCGGAGCCGCTAAACCCCCATGGTCCTGACGGAGTCCCCAGCATCCACTACGGACTACGAGAAATAGAATTATCGGTAAGTAAATTCTTATTTTTTCCCGAATCAGATGAATTAAATGAGGTGTGTGATGAAGCGTGGGTTTCCCCCGATAAAAAACTGCTAATTTCTAAAAAGTTATTGGCATTATACCCTTTCCCGCCAGAGGTTAGGGCGCGTTGGGAAACACCCCCTAGGGTAGATAAGGCGCTCACACGCTTATCAAAACAAGTGACGTTACAGTCTCCTGATACGGCCGCCCTCAAGGAACCAGCTGATAGGAAGCTGGATAAATATCCTTAAAAGTATATACACACATACTGGTATTATACTGCGACCAGCAATCGCCTCAGCCTGGATGTGCAGTGCTGGGGTGGCTTGGTCGGATTCCCTGACTGAAAATATTGATACCCTGGACAGGGACAATATATTATTGACTATAGAGCATTTAAAGGATGCATTTCTATATATGCGAGATGCACAGAGGGATATTTGCACTCTGGCATCAAGAGTAAGTGCGATGTCCATTTCTGCCAGAAGAGGATTATGGACACGACAGTGGTCAGGGGATGCGGATTCCAAACGGCATATGGAAGTATTGCCGTATAAAGGGGAGGAGTTATTTGGGGTCGGTCTATCGGACCTGGTGGCAACGGCTGGGAAATCCACCTTTTTACCCCAAGTCACCTCACAGCAGAAAAAGATACCGTCTTTTCAGGCTCAGTCCTTTCGTCCCCATAAGGGCAAGCGGGCAAAAGGCCACTCATATCTGCCCCGGGGCATAGGAAGGGGAAAAAGACTGCAGCAGACAGCCTCTTCCCACGAACAGAAGCCCTCCCCCGCTTCTGCCAAGTCCTCAGCATGACGCTGGGGCCTTACAAGCGGACTCAGGCACGGTGGGGGCCCGTCTCAAGAATTTCAGCGCGCAGTGGGCTCACTCGCAAGTGGACCCCTGGATCCTGCAGGTAGTATCTCAGGGGTACAAATTGGAATTCGAGACGTCTCCCTCTTGCCGGTTCCTGAAGTCTGCTTTACCAACGTCTCCCCCCGACAGGGAGGCGGTATTGGAAGCCATTCACAAGCTGTATTCCCAGCAGGTGATAATCAAGGTACCCCTCCTACAACAGGGAAAGGGGTATTATTCCACGCTGTTTGTGGTACCGAAGCCGGACGGCTCGGTGAGACCCATTTTAAATCTGAAATCCTTGAACACTTACATAAAAAGGTTCAAGTTCAAGATGGAGTCACTCAGAGCAGTGATAGCGAACCTGGAAGAAGGGGACTATATGGTGTCGCTGGACATCAAAGATGCTTACCTCCATGTCCCAATTTGCCCTTTTCACCAAGGGTACCTCAGGTTTGTGGTACAGAACTGTCACTATCCGTTTCAGACGCTGCCGTTTGGATTGTCCACGGCACCCCGGGTCTTTACCAAGGTAATGGCCGAAATTATGATTCTTCTTCGAAGAAAAGGTGTCTTAATTATCCCTTACTTGGATGATCTCCTGATAAGGGCAAGGTCCAGAGAACAGTTAGAGGTCGGAGTAGCACTATCTCAAGTAGTACTACGACAGCACGGATGGATTCTGAATATTCCAAAATCGCAGCTGATTCCGACGACACGTCTGCTGTTCCTAGGGATGATTCTGGACACACTACAGAAAAAGGTGTTTCTCCCGTAAGAGAGAGCCAGGGAGTTATCCGATCTAGTCAGGAACCTCCTAAGACCAGGGCAAGTGTCAGTACATCAATGCACAAGGGTCCTGGGAAAGATGGTGGCTTCTTACGAAGCGATTCCATTCGGCAGATTCCACGCAAGAATTTTTCAGTGGGATCTGCTGGACAAATGGTCCGGATCGCATCTTCAAATGCAGCAGCGGATAACCCTGTCTCCAAGGACAAGGGTGTCTCTCCTGTGGTGGTTACAGAGTGCTCATCTCCTAGAGGGCCGCAGATTCGGCATTCAGGATTGGGTCCTGGTGACCACGGATGCCAGCCTGAGAGGCTGGGGAGCAGTCACACAGGGAAGAAATTTCCAGGGCTTGTGGTCAAGCATGGAAACGTCACTTCACATAAATATCCTGGAACTAAGGGCCATTTACAATGCCCTAAGTCAGGCAAGACCTCTGCTTCAGGGACAGCCGGTGTTGATCCAGTCGGACAACATCACGGCAGTCGCCCACGTAAACAGACAGGGCGGCACAAGAAGCAGGAGGGCAATGACGGAAGTTGCAAGGATTCTTCGCTGGGCGGAAAATCATGTGATAGCACTGTCAGCAGTGTTCATTCCGGGAGTGGACAACTGGGAAGCAGACTTCCTCAGCAGACACGATCTTCACCCGGGGGAGTGGGGACTTCACCCAGAAGTCTTCCACATGATTGTGAACCGTTGGGAAAAAACTGGACAGATATTGCGACAGGTCAAGGGACCCTCAGGCAATAGCTGTGGACGCTCTGGTAACACCGTGGGTGTACCAGTCAGTGTATGTGTTCCCTCCTCTTCCTCTCATACCAAAAGTACTGAGAATCATAAGAAGGAGAGGAGTAAAGACTATACTCGTGGCTCCGGATTGGCCAAGAAGGACTTGGTACCCGGAAATTCAAGAGATGCTCACGGAAGACCCGTGGCCTCTACCTCTAAGAAAGGACCTGCTCCAGCAGGGACCATGTCTGTTCCAAGACTTACCGCGGCTGCGTTTGACGGCATGGCGGTTGAACGCCGGATCCTGAAGGAAAAAGGCATTCCGGATGAAGTCATCCCTACCCTGATCAAAGCCAGGAAGGATGTAACCGTACAACATTATCACCGTATTTGGCGTAAATATGTTGCGTGGTGCGAGGCCAGGAAGGCCCCTACAGAGGAATTTCAACTGGGTCGATTCCTACATTTCCTGCAAACAGGACTGTCTATGGGCCTCAAATTAGGGTCCATTAAGGTTCAAATTTCGGCCCTGTCAATATTCTTCCAAAAAGAACTAGCTTCTGTTCCTGAAGTTCAGACGTTTGTCAAGGGAGTACTGCATATACAGCCTCCCTTTTGTGCCTCCAGTGGCACCTTGGGATCTCAATGTAGTTTTGGGATTCCTAAAATCACATTGGTTTGAACCACTCACCACTGTGGACTTAAAATATCTCACATGGAAAGTGGTAATGCTGTTAGCCCTGGCTTCAGCCAGGCGTGTCTCAGAATTGGCGGCTTTATCCTATAAAAGCCCTTACCTAATTTTTCATACGGACAGGGCAGAATTGAGGACTCGTCCTCAATTTCTCCCTAAGGTGGTTTCAGCATTTCACTTAAACCAGCCTATTGTGGTGCCTGCGGCTACTAGGGACTTGGAGGATTCCAAGTTGCTGGACGTAGTCAGGGCCCTGAAAATATATGTTTCCAGGACGGCTGGAGTCAGAAAATCTGATTCGCTGTTTATCCTGTATGCACCCAACAAGCTGGGTGCTCCTTCTTCTAAGCAGACGATTGCTCGTTGGATTTGTAGTACAATTCAGCTTGCACATTCTGTGGCAGGCCTGCCACAGCCAAAATCTGTAAAAGCCCATTCCACACGGAAAGTGGGCTCATCTTGGGCGGCTGCCCGAGGGGTCTCGGCTCTACAACTTTGCCGAGCAGCTACTTGGTCAGGGGCAAACAAGTTTGCTAAATTCTACAAATTTGATACCCTGGCTGAGGAGGACCTGGAGTTCTCTCATTCGGTGCTGCAGAGTCATCCGCACTCTCCCGCCCGTTTGGGAGCTTTGGTATAATCCCCATGGTCCTTTCGGAGTCCCCAGCATCCACTAGGACGTTAGAGAAAATAAGAATTTACTTACCGATAATTCTATTTCTCATAGTCCGTAGTGGATGCTGGGCGCCCATCCCAAGTGCGGATTGTCTGCATTACTTGTACATAGTTATTGTTACAAAAATCGGGTTATCGTTGTTGTGAGCCATCTTTTCAGAGGCTCCTTCTGTTATGCTGTTAACTGGGTTCAGATCACAAGTTGTACGGTGTGATTGGTGTGGCTGGTATGAGTCTTACCCGGGATTCAAAATCCTTCCTTATTGTGTACGCTCGTCCGGGCACAGTATCCTAACTGAGGCTTGGAGGAGGGTCGTAGGGGGAGGAGCCAGTGCACACCAGGTAGTCCTAAAGCTTTTTACTTTTGTGCCCAGTCTCCTGCGGAGCCGCTATTCCCCATGGTCCTTTCGGAGTCCTCAGCATCCACTACGGACTATGAGAAATAGAATTATCGGTAAGTAAATTCTTATTTTTTACTACAGACTGCCATATTACTGTCTGCTCACAAATCGCTGGATTACATAGCTGGGACCACTTTACAGATGAAGAGAGAGAACTTTTGATTCTGAGAACTGATGTTTCCAATGCAGTAAACTGAAGTGGGCCAGAGAACATGGCCAAGTTCATGCTGTTATTAAGCAAGGACTGAAACTTTGCTCAAAATGCAGAATTCAACTGTCACACTGGAGGAACAGTTAAATGTCTCTAGCCACCTGCACCAGTCTGCAAGCAGTGGAAACATGTCTGCAAGCTGGGTAAATGAAAATGTACATGGCATAAAGTTTTTCTACGTATTTAAAGTATTTCACAGTAAAATAAGACTGCAGAACCAAGCTGCATAGTTGTCTAGAAAATAGGATTTCTTTATCATCCACTAGGGGTCACTGGAGTACTCTTGGGATATGGACGGGCGTAGCCGAACAAAGGCACTGAATATTCAAATTTAGGACTCTCCCCCCCTCCATATCCCCAAGTACCTCAGTGTACTTTGCCAGTGTTTTTTCGGTGCTCACAGCATGATCATCGGCTTGTGGCAATGGCCACTTTTCAGAAGATTTTTATTTTTATTTTTTATTTTTACACTTCCCGTCCCAGTTTCTGGAAAAACTTGGGTCCGGGATGGTGCCGCTGCAAGGCAGCGTATGGCGTGTCGGTCCTCACAAAGAGCACCCTCACAGCCACAGGCGCTATAAGGCAGCGCATGGCGTGTCGGTCCTCACAAAGAGCACCCTCACAGCCACAGGCAGCTGGTTAATGCAAGCTGCACGGAAAACAACTGGACGGAGCTTACAGAAAGAAGCTCCGTCACAGCCAAGATGACTGACAAACTGGACAGAGCTTACATACAGAAGCCCCGTCACAGCCAGCATGAGAAGTCGTCACAAGCTGGACGGAGCTTGCAGCACAAGGTATGGTGGGTCAGGGCGGTCAGCTCACGCTGCCGCCCTGCAGTGTGGGGAAAGTGTTTATTTTATGTTGGCCACAGCGATTACAGCCGCCGCTCATACCGCTGAATATCTCCCTGCACCCGCTCCAGCCGCCGCACTACCTAGCAGCAGAGCGGCCGCACGTCAATCACAGACGCCGGCCGCTCTCCCAGCACTAATACAGCTCAGAGCGGCCGCACGTCAATCAGACGCCGGCCGCTCTCCCAACCCGGCCACCGCTGTACACAGCGCCGCCCGAGCCAGCTACTCGGCAGAACTCCGGAGCACTGCTCAGAGCGGCCGCACGTCAATCACAGACGGCGGCCGCTCTCCCATCGCTAAGACCGGAAGCACAGCTCAGAGCGGCCGCACGTCAATCACAGACGCCGGCCGCTCTCCTGTACACAGCGCCGGCCGAGCCAGCTACTCCGGAGCACAGCTCAGAGCGGCCGCACGTCAATCAGACGCCGGCCGCTCTCCCAACGCTGGTACCCGGCCACCGCTGTACACAGCGCCGCCCGAGCCAGCTACTCGGCAGACAGCCAGCGACGCCGTATCATATCCGGTCACTGAGGTCTGAAGTCGCCGCAGCTATACTCTGCGCTCTCCTGCTCTCCCGGCACCGCTGCAGGTAACATGGGGTGGAAGTTACCTTACAAGCAGCGCAGCTGCAAGGGGGGGTGAGGGGGGAGTATATGGCCATAGCAGCAGATATGAAAGGCTGCAAGGAGTTAACAAAAGTTTGTTAAGCAGTTAATAGCCTATCATAACCTAAGGGTTTCTGTTAAGACTGCAATATAATACATTCACTGCAGGCTGGATTTATAGTAACTGGAGGTTAACTAAGTGTATGGTTAACTAAGTGTATGTGTTTACTGTATAATAGATCTGTAATAACATATACGCTATATATATTAACGGTATAAAAGGCTATTAAGGCTATAAATTGCCTGTACTGTGAATTTCAGTGAAAGCAAAACGGCCATTTTAATTATTGCTGTTTTTCCAGCTTATAATTCCTGAACATTCCGGCCATACACCTTTACTCCACAAGGAGGCGCAGGGGTGTTGGTGGGAATTTTTAGTTCAAGATAATTCTAGAACATTCCTGTCCTACATCTCTAAGCCACCAGAAGGCGCAGGGGTGTTAGTAGGAATTTGCTTCGGGTTTCATATGCCAATATGAACTGTTTTTCACATAAAGAATACTTTAGGTTCCTAAGGATTTCCGTACATTCATATAAATATGCAGTTCAGCAATAACATATATATATATATATATATATATATATATATATATATATATGCCATATAATAATTTCATTAAGTCGTGCAAGTGTCTGTCTGTTGCCTATTATGGTGTCTGTCTACATAGCAAGTAAGGCTATAGTGCAGACTAAAAATACTTTTATAAAATTGGCAATTCAAATTAAAAGAGCAGTAATCGGAGTCTCGGAATTACTCCGCCAGCTCTAACAAAAGACAGTCTTTCCAAAGGGCTAATTTTCCTTTGGCTACCAGAGTGTTTATTTCACTGGTCTTATAATTTAATGCACGATTCTATGTCAATCTCACACCGATAAATACGAGTGAGAACGGTACAGTAGTCCAGCACTCAGATAGTGCGGGGTTTTGGATAACCATACATATTCGTTGCCAAAAGGACGCGATCCGTCATGGGTTGATGAGTTTCTGTCAAACATTATAAAAACCCAGGATATATTTGGGTCACTAGAATCTATGTATGAAACCATGCCGATCACTGTTAAAAGAAGCGGCAGAGTATAGCTGAAAAGCTTCTGATAACGCCGGTTATTTTCATTGTCGCTAGTTAAGCGCGACAAGGCCAGAGCTTGTTTGCTCCTAAATTTCATATACTTGTAACGGCATTTTTATTCCTTTATGATATTCAGCCATTACCGCATACAGTATACTTGTTACGGCGTTTTATCCCTTTATACAAAAACAGTCACGCCTTGTAACGACAGGACGTTAGTCAGCAAGCCAGTGGTTTGATGACCTCTTTTACAATTGTGGAAGCGCGTCTTTACATGTTACATTTGCGAGGTTTCATGACTTCAACTTATATATGTCTCAGCTGTTTACAGCTTAAAGACAAAACTGCCTCTGTTGAACGGTTTGGCAGGTTGTCATTTAGTCTTTGCTGGTTTATAAACCAGGCAATAGTACGCCAACAGAGTCACAGTTACTTATTCCCCTCTGTTTGAGCAAAATCAAACAGCTCCGTTGCAATATCAATCAGCAAGTCATTTACTACAGTTAGAAAATGGATTTTCTGCAGTTAGTTTTTGCTTATTGAAGCCACAAAATTGTATAATTGCATTTGATCTTCACAATGCGTATTTACCCAGTCCGGTTTCTTCATCACAGGTTCTAGCGTTTGCAAATCGCCACAACCATTAACATTTCATTTCTACCGTTGCTTATCGCTTCCGGTATTTGCTACAGTGATGTTGGAATGATAGCTCATCTCACATAAGAACTATGTATTAACAAAGTTCCTCTAACTTGCGCTACTAAGGTATACTACAGTAGCAGATTAAGTTTGAAAACAATCACATCTAAGTCTGTCTAAACGATGTCAATTCCTAGGTAAGATTATAAATACGGTAAATCAACGACTTTTACCTACTACACCAGCAAGAACAAAAGTACACGCACACTAGCGGTACATTGGTGTATTTACTTATTAAGAATAAGATGTGTTTTCAATTTAGTTCGCCACCCTTCACTCGCGTGTCCCACAGAGGGACAAGGGTGCGTATACTCTAGACGACAGTCACAGAGAGTCAGGATTTGTAGTTAAAATCAACGCAAAGGTTCTAAAACACGACAGATTGCTGTCGATAAATGTACTAGAACTCTGTGCATTTTACAATGCAAGAGATAAATGTCCTAGAACATTTTACAATGCAATAAATAATTCGCTTTCAGTCTGACCAAGGATAGACTCTGGTTTTCTCTTCAGAACGAATAAATCTTTCACTTTTTACTAAAGATTTCCGTGGAGAGGAACAACCGTAAGTTTCATGTAATTTAATTTTGTTTTTGTTTTTGTTTTTTCATGCCTGGCTCACGCTGCCCTTAAGCAGTCAAACAAAGCAACGGCAGTTGCATACTCAACAACCAGTGAGAACCAATAAGCCGCAAGGCGGTAGGTAACTCAAATCTTCAATGGCTCAGAACGCCATTATGTGAAAATGTCAAAAGATCAATCCGTGAGTGGACATCTGTTAGACAGACGATCTCACCCGTCAGGGTTTGGATCTTAAAAACTGGACATTAAATCCACAGGTGTTTTAGATGTAAGTCCACAGAAGGGGGTTACCCTCAAGTATACATGAGGGCATCTCGCCACAATTACAAAAGCTCAGTATGTGTACATCACATTCATGGGGTTATTCAGCATCGTGTATTTGGCTCCACCATTTTCCGCTTCTTTCTTCGTTGCCAAAACGGATCAGAAGACAGTTCGTCAGTCATACTGGTGGTATCTCATGGGTTTCAGAGAAGTTTGCTTCTCGAATTTTCAAGGAATACTTGCACACGATCTTGGCCCGCTCATAATACGTCCAACCTGTTACATCAGGGAACGTTCTTTTACCCATAGTTACCTAGGTACCTATTATCTATGTACCGCAGCTGCGGTTGACGGGGTGAGGGTTCAGACCGCCCTCTTAAAAAAAAAATAAATAAATAAATAAATAAAAAAAAAAATAGAGCATTACAGTATCGGTTATACCAACCATGTTACGAAATAGTAAGCCGCTTAAGGCAGCTCATTATTAAAAATTTTAACATTTTTCGTGTGCTTACATAAGTTGTAAACTTCGGAAGTTTCCAACATCATCCTTCAAGTTACCCGTATTCTGTTAAACGGGATGGGATGGAAAACTGCGTTCATCTGCACTAAGAGTGCAGGTATCTGTGTGGTAAACTTATTTTCAAAGCGTTTGCCTCTAGTTGCGTCTGTAAACATCTTTCTACAAGGTGTCACCAAAGCTCAGACTCTATTTATCCCACCTACAGCGCCAGGCGATTTCAGGTTGGGTTCAGATTTTCTTACAGTTTCATATTTTGGAACCCTTTCAACAAATGGGGATTAAGTTTCTCACTTTGGAAAACATTTTTCTTCTAGCCTTGGCTTCGGCAAGGGTGCTTCGGCAAGGATTTTGTTTTCATATTTGGGTGCCTTGTATTCCAAGCCACCGTATTTGAGTTTTCTCATGACAAAGCAGATCTTCGGACGAAAACCGCTTTCGTATTCTTCACATCAATATACCAATAGTGGTTCCTGTGGGGACAGCACATTCTAAAATTCTGAATGTGGTACAAGCGTTACGCGTTTATATATGTACCAAACGACTACAGTACGTGATATGAATACGTTGTTTGTTCTATATGATACTGCAAACTGGGGTTAGCCAGTTTCTCAGCAGACATTATCCAGTTGGATAATAATAATGACTACAAGTCAGGCTTACGTTACGGCTAAGTTACAATCGCCTACGTCAGTAATAGTTCATCCCACAGGTTCTGTGGGAATGTCAGACCCAGCGGGTCGTGGAGCGTCTACTACGCGGCTACATAGCCTTCAGTGCACCACGTTTGTGCACTTTTACATATGAATGGTGAAGCCATCAGCATCTAGCTTTGGCTGCCTACTGTTACAAGTATCAAACAGCTCTCCCGCCACGAGGGAAGCTTTGGTACGTCCCAAGAGTACTCCAGTGACCCCTAGTGGATGATAAAGAAAATAGGATTTTGGTACTTACCAGGTAAATCCTTTTCTTTGAATCCATAGGGGGCACTGGACGCCCACCCAGAGCAGTTTTACCTGGGTTGTTTTAAGCTCAAGGGAGCTTAGGGTAACAAATTTTACGTAATTGATATTAAGCTCAGAGGAGCTTATGGTAACACATTTTCACCGATGGGTTCAAATTATAAAGGGCTATCGGTTATGGTGTCAACTGTTTAGTTGACAATATGGTTATGGGTCAACATTATTGTTGTCCGTTATGTTATAGGTATTCTCCATTGTCAACCTCTTTATATCCTGTTCGCTCAGTAAAAAACACTGGCAAAGTACACTGAGGTACTTGGGGATATGGAGGGGGGGAGAGTCCTAAATTTGAATATTCAGTGCCTTTGTTCGGCTACGCCCGTCCATATCCCAAGAGTACTCCAGTGCCCCCTATGGATTCAAAGAAAAGGATTTACCTGGTAAGTACCAAAATCCTATTTTTGGTACTTATCAGGTAAATCCTTTTCTTTGAATCCATAGGGGGCACTGGAGTACTCTTGGGATATGGACGGGGCGTAGCCGGAAATGGCACATATTTAAATATTTAAATTAGTAACTGGCCATCCCCTCCATATTCCCATAGAGCCTTCAGTATTTTTACTGGGCCGAACAGGAGTGATAGAGAGGATGAACTATAGAGAATTACATATAACATTATATGAACCTATAACATTATAATATAATGGTCAACACTATAGTTGACACACAACGTAACTGATAACAATCAGTTGACACCATAAGATATCACCATAACATCGTATGCATTGGTGCTAAAGTGTTACCATAAGATCCACAGAACTTACCACAAGACAGGTAAACTGCTCTGGGTGGGCGTCCAGTGCCCCCTATGGATTCAAAGAAAAGGATTTACCTGGTAAGTACCAAAATCCTATTTTCTTTTTCATCCACTAGGGGTCACTGGAGTACTCATGGGACGTACCAAAGTTTCCCGTTGGGTGGGGGAGCTGTTTGGCACCTGTAACACTACACGGCCAAAGCTAGATGCTGATGCCGTAAACGTAGCCAACCTGTAAAAGCGCACCAACATGCTCACTGATGGTCATGCACTGATGACCATGTAGCAGCTCGTCTAAGTAGTTTCGTAGAAACTCCACGACCTGCTGCTCCTGGCGTTCCTAAAGAACGTATGGAATGGTCTGACACTGATGTAGGCGGTTGAAGCCCGCTTATGACGTTCACTAGAACGTGTGGAATGGTCTGACCCTGATGTAGGCGTTGTAGCCTATCATGAAGCTAGGCCTGACGTATGACAAAGTCTGCTTGGAAGCTGGTAAAGCCATCTTAACTATATTATAGAGAACAACAATGTGTCTGTTCTACGTACAATTGATGTTTGGGTAACATAAACGCGTAGTGCGCGTACCACATTGAAAGTAACTTAAGTTCCCGAACCTATTGATAACCAAGGAACTACATTAATTAATTAATTAATTGATGCGTGACATTATACTTTCTCTATCGTCCTAGTGGATGCTGGGGTTCCTGAAAGGACCATGGGGAATAGCGGCTCCGCAGGAGACAGGGCACAAAAGTAAAGCTTTCCGATCAGGTGGTGTGCACTGGCTCCTCCCCCTATGACCCTCCTCCAGACTCCAGTTAGATTTTTGTGCCCGGCCGAGAAGGGTGCAATCTAGGTGGCTCTCCTAAAGAGCTGCTTAGAAAAAGTTTAGCTTAGGTTTTTTATTTTACAGTGAGTCCTGCTGGCAACAGGATCACTGCAACGAGGGACTGAGGGGAGAAGAAGTGAACTCACCTGCGTGCAGGATGGATTGGCTTCTTGGCTACTGGACATCAGCTCCAGAGGGACGATCACAGGTACAGCCTGGATGGTCACCGGAGCCGCGCCGCCGGCCCCCTTGCAGATGCTGAAGTCAGAAGAGGTCCAGAATCGGCGGCTGAAGACTCCTGCAGTCTTCTAAAGGTAGCGCACAGCACTGCAGCTGTGCGCCATTTTCCTCTCAGCACACTTCACACGCAGTCACTGAGGGTGCAGGGCGCTGGGGGGGGGCGCCCTGGGAGGCAAATGTAACCTATATAAAGGCTAAAAATACCTCACATATAGCCCCCAGAGGCTATATGGAGATATTTAACCCCTGCCTGGATTCACTAAATAGCGGGAGACGAGCCCGCCGGAAAAGGGGCGGGGCCTATCTCCTCAGCACACGGCGCCATTTCCTCTCACAGCTCCGCTGGTCAGGACGGCTCCCAGGTCTCTCCCCTGCACTGCACTACAGAAACAGGGTAAAACAGAGAGGGGGGGCAAATTTATGGCGATATTTTGATATATATAAAGCAGCTATAAGGGAGCACTTATTATAAGGCTATCCCTGTTATATATAGCGCTTTTGGTGTGTGCTGGCAAACTCTCCCTCTGTCTCCCCAAAGGGCTAGTGGGTCCTGTCTTCGTTAGGAGCATTCCCTGTGTGTCTGCTGTGTGTCGGTACGTGTGTGTCGACATGTATGAGGACGATATTGGTGTGGAGGCGGAGCAATTGCCAAATATGAGGATGTCACCCCCTAGGGAGTCGACACCAGAATGGATGCCTTTATTTATGGAACTACGGGATAGTGTCAACGCGCTAAAGCAGTCGTTTGACGACATGAGACGGCCGGACAATCACTTAGTGCCTGTCCAGGCGACTCAAACACCGTCAGGGGCTGTGAAACGCCCTTTGCCTCAGTCGGTCGACACAGACCCAGACACAGGCACTGACTCCAGTGGTGACGAATCAACCGTATTTTCCAGTAGGGCCACACGTTATATGATTTTGGCAATGAAGGAGGCGTTACATTTAGCTGATACTACAGGTACCACTAAACAGGGTATTATGTGGGGTGTGAAAAAACTACCTATAGTTTTTCCTGAATCAGAAGAATTAAATGACGTGTGTAATGAAGCGTGGGTTGCCCCTGATAAAAAGCTGATAATTTCAAAGAAATTATTGGCATTATACCCTTTCCCGCCAGAGGTTAGGGAGCGCTGGGAAACACCTCCTAGGGTGGACAAGGCGCTAACACGCTTATCTAAACAAGTGGCGTTACCCTCTCCTGAGACGGCCGCACTTAAAGATCCATCAGATAGGAGGATGGAAAATATCCAAAAAAGTATATACACACATGCAGGTGTTATACTACGACCAGCTATAGCGACTGCCTGGATGTGCAGTGCTGGGGTAGTTTGGTCAGAGTCCCTGATTGAAAATATTGATACCCTGGACAGGGACAATATTTTACTGTCGTTAGAACAAATAAAGGATGCATTTCTTTATATGCGTGATGCACAGAGGGATATCTGCACACTGGCATCACGGGTAAGTGCTATGTCCATTTCGGCCAGAAGAGCTTTATGGACGCGACAGTGGACAGGCGATGCGGATTCAAAACGACATATGGAAGTTTTGCCGTATAAAGGGGAGGAGTTATTTGGAGTCGGTCTATCAGATTTGGTGGCCACGGCTACAGCCGGGAAATCCACCTTTCTACCTCAAGTCACTCCCCAACAGAAAAAGGCACCGACTTTTCAACCGCAGCCCTTTCGTTCCTTTAAAAATAAGAGAGCAAAGGGCTATTCATATCTGCCACGAGGCAGAGGTCGAGGGAAGAGACAGCAACAGGCAGCTCCTTCCCAGGAACAGAAGCCTTCCCCGGCTTCTACAAAAGCCTCAGCATGACGCTGGGGCTTCTCAAGCGGACTCGGGGACGGTGGGTGGTCGTCTCAAAAATTACAGCGCGCAGTGGGCTCACTCGCAGGTAGATCCCTGGATCCTGCAGATAATATCTCAGGGGTACAGGTTGGAATTAGAGACAGATCCACCTCGCCGTTTCCTGAAGTCTGCTTTACCAACGTCCCCCTCCGAAAGGGAGACGGTTTTGGAAGCCATTCACAAGCTGTACTCTCAGCAGGTGATAGTCAAGGTACCTCTTCTACAACAAGGGAAGGGGTATTATTCCACTCTTTTTGTGGTACCGAAGCCGGATGGCTCGGTAAGGCCTATTCTAAATCTGAAGTCCTTGAACCTGTACATAAAGAAGTTCAAGTTCAAGATGGAGTCACTCAGAGCAGTGATAGCGAACCTGGAAGAGGGGGACTTTATGGTATCCTTGGACATCAAGGATGCGTATCTCCACGTTCCAATTTACCCCTCACACCAGGGGTACCTCAGGTTCGTTGTACAAAACTGTCACTATCAGTTTCAGACGCTGCCGTTCGGATTGTCCACGGCACCTCGGGTCTTTACAAAGGTAATGGCCGAGATGATGATTCTTCTTCGAAGAAAAGGCGTATTAATTATCCCATACTTGGACGATCTCCTAATAAGGACAAGGTCCAGAGAACAGCTAGAGATGGGATTAGCACTGTCTCAAGAAGTGCTAAAACAGCACGGGTGGATTCTGAATATTCCAAAATCCCAGTTAATGCCGACAACTCGTCTGCTGTTCCTAGGGATGATTCTGGACACGGTTCAGAAAAAGGTTTTTCTCCCGGAGGAAAAAGCCAAGGAGTTATCCGAGCTTGTCAGGAACCTCCTAAAACCAGGAAAGGTGTCTGTACATCAATGCACAAGAGTCCTGGGAAAAATGGTGGCTTCTTACGAAGCAATTCCATTCGGCAGATTCCACGCAATTCTGGAACTAAGAGCAATATACAATGCTCTAAGCCAGGCAGAACCTCTGCTTCAGGGAAAACCGGTGTTGATCCAGTCGGACAACATCACGGCAGTCGCCCATGTGAACAGACAGGGCGGCACAAGAAGCAGGAGTGCAATGGCAGAAGCTGCAAGGATTCTTCGCTGGGCAGAGAATCATGTGATAGCACTGTCAGCAGTGTTCATCCCGGGAGTGGACAACTGGGAAGCAGACTTCCTCAGCAGACACGATCTTCACCCGGGAGAGTGGGGACTTCATCCAGAAGTCTTCCACTTGCTGGTAACCCGTTGGGAAAGACCAATGGTGGACATGATGGCGTCTCGCCTCAACAAAAAACTGGACAGGTATTGCGCCAGGTCAAGAGATCCGCAGGCAATAGCTGTGGACGCGCTGGTAACGCCTTGGGTGTACCAGTCGGTGTATGTGTTTCCTCCTCTGCCTCTCATACCAAAAGTATTGAGAATTATACGGCAAAGAGGCGTAAGGACGATACTAGTGGTTCCGGATTGGCCAAGAAGGACTTGGTACCCGGAACTTCAAGAGATGATCACGGAAGATCCGTGGCCTCTACCTCTAAGGAGGGACTTGCTTCAGCAGGGTCCCTGTCTGTTTCAAGACTTACCGCGGCTGCGTTTGACGGCATGGCGGTTGAACGCCGGATCCTAAAGGAAAAAGGCATGCCGGAAGAAGTCATTCCTACTTTGATTAAAGCAAGGAAGGAAGTAACCGTGCAACATTATCACCGAATTTGGCGAAAATATGTTGCGTGGTGCGAAGATCGGAGTGCTCCGACGGAGGAATTTCAACTGGGTCGATTCCTACATTTCCTGCAATCAGGATTGTCTATGGGTCTCAAATTGGGATCTATTAAGGTTCAAATTTCGGCCCTGTCGATTTTCTTTCAAAAAGAATTGGCTTCAGTCCCTGAAGTCCAGACCTTTGTTAAGGGAGTGCTACATATACAGCCTCCTGTGGTGCCTCCAGTGGCACCGTGGGATCTCAATGTGGTTTTGGACTTTCTAAAATCTCATTGGTTTGAACCACTAAAGAAGGTGGATTTGAAATATCTCACATGGAAAGTGACCATGCTTCTAGCCCTGGCTTCGGCCAGGAGAGTGTCAGAACTGGCAGCTTTATCTTACAAAAGCCCATATCTGATTTTCCATTCGGACAGGGCAGAACTGCGGACTCGTCCGCATTTTCTCCCTAAGGTGGTGTCAGCATTTCATCTGAACCAGCCTATTGTAGTGCCTGCGGCTACAAGTGACTTGGAGGACTCCAAGTTACTGGACGTTGTCAGAGCATTAAAAATATATATTGCAAGGACAGCTGGAGTCAGAAAATCTGACTCGTTGTTTATATTGTATGCACCCAACAAGATGGGTGCTCCTGCGTCTAAGCAGACGATTGCTCGTTGGATCTGTAGCACAATCCAACTTGCACATTCTGTGGCAGGCCTGCCACAGCCTAAATCTGTAAAGGCCCACTCCACAAGGAAGGTGGGCTCATCTTGGGCGGCTGCCCGAGGGGTCTCGGCATTACAACTTTGCCGAGCAGCTACGTGGTCAGGGGAGAACACGTTTGTAAAATTTTACAAATTTGATACTCTGGCTAAGGAGGACCTGGAGTTCTCTCATTCGGTGCTGCAGAGTCATCCGCACTCTCCCGCCCGTTTGGGAGCTTTGGTATAATCCCCATGGTCCTTTCAGGAACCCCAGCATCCACTAGGACGATAGAGAAAATAAGATTTTACTTACCGATAAATCTATTTCTCGGAGTCCGTAGTGGATGCTGGGCGCCCATCCCAAGTGCGGATTATCTGCAATAATTGTACATAGTTATTGTTAACTAATTCGGGTATTGTTGAAGGAAGCCATCTTTCAGAGGCTCCGCTGTTATCATACTGTTAACTGGGTTTAGATCACAAGTTGTACGGTGTGATTGGTGTGGCTGGTATGAGTCTTACCCGGGATTCAAAATCCTCCCTTATTGTGTACGCTCGTCCGGGCACAGTACCTAACTGGAGTCTGGAGGAGGGTCATAGGGGGAGGAGCCAGTGCACACCACCTGATCTGGAAAAGCTTTACTTTTTGTGCCCTGTCTCCTGCGGAGCCGCTATTCCCCATGGTCCTTTCAGGAACCCCAGCATCCACTACGGACTCCGAGAAATAGATTTATCGGTAAGTAAAATCTTATTTTTTTATTTTACAGTGAGTCCTGCTGGCAACAGGATCACTGCAACGAGGGACTTAGGGGAGAAGAAGTGAACTCACCTGCGTGCAGGATGGATTGGCTTCTTGGCTACTGGACATCAGCTCCAGAGGGACGATCACAGGTACAGCCTGGATGGTCACCGGAGCCTCGCCGCCGGCCCCCTTGCAGATGCTGAAACATGAAGAGGTCCAGAATCGGCGGCAGAAGACTCCTCAGTTTTCTAAAGGTAGCGCACAGCACTGCAGCTGTGCGCCATTTTCCTCTCGGCACACTTCACACGGCAGTCACTGAGGGTGCAGGGCGCTGGGAGGGGAGCGCCCTGGGAGGCAAATGAAAACCTATTTGGCTAAAAAATACCTCACATATAGCCTCCGGGGCTATATGGAGATATTTAACCCCTGCCAGAATACACTAAAGAGCGGGAGACGAGCCCGCCGGAAAAGGGGCGGGGCCTATCTCCTCAGCACACAGCGCCATTTTCCTTACACAGCTCCGCTGGTCAGGACGGCTCCCAGGTCTCTCCCCTGCACTGCACTACAGAAACAGGGTAAAACAAGAGAGGGGGGGGCAAAATAGTGGCAAAAATTATATTATAAAAGCAGCTATACAGGGAGCACTTATTATAAGGCTATCCCTGTCATATATAGCGCTTTTGGTGTGTGCTGGCAAACTCTCCCTCTGTCTCCCCAAAGGGCTAGTGGGGTCCTGTCTTCGTTAAGAGCATTCCCTGTGTGTCTGCTGTGTGTCGGTACGTGTGTGTCGACCTGTATGAGGACGATATTGGTGTGGAGGCGGAGCAATTGCCAAATATGGGGATGTCACCTCCTAGGGGGTCGACACCAGAATGGATGCCTTTATTTATGGAATTACGGGATAGTGTCAACACGCTAAAGCAGTCGTTTGTCGACATGAGACGGCCGGACAATCAGTTAGTGCCTGTCCAGGCGCCTCAAACACCGTCAGGGGCTGTAAAACGCCCTTTGCCTCAGTCGGTCGACACAGACCCAGACACAGGCACTGATTCCAGTGGCGGCGGTGACGAATCAACCGTATTTTCCAGTAGGGCCACACGTTATATGATTTTGGCAATGAAGGAGGCGTTACATTTAGCTGATACTACTGGTACCACTAAACAGGGTATTATGTGGGGTGTGAAAAAACTACCTATAGTTTTTCCTGAATCAGAAGAACTACATGATGTATGTGATGAAGCGTGGGTTGCCCCCGATAAAAAGATGCTAATTTCAAAGAAGTTATTAGCTTTATACCCTTTCCCGTCAGAGGTTAGGGTGCGCTGGGAAACACCTCCTAGGGTGGATAAGGCGCTCACACGCTTATCTAAACAAGTGGCGTTACCCTCTCCTGAGACGGCCGCACTTAAAGATCCAACAGATAGGAGGATGGAAAATATCCAAAAAAGTATATACACACATACAGGTGTTATACTACGACCAGCTATAGCGTCAGCCTGGATGTGCAGTGCTGGAGTAGTTTGGTCAGAGTCCCTGATTGAAAATATTGATACCCTGGATAGGGACAATGTTTTACTGTCTTTAGAGCAAATAAAGGATGCATTTCTTTATATGCGTGATGCACAGAGGGATATCTGCACACTGGCATCACGGGTAAGTGCTATGTCCATTTCGGCCAGAAGAAGTTTATGGACGCGACAGTGGTCAGGCGATGCGGACTCAAAACGGCATATGGAAGTTTTGCCGTATAAAGGGGAGGAGTTATTTGGAGTCGGTCTATCAGATTTGGTGGCCACGGCTACAGCCGGGAAATCCACCTTTTTACCTCAAGCTACTCCCCAACAGAAAAAGACACCGACTTTTCAACCGCAGTCCTTTCGTTCCTTTAAAAACAAGAGAGCAAAGGGATATTCATATCTGCCACGAGGCAGAGGAAGGGGGAAGAGACACCAACAGGCAGCTCCTTCCCAGGAACAGAAGCCCTCCCCCGCTTCTACAAAAGCCTCAGCATGACGCTGGGGCTTCTCAAGCGGACTCGGGGGCGGTGGGCGGTCGTCTCAAGCATTTCAGCGCGCAGTGGGCTCACTCGCAGGTAGATCCCTGGATCCTGCAGATAATATCTCAGGGGTACAGGTTGGAACTAGAGACAGATCCGCCTCGCCGTTTCCTGAAGTCTGCTTTACCAACGTCCCCCTCCGAAAGGGAGACGGTTTTGGAAGCCATTCACAAGCTGTACTCTCAGCAGGTGATAGTCAAGGTACCTCTTCTACAACAGGGAAAGGGGTATTATTCCACTCTATTTGTGGTACCGAAGCCGGACGGCTCGGTAAGACCTATTCTAAATCTGAAGTCCTTGAACCTGTACATAAAGAAGTTCAAGTTCAAAATGGAGTCACTCAGAGCAGTGATAGCGAACCTGGAAGAAGGGGACTTTATGGTGTCCTTGGACATCAAGGATGCGTACCTCCACGTTCCAATTTACCCCTCACACCAGGGGTACCTCAGGTTCGTTGTACAAAACTGTCACTATCCGTTTCAGACGCTGCCGTTCGGATTGTCCACGGCACCTCGGGTCTTTTACAAAGGTAATGGCCGAGATGATGATTCTTCTTCGAAGAAAAGGCGTATTAATTATCCCATACTTGGACGATCTCCTAATAAGGGCAAGGTCCAGAGAACAGCTAGAGAGGGGATTAGCACTGTCTCAAGAAGTGCTAAAACAACACGGCTGGATTCTGAATATTCCAAAATCCCAGTTAATGCCGACAACTCGTCTGCTGTTCCTAGGGATGATTCTGGACACGGTTCAGAAAAAGGTTTTTCTCCCGGAGGAAAAAGCCAAGGAGTTGTCCGAGCTTGTCAGGAACCTCCTAAAACCAGGAAAGGTGTCTGTACATCAATGCACAAGAGTCCTGGGAAAAATGGTGGCTTCTTACGAAGCAATTCCATTCGGCAGATTCCATGCACGAATTTTCCAGAGGGATCTGTTAGACAAATGGTCAGGGTCGCATCTTCAGATGCACCAGCGGATAACCCTGTCTCCAAGGACAAGGGTATCTCTTCTGTGGTGGTTGCAGAGTGCTCATCTATTGGAGGGCCGCAGATTCGGCATACAGGATTGGATCCTGGTGACCACGGACGCCAGCCTGAGAGGCTGGGGAGCAGTCACACAAGGAAGAAACTTCCAGGGAGTGTGGACGAGCCTGGAAACGTCTCTTCACATGAACATTCTGGAACTAAGAGCAATCTACAATGCTCTAAGCCAGGCAGAACCTCTGCTTCAAGGAAAACCGGTGTTGATCCAGTCGGACAACATCACGGCAGTCGCCCATGTGAACAGACAGGGCGGCACAAGAAGCAGGAGTGCAATGGCAGAAGCTGCAAGGATTCTTCGCTGGGCAGAGAATCATGTGATAGCACTGTCAGCAGTGTTCATCCCGGGAGTGGACAACTGGGAAGCAGACTTCCTCAGCAGACACGACCTTCACCCGGGAGAGTGGGGACTTCATCCGGAAGTCTTCCACATGCTGGTAACCCGTTGGGAAAGACCAATGGTGGACATGATGGCGTCTCGCCTCAACAAAAAACTGGACAGGTATTGCGCCAGGTCAAGAGATCCGCAGGCAATAGCTGTGGACGCGCTGGTAACGCCTTGGGTGTACCAGTCGGTGTATGTGTTTCCTCCTCTGCCTCTCATACCAAAAGTATTGAGAATTATACGGCAAAGAGGCGTAAGAACGATACTAGTGGTTCCGGATTGGCCAAGAAGGACTTGGTACCCGGAACTTCAAGAGATGATCACGGAAGATCCGTGGCCTCTACCTCTAAGGAGGGACTTGCTTCAGCAGGGTCCCTGTCTGTTTCAAGACTTACCGCGGCTGCGTTTGACGGCATGGCGGTTGAACGCCGGATCCTAAAGGAAAAAGGCATGCCGGAAGAAGTCATTCCTACTTTGATTAAAGCAAGGAAGGAAGTAACCGTGCAACACTATCACCGCATTTGGCGAAGATATGTTGCGTGGTGCGAGGATCGGAGTGCTCCGACGGAGGAATTTCAACTGGGTCGATTCCTACATTTCCTGCAATCAGGATTGTCTATGGGTCTCAAATTGGGATCTATTAAGGTTCAAATTTCGGCCCTGTCGATTTTCTTTCAAAAAGAATTGGCTTCAGTTCCTGAAGTCCAGACTTTTGTTAAGGGAGTGCTGCATATACAGCCTCCTGTGGTGCCTCCAGTGGCACCGTGGGATCTCAATGTGGTTTTGGAATTTCTAAAATCTCATTGGTTTGAACCACTAAAAAAGGTGGATTTAAAATATCTCACATGGAAAGTGACCATGTTACTAGCCCTGGCTTCGGCCAGGAGAGTGTCAGAACTGGCAGCTTTATCTTACAAAAGCCCATATCTGATTTTCCATTCGGACAGGGCAGAACTGCGGACTCGTCCGCATTTTCTCCCTAAGGTGGTGTCAGCATTTCATCTGAACCAGCCTATTGTAGTGCCTGCGGCTACAAGTGACTTGGAGGACTCCAAGTTACTGGACGTTGTCAGAGCATTAAAAATATATATTGCAAGGACAGCTGGAGTCAGAAAATCTGACTCGTTGTTTATATTGTATGCACCCAACAAGATGGGTGCTCCTGCGTCTAAGCAGACGATTGCTCGTTGGATCTGTAGCACAATCCAACTTGCACATTCTGTGGCAGGCCTGCCACAGCCTAAATCTGTAAAGGCCCACTCCACAAGGAAGGTGGGCTCATCTTGGGCGGCTGCCCGAGGGGTCTCGGCATTACAACTTTGCCGAGCAGCTACGTGGTCAGGGGAGAACACGTTTGTAAAATTTTACAAATTTGATACTCTGGCTAAGGAGGACCTGGAGTTCTCTCATTCGGTGCTGCAGAGTCATCCGCACTCTCCCGCCCGTTTGGGAGCTTTGGTATAATCCCCATGGTCCTTTCAGGAACCCCAGCATCCACTAGGACGATAGAGAAAATAAGAATTTACTTACCGATAATTCTATTTCTCGGAGTCCGTAGTGGATGCTGGGCGCCCATCCCAAGTGCGGATTATCTGCAATAATTGTACATAGTTATTGTTAACTAATTCGGGTTATTGTTAAGAAGCCATCTTTCAGAGGCTCCTCTGTTATCATACTGTTAACTGGTTTTGATCACAAGTTGTACGGTGTGAGTGGTGTGGCTGGTATGAGTCTTACCCGGGATTCAAAATTCCTCCCTTATTGTGTACGCTCGTCCGGGCACAGTACCTAACTGGCTTGGAGGAGGGTCATAGGGGGAGGAGCCAGTGCACACCACCTGATCGGAAAGCTTTACTTTTGTGCCCTGTCTCCTGCGGAGCCGCTATTCCCCATGGTCCTTTCAGGAACCCCAGCATCCACTACGGACTCCGAGAAATAGAATTATCGGTAAGTAAATTCTTATTATCTTTGACAGGAAAACGGAATTCGTGCGAAGTTCCGCCCTATGACCATAAAACACCAGATAGGGTGGCTTGCTTGACAAGGCCCCCAATGTTAAAACACGCCTTGCTGAGAGGCTAAGGCTAAGAGAAAACTGTTTACCAATTGAGAAACTTAACATCCACCTGTTGTAAGAATTCAAAAAATGAAGACTGTAAAAAAAAACTAAAACCAGATTCAAGTCCCATGGCGCTGTAGGTGGTATAAATGGAGGTAGTCTGAGGACACCTTGCAGGAAGGTGTGTACAATCGGCAAAGGAGCCAAACGCCTTTGCAGGTAAATTGACACGGCAGAGACCTGCACCTTGATTGTAGAATATAGTCCTCCACCAAACCCAGTCTGTAAAAATATTAAAAGACGGGATAACTTGAAAATGATGTTGGAAACTTCCGAGCGTCACACCAACCTATAGAGGCACGCTAAATCCTTTGATAATGAGCTGCCGTACTGGCTTCCCAGCCCCTAACATGGTTTGTATACCAGATTCTGGAATGCCATCCGTTCTTAAGGGAGCGCTTTCAACAGCCACCCCGTCAAACGCTGCCGCGCTAAATCGGGGTAAAAGAACGGACCCTGGTGGAACAGGTCCGGATGTGGCGGGAGCGGTGAAGGATCGGCTGCGAGTAGTCCTCGGAGATCCGAGAACCATGCCCTCCGAGGCCAATGTGGCGCCACTAGTATGACTGTCATGGAGTCTTGTATGATCCATTTTAGTAACCGAGGAAGCAGCGTAAACGTAACAGATGCACAACGCTGTACAGCCACGCGATCGTGAGAGCATCCACAGCCACTGCCTTCGGAGCTCTTGTACTGGACACATACTGGGATGTTTGATGATTTTTGGTGAGATGCCAATAGATACCCCTGTGGGTAACTCCACCGCTGGACCAACATCTGGAACACTTTAGAATTCAATACTCCGTGTCCTGGAATAAGCTCTCTCCTAGCTGTCCACTCCCAGAATGAACACTGCCGACAATAGCACCAGGTGACACACGACCCAATTGAGGATTCGAGCAACTCGCCGCATGGTCATGCGACTTCGAATCCCTCCTTGATCGGTGATGTATGCGATCGCCGTCGTGTTGTCTGACCGCACCTGGACTGTTTGAGACCGAAGCATGTGCCCCGCTTGCCGCAGTGCGTTGTAAATTGCCCTGAGTTCCAGGACATGCAATTGACCGCAATCTTCCGTGATTTGTGAAGTTGATCATTTGGGACCCCAGGTCCCCAACCTCTGAGACTCGCGTCCATTTTTAGAATTATCCAATTCCAGACGCCGAACATTGTCCCTGCGGTAAAATTGTGTACTTGGAGCCACTAGAGTAGTGAAACTCTGGCCCTTAGAGACAACCGTACTATTTGATGAACTTGTAGGAGCGTGCAAGAACATCCAGGTGAAAATGACCTGAGTGACTCCTGCGAACTGGAGTGCGTCGGAAGACACCACTCTCCTTCCCAATAGGTGAAAGGCCAAATGGATCAAGAATGTGGCTTGCGTACGAACTGTACGTGATGACGAACAGTTTGTGTGGTGTGTTCAGGCAGGTAAATCCGTTTATTTACGGAATTATCCCTATGCATGAGTCCGTTGTTACGGAATGAGGCTTGATTTCTCGAGGCTAACAATCTTACTGTGCTGAACGACGCATTGTACGTTAGTAAGTCCCGTTACATGACGAAGTGTTGAGACGGAGCTTTGATGAGCAGATCTGCAAAACGCGGAACTGTTATTACTCCCAGGGATGAACAATCACGACAGCCATTACTTGTGACAACCCGAGGCGTCATTCGAAGCCAAACGGTAGCGCGTGAAAGCGAGAATGGTTTTTACTGCAAACTTAAGTAGGCCTGATGCGTTTAAGTACTTATTCTTGTTGAAATCCAGAATCACTGTGGATTTCAACCGGCAGTCACCAACTGCAGGTATTCCCTGTTGAATCTGTAGTAAGCGACGCACTGATTGACCTGAAGGGTCAGTATCGGGCTGACGGAGTCAGACAGCTTTGGAACTACCCCAAACTGGAATAATGACCGTGACTCTGTTGACCGCAATCAAACTGCTGAATCTACTAGAGCTTGTATGGCTGTGTGCAGAACCGCGATTTTATCTTCTGACCCAGGCAGACCCGTCTTGCAAATTGCAATGGTGGAAAACAATCGACTTTTATCTTGTAAACTGCGAACCCAAAATTGCGGAACCCACAACTGACGATCGGCGATGGGCTGGAAACTCATTATGGCCCTGGCTTTTCAGTGGGCTTAGCTGTAAACGCCACTGAAACCCTGGCTAGAGATGCCTGGAAGTAGGTGGCAGCACTTAAACCGTATATTGACGACAATCAGAGGTTATTGAAAACCACGTTCTCTACCACCTGACCCGTCTGTGGCTGTTCCTGTAGCACGGCCTCGAAAGGACTGAGATGTAAAGACGATATCCTGAGTATATTTATTCTGGAATTTGTCCAAGACAGGACCAAACCTGTAGCCAGCGTAAGGTAATGCTTCTATTCTCGTTTAGAAACTGACGCCGTCATGTTAAGAACGTAGCGAAAAAGCATGTCATGCCGCAACTAGTGAAGCTGAAAAGCGGGAACTAAACTGGCTGACGTCCACAGAAGCTGTACCTAGATATCGAGCAGATTCACAAGTGTGATCAGCGAGAAGCGTAAGGTGGTGTTCTTGTAGGGCAAGCGTGAACTGTATTGCCATGCAACTACCGCCTTGTTAACCCAAAACCCGCCCTAAAGCAGGTTAAACACCCCTACTGCTGTATACTGTAGGGCACACTGCGACGGGTATCCCTGAAACTGTCAAATTATAAGACAATAATAACAATTTCCCCCAGTCAGTATATACGCCAGCCTCCCCCAACGAGGAACGGCAATAGTGCGTATGTCCAGTCGTATTTGTCCGATGGACTTTGCAGCGAAGCTGCTATGCCTTAGACTTACTCCTTATGTACACGGACAAGCAAGTACAGAAGGACAGACCAGTACCGTGACTTAGTACCACGTAAATAAAGTGTGTATAAAACTGCATTACAGCACACGTGTTCATCTTGTGCTGTACAAAACCAAGAAAATAAAATTCCTAACACCCCGGCTCCTCTAGAGGCCGAGTGTTGTAGGGCAGCAACTTCCTGGGAAGAACCAGGAAGTAATGTTAAAATGGTGTCCGCCATGTGCTTACTTATTGTAAGATTGCTGATACACCAATTTCCATAGATATTCTATATATGAGTATAGATATATATTAATACATTTATATGTATATACACAGACACACACATCTGTCTACCATCAGTCTGTAAACACATAAATACATATATATATTACATACACAGAGAGAGAGAGATATATATATAGAGATATATCTATCTATCCACATACCGTATATACTCGAGTATAAGCCGACTTTTTCAGCACATTTTTCTGTGCTGAAAAAGCCCCCCTCGGCTTATACTCGAGTCAATGGCTGCAGCAGACGCCGTGGGCTGTGTGGGCGTCCGCTGCAGCCGGCTCCAGGACAGACACTAGAGGTCATTATTGACCTCTAGTGTCTGTGCGCGTTGCTATGGGAGAGACGTCATGACGTCTCTCCCATAGAGATGATCGGGTGCCGGGGAGCGGGCGGCCGCACAGAGCGGCGGCCGGACGGAGCGTGCGGCCGGATGGAGCGAGCGGACGGACGGAGCGGAGCAGCGCAGCAGCAGAAGAAGCGGTCGGGAAGCAGGAGCGGGGCAGTGGTAAGTATTGTTTTTGTGTGTTTGTAAGCGGCGACGGGGGCACTGCAACAGGGGGCAAAGAAAGAAGGGGGCACTGCAACAGGGGGCAAAGAAAGAAGGGGGCACTGCAACAGGGGGCAAAGAAAGAAGGGGGCACTGCAACAGGGGGCAAAGAAAGAAGGGGGCACTGCAACAGGGGGCAAAGAAAGAAGGGGGCACTGCAACAGGGGGCAAAGAAAGGAGGCACAACTACTGGGGGCAATGAAAGGGGGCACAACTACTGGGGGCAAAGAAAGAGGGGCACAACTACTGGGGGCAAAGAAGGGGCATAACTACTGGGGGCAAAGCAACGGCAGCATGTTTTTATCTGGCACTGTGGGGGGATATCTGTTACTGGGGGTATATGTGGCACTGGGGGCACAACCCTAGCAACAAGCATTACCCCCTGGCAACAAGCATAACACCTACCGCATGAAACCCCTGGCAACGAGCATGACACCCTGAGCATGAACACCCCTGGCACCGTACATTTCCCACCCTAGGCTTATACTCGAGTCAGTCATTTTTCCCATTTTTTTGTGGTAAAATTAGGTATCTCGGCTTATATTCGGGTCGACTTATACTCGAGTATATACGGTATATCTATCCACCTATATACATGTATATGTAACAGACTGATATTGGCCACAGGCTGAAAATCCTGATTATTTTGCTGCCTAAACGCAGCTGTTATTGGGGCCTCCCTGCGGGCTTCTCTCTCTCTCTCTCTCTCTCTCTCTCTCTCTCTCTCTCTCTCTCTCTCTCTCTCTCTCTCTCTCTCTCTCTCTCTCTCTCCTGCAGAAGAGTATTATTTATTATTTGCAGGTGCAGCCTTCATTGTGGCTGCCGACTTCCCCCACACTGCTCACCCCCCCCCCCGTTCAGGAGACGGGGAGTGCGGGTCTTACCGCGGCCGTGTGAAGGATCCCGGAGATTGGTGAGCGGATGCCAGAGCGGGCTGCGGCAGCAGCTGTCCGCGGTCAGCTTGGCCGCTCACCCCACCAGAGCCGTACCGGGGTCGGGAGGAGGACGGATTGTGCGGGCGTCGGGGAGCGGCGAGCGTTCCGGCGGTAGTGCCGGGAACTGCTCACTAGCTACCCCTGCAAGCGCCCAGCGGCGCCGGGTGTCCTTCCACAAAGGATCTCCTGAGCCGGGGAGCGTCGAGCGGCCCTGCGCAGTGGCGGGGTTTGCTCGCTGGCTCCCTCTGCAAGCGCCCAGTGTTTTACTAGTGGCAGGTAGCAGGGGAACGTTTACAGAAAATAAAGTATATAAACGCATACAGTCCCCCCATAATGGGTGGCAGCGTGAGCTGACCGCCCGCAATAGACAGAAAAAGAAAGTAAGTGAGCGGCGGCAGTGAAAGCTGCCTAGCCGCTCAGTACCTGCACCACCTGCGGAGGCCATGACGGGACTTCTCTGTAAGCGCCGTCCTGCGTCCTTGTGCAGCCGGTGGCTGCAATCAGCTGCGCTGATTGTGGTCAATGGCGGGGCTCCTTGTATGAGCTGACTTATGCAGCACCAATGATCCTGGACCCGAACTTCTCTGATAAGTTGGGAAGGGATCAGGTAGAAAAAACAAAAATATAATATAATCTTGCTTGAAGAATCGAAGGACATTCAGTCCACAGTACCTTCCGACTAGAGGCACAGAAATACTGAAGGCTCTATGGGAATATGGAGGGGATGGCCAGTTACTAATTTAAATATTTAAATATGTGCCATTTCCAGCTACATATCCCAAGAGTACTCCAGTGACCCCTAGTGGATGAAAAAGAAATAGCAAAGACTGTGGAGGAACACTTACTCATCACCGATTTGTCATCAGATGACATGAAGATAGCAGGAACCAGTGTTAGTGTCACTATTACCGCAGTCACAAAAAATGTAGACAAGTGATCTGCAACCTGGTACATACATACAAAGTAGCAGTGTACGGTAACATCTGGTACATTGGGTATATTCAATGTTATGAAGAGGAACTAGAAGTGCTAGTACACTTCATGAAATTAAACTATGAACGAAAGTTTTGTGCTGGCCTTCAAGAGATAAGTGTTTTGTTCCTTTATTTACGTCCTCTCTGTAACGGAAGTGTCTACTATCCAAGGAAGTACTGGAAGGCAGTATACACTGTCTGCTGACACTAAGGAAAATTACAGACCATTACAACAGGTTCCAAACAAAGCAAATAATAATGTAGTTGTTGACTCTATTTTAGTTATGAACTCCAGTTATGTTTAAGTTTTTAACTTTCATGGTTTCTTTATTAATGATGTTTGATTACTGCTTGTACCGCATACATCAACTTCATGAATTTGTTTTCTCCGCTATGAAACCGAGTACCGTGCTGACTTATTTTGGGGGGGTTTTCTGTTTGTGGTAGTTTAGCACCCCGAAAAAATTGGGCTATCTAATGTTAAAACTCGAAATGTAAGGCATATAAATTAATTTGGTTTGGATTCAAAGAAAGTTACCTTAGGGGTCCAAATTTTGTGGCAATTCCTTAATAAACACCTGTGATACTTCAAATAAACTGGATAAAGAAATAAAATTAAAATCACTAATTGTCAGTCAAGATATTTGGCAGAAATACTTGTTTTGACATCTCAACTGAAAATGTCATAAACTGAGATGGGTGGTGGAAACGCCTGGTTGAACTACCATTGAATGACACCTAATATCTTGTTTGTCACAGCTGTATAATTTATTCCCATCCCACCTTTAAAACATCTGCATGAAGTTAGCCTTTCTCTGGGATGGTGTGAAATGTTAATACAGGTTGAGTATCCCATATCCAAATATTCTGAAATACGGAATATTCCGAAATACGGAATTTCTTGAGTCAGAGTGAGATAGTGAAACCTTTGTTTTCTGATGGCTCAATGTACACAAACCTTGTTTAATGCACAAAAGTATTAAAACTATTGTATTAAATTACCTTCATGCTTTGTGTATGAGCTGTGTATGGAAGATTAATTGTGCGTATGTACACAAACTTTGTTTAATGCACAGTTATAAAAAATATTAACTAAAATCACCATCAGGCTGTGTGTATAAGGTGTATATGAAACATAAATACATTCTGTGCTTAGACTTGGGTCCCATCGCTATATCTCATTATGGTATGCAATTATTCCAAAATACGGAAAAATCCGATATCCAAAATACTTCTGGTCCCAAGCATTTTGGATATGGGATACTCAACCTGTATGTGAACTTCCCATGTATAGGCAGGAGTAAGCTAACTGCAGGAAGTGTCAGACTGCTCTTCAGTCTACCCCAAATCCTTCTGAATTTTTGCATGACTTGGGGGGGGGGGGGGGGACATTTTTCAATAAAGCGCACAAAGCAGCCAGACTGATTCAAAAAGATTGGCTTAGCGTTGGTGATTTGAAAATGGCAGATCTTTAAAACCTACAGCAAATGTAAAGCTGAATGCCATGTTATAGATTTCAACTGTGCCCCCAAGTTCATTAACTATTCAGCCACCCTTATTTACTTAAGCTAACCTGCTCTTTTCTCCTCTAGATCTTTGTGCTGCGGCAATTGTATTGGGCGAAATTAATCTGAACACATGCATGTTTGTGAGTGCAAGATGTTTTACCTCAAGTTTCGCCTTTAAATATGCCCAGGGTTGAAATTAAATGGAAACGAGGGAAATTTTGTTAACGTGATACTATTCAGAAGTGTACATTTGGAATTGTCTGTAAGCAGCTTATCAATTTACTACAAAAGTCCATTTACTAAGGCTCAAGAATTCTTGTATAAACAACCTTTAATATTCAACAGACAAATGTGGCGTTGTTGCCCGTTGTGTGGATGGGTCATTTATACTCATAGCTCAAGGTTCACCTAATTGTCCCCAGTGTTTTAGATCGAAGTCTGTTTTAACTCTTGGATGATTTTGGGCTGACTATTCCCTTGTGAGAACCATTTGCTTGTAGTAAAGCTATAAGTAAAGGAAGTTTGCAGTGTATTGTAGAATGTATAGCCTGTATAAATCGGAACTACTACAGTTTCCCCAATACTAGCACTCTGGTCAAAAATAATGGATGGTAACTAGAGTCTTGTTGATTCATGGGACCAGTGATAAACTGCTTCTTTCAATGGCCTCCCTGTCTTTTCTCCTAACCAATCTGCAGGATTTGGATGTTAAAGCTGGTGGTGGCTGTATAATGACAATAGGGGAGATGCTGCGTTCTTTCCTTACCAAACTGGAGTGGTTCTCCACACTCTTCCCACGGATTCCTGTCCCGGTGCAGAAACACATAGACCAGCAAATCAAAACCAGGCCAAGAAAGATCAAAAAGGAAGAGACAGAAGAGGTAGAAGAAGCTCCACGCCACATAGAGAGGAGACGATCCAGGTAACCTCACTTAACATTTTCCTGCATATTTTACCACTGCAGCTGTATTTGTTTTCTAGAATTTTCATATGTTTACATTTTGCTTTATTGGAAATTTAATTTCTGACGTCCTAGTGGATGCTGGGAACTCCGTAAGGACCATGGGGAATAGCGGCTCCGCTCCAGGTAGCTTTTAGACTACCTGGTGTGCACTGGCTCCTCCCACTATGACCCTCCTCCAAGCCTCAGTTAGATTTCTGTGCCCGGCCGAGCTGGATGCACACTAGGGGCTCTCCTGAGCTCCTAGAAAGAAAGTTTATTTTAGGTTTTTTATTTTACAGTGAGACCTGCTGGCAACAGGCTCACTGCATCGAGGGACTAAGGGGAGAAGAAGCGAACCTACCTGCTTGCAGCTAGCTTGGGCTTCTTAGGCTACTGGACATCATTAGCTCCAGAGGGATCGACCGCATGGAACTGGCCTTGGTGTTCGTTCCCGGAGCCGCGCCGCCGTCCCCCTTACAGAGCCAGAAGCAAGAAGAGGTCCGGAAAATCGGCGGCAGAAGACATCAGTCTTCACCAAGGTAGCGCACAGCACTGCAGCTGTGCGCCATTGCTCCTCATACACACTTCACACTCCGGTCACTGAGGGTGCAGGTCGCTGGGGGGGCGGGCGGGGCGGCGGCGGCGCCCTGAGCAGCAATAAAAACACCTTGGCTGGCAAATATATCACAATATATAGCCCCAGAGGCTATATATGTGATAAATAACCCTGCCAGAATCCATAAAAAAGCGGGAGAAAATTCCGCGAAAAAGGGGCGGAGCTATCTCCCTCAGCACACTGGCGCCATTTTCTCTTCACAGTGCAGCTGGAAGACAGCTCCCCAGGCTCTCCCCTGTAGTTTGCAGGCTCAAAGGGTTAAAAAGAGGGGGGGGCACTAAATTTAGGCGCAATATTGTATATACAAGCAGCTATTGGGAAAAATTCACTCAATATAGTGTTAATCCCTAAATTATATAGCGCTCTGGTGTGTGCTGGCATACTCTCTCTCTGTCTCCCCAAAGGGCTGTGTGGGGTCCTGTCCTCAGTCAGAGCATTCCCTGTGTGTGTGCGCGGTGTGTCGGTACGGCTGTGTCGACACGTTTGATGAGGAGGCTTATGTGGTGGCAGAGCAGATGCCGATAAATGTGATGTCGCCCCCTGTGGGGCCGACACCAGAGTGGATGGATAGGTGGAAGGTATAAACCGACAGTGTCAACTCCTTACATAAAAGGCTGGATGACGAAACAGCTGTGGGACAGCCGGTTTCTCAGCCGCGCCTGCCCAGGCGTCTCAAAGGCCATCAGGGCCTCAAAAACGCCCGCTCCCTCAGATGGCAGAAACAGATGTCGACACGGAGTCTGACTCCAGTGTCGACGAGGTTGAGACATATACACAATCCACTAGGAACATCCGTTACATGATCCCGGCAATAAAAAATGTGTTACACATTTCTGACATTAACCCAAGTACCACTAAAAAAGGGTTTTATGTGTGGGGAGAAAAAGCAGGCAGTGTTTTGTTCCCCCATCAAATGAGTGAATGAAGTGTGAAAAAGCGTGGGTTCCCCCGATAAGAAACTGGTAATTTCTAAAAAGTTACTGATGGCGTACCCTTTCCCGCCAGAGGATAAGTTACGCTGGGAGATATCCCCTAGGGTGGATAAGGCGCTCACACGTTCGTCAAAAAAGGTGGCACTGCCGTCTTAGGATACGGCCACTTTGAAGGTACCTGCTGATAAAAAGCAGGAGGCTATCCTGTCTGTATTTACACACTCAGGTACTAGACTGAGACCTGCAGATAGTGCTGCTGCAGCGTGGTCTGTGACCCTGTCAAACAGGGATACTATTTTGCGAACATAAGAGCATATTAAAGACGTCGTCTTATATATGAGGGATGCACAGAGGGATATTTTGCCGGCTGGCATCCAGAATTAATGCAATGATGTCCATTCTGTCAGGAGGGTATTAGAGACTCGACACTGGACAGGTGATGCTGACTTTAAAAGGCACATAGAGCCTTATAAGGGTGAGGAATTGTTTGGGGATGGTCTCTGGGACCTCGTATCCACAGCAACAGCTGGGAAGAAAAATTTTTACCTCAGGTTTCCTCACAGCCTAAGAAAGCACTGTATTATCAGGTACAGTCCTTTCGGCTTCAGAAAAGCAAGCGGGTCAAAGGCGCTTCCTTTCTGCACAGAGACGAGGGAAGAGGGAAAAAGCTGCACCAGTCAGCCAGTTCCCAGAGTCCAAATTCTTCTTCCGCTTCCTCTGAGTCCACCGCATGACGCGGGGGCTCCACAGGCGTAGCCAGTTACGGTGGGGAGCCGTCTCAAAAATTTCAGCGATCAGTGGGCTCGCTCACAGGTGGATCCCTGGATCCTTCAAGTAGTATCTCAGGGGTACAAGCTGGAATTCGAGGCGTCTCCCCCCCGCCGTTTCCTCAAATCTGCCTTGCCGACAACTCCCTCAGGCAGGGAGGCTGTGCTAGAGGCAATTCACAAGCTGTATTCCCAGCAGGTGATAGTCAAGGTGCCCCTACTTCAACAAGGACGGGGTTACTATTCCACGCTGTTTGTGGTACCGAAACCGTACGGTTCGGTGAGACCCATGTTAAATTTGAAATCCTTGAACACATACATAAAAAAAAATTCAAGTTCAAGATGGAATCGCTCAGGGCGGTTATTGCAAGCCTGGAGGAGGGGGATTACATGGTATCCCTGGACATCAAGGATGCTTACCTACATGTTCCCATTTACCATCCTCACCAGGAGTACCTCAGATTTGTGGTACAGGATTGCCATTACCAATTCCAAACACTGCCGTTTGGACTGTCCACGGCACCGAGGGTCTTTAACAAGGTAATGGCAGAAATGATGATACTCCTTCGAAAAAAGGGAGTTTTAATTATCCCGTACTTGGACGATCTCCTTATAAAGGCGAGGTCCAAGGAGCAGTTGTTGGTCGGAGTAGCACTATCTCGGGAAGTGCTACAACAGCACGGATGGATTCTATACATTCCAAAGTCACAGCTGGTTCCTACCACACGCCTACTGTTCCTGGGGATGGTTCTGGACACAGAACAGAAAAAAGTATTTCTCCCGGAGGAGAAAGCCAAGGAGCTGTCATCTCTAGTCAGAGACCTCCTGAAACCAAAACAGGTATCTGTGCATCACTGCACACGAGTCCTGGGAAAAATGATAGCTTCTTACGAAGCAGAATTCCATTCGGCAGGTTCCATGCAAGAACCTTTCAGTGGGACCTCTTGGACAAGTGGTCGGGATCGCATCTTCAGATGCATCGGCTGATAACCCTGTCTCCAAGGACCAGGGTATCTCTACTGTGGTGGCTGCAGAGTGCTCATCTTCTCGAGGGCCGCAGATTCGGCATACAGGACTGGGTCCTGGTAACCACGGATGCCAGCCTTCGAGGCTGGGGGGGGCAGTCACACAGGGAAGAAATTTCCAAGGACTTTGGTCAAGTCAGGAGTCGTCCCTACACATAAATATTGTGGAACTGAGGGCCATTTACAATGCCCTAAGTCTGGCAAGGCCTCTGCTTCAAAACCAGCCGGTACTGATCCAATCAGACAACATCACGGCAGTCGCCCATGTAAACCGACAGGGCGGCACAAGAAGCAGGATGGCGATGGCAGAAGCCACAAGGATTCTCCGATGGGCGGAAAATCACGTATTAGCACTGTCAGCAGTGTTTATTCCGGGAGTGGTCAACTGGGAAGCAGACTTCCTCAGCAGACACGACCTACACCCGGGAGAGTGGGGACTTCATCCAGAAGTCTTCCAACTGTTGGTAAACTGTTGGGAAAGGCCACAGGTGGACATGATGGCGTCCCGCCTTAACAAAAAAAATAGATATTGCGCCAGGTCAAGGGACCCTCAGGCGATAGCTGTGGACGCTCTAGTGACACCGTGGGTGTACCAGTCGGTTTATGTATTCCCTCCTCTGCCTCTCATACCAAAGGTACTGAGAATAATAAGAAGACGAGGAGTAAGAAGGATACTCGTGGTTCCGGATGGGCCAAGAAGAGCTTGGTACCCAGAACTTCAAGAAATTATATCAGAGGACCCATGGCCTCTACCGCTCAGACAGGATCTGCTACAGCAGGGGCCCTGTCTGTTCCAAGACTTACCGCGGCTGCGTTTGACGGCATGGCGGTTGAATTCCGGATCCTAAAGGAAAAGGGCATTCCGGAGGAAGTCATTCCTATGCTGATAAAAGCCAGGAAAGAAGTAACCGCAAACCATTATCACCGTATTTGGCGAAAATATGTTGCGTGGTGTGAGGCCAGGAAGGCCCCAACAGAGGAATTTCAGCTGTCGTTTTCTGCACTTCCTACAGTCAGGAGTGACTATGGGCCTAAACTTGGGTTCCATTAAGGTCCAGATTTCGGCTGTCTATTTTCTTCCAGAAAGAACTGGCTTCACTGCCTGGAGTTCAGACATTTGTAAAGGGAGTGCTACATATTCAGCCCCCTTTTGTGCCTCCTGTGGCACCTTGGGATCTCAACGTGGTGTTGAGTTTCCTAAAATCACATTGGTTTGAGCCACTTAAAACTGTGGATTTGAAATATCTCATGTGGAAAGTGGTCATGTTATTGGCCTTGGCTTCGGCCAGGCGTGTGTCAGAATTGGCGGCTTTGTCATGTAAAAGCCCTTATCTGATTTTCCATATGGATAGGGCAGAATTGAGGACTCGTCCCCAGTTTCTCCCTAAGGTGGTATCAGCTTTTCACTTGAACCAACCTATTGTAGTGCCTGCGGCTACTAGGGACTTGGAAGATTCCAAGGTACTGGACGTAGTCAGGGCCTTCAAAAATTTTATTTCCAGGACGGCTGGAGTCTGGAAAATTGACTCGCTTTTTATCCTGTAGGCACCCAACAAAATAGGTGCTCCTGCTTCTAAGCAGACTATTGCTCGCTGAATTTGTAGCACAATTCAGCTGGAGCATTCTGCGGCTGGATTGCCGCATCCTAAATCAGTAAAAGCCCATTCCACGAGGAAAGTGGGCTCATCTTGGGCGGCTGCCCGAGGGGTCTCGGCTTTACAACTTTGCCGAGCTGCAACTTGGTCAGGGGCAAACACGTTTGCAAAATTCTACAAATTTGATACGCTGGCTGAGGAGGACCTTGAGTTCTCTCATTCGGTGCTGCAGAGTCATCCGCACTCTCCCGCCCGTTTGGGAGCTTTGGTATAATCCCCATGGTCCTTACGGAGTACCCAGCATCCACTAGGACGTCAGAGAAAATAAGATTTTACTCACCGGTAAATCTATTTCTCGTAGTCCGTAGTGGATGCTGGGCGCCCATCCCAAGTGCGGATTGTCTGCAATACTTGTATGTAGTTATTGCCTAACTAAGGGTTATTGTTGAGCCATCTGTTGAGAGGCTGTTATATTTCATACTGTTAACTGGGTATAGTATCACAAGTTATACGGTGTGATTGGTGTGGCTGGTATGAGTCTTACCTGGGATTCAAAATCCTTCCTTATTGTGTCAGCTCTTCCGGGCACAGTATCCTAACTGAGGCTTGGAGGAGGGTCATAGTGGGAGGAGCCAGTGCACACCAGGTAGTCTAAAAGCTTTCTTTTAGTTGTGCCCAGTCTCCTGCGGAGCCGCTATTCCCCATGGTCCTTACGGAGTTCCCAGCATCCACTACGGACTACGAGAAATAGATTTACCGGTGAGCCAAATCTTATTTATTCTAGACTGGTTTCTTTTTTAGTTATAAAGCACTGACCTATTACGCAGTGCTGTTCTTCAGGAGCAAACATGACGACAAATCATATTTGCTGGGGGGGGAGGGAATGTACTCTCCAGCTGCAATTTTTTTTATAGTAGAAGCTGTAAACTTATGAAGATTAGTCTTGCAAGAAATCACGTAGGTTAACATTAGATTCAAGAAAGGATTGGACATTATCCTTGCAAAGTGCATTGCTGTTTCCCTCACTGGCATATTTGACAGTGTATTTGAGAGTATGCGGACAGATTTCTATACAGCTACCCCCTTGTACTTAACTGTTACCCTACAACAGGCCTGGCCAACCTGTGGCTCTCCAGCTGTAGTGAATCCACATATCCCAGCATGCCCTGCCACAGTTTTGCTATTAGTGGATGCTTAAACTGACAGGGCATGCTGGGATATGTAGTTCCACAACATCTGGAAAGCCACAGGTTGGCCAGACCTGCCCTACAACTATCACAGTGCAGATTTTTTTTTTTTTTTTTTTCTTTTTAGTATAATCACATTTTTACATATTTACAAACTGCATAATAACATTGGGGTCACTGTAATGGGAAAGAAAAACAATATAGGCCAAAGTAGCACAATGGGTGTAGATGAAATACCAGTCTACAGAATTCTTAAGTGAACTATTTTTTATTTTTTTTATTCGCAATGTAGTTTTCTTTATAATTCAGCCTTATTTTAACGTGTATGTTTGCTTTATTGAAGGTCTCCACCTAAAAGATCCATAAGCCCTCGGAGATCACGAAGCAGAAGCCATCACCGTGAACACCATGGCTCATCAAGCTTTGACAGAGAATTAGAGCGTGAAAAGGAACGACAGCGGTTAGAACGGGAAGCTAAAGAAAAACAGAGATCACGAAGCAACGAACGTGGAGTAGAACATAAGAGAAGTAAAAGCTGGGAGAGGCATCGGACAAGGAGTCGAAGCAGGGACCGCAAGACAGATAGAAGAGACAGAGAAAAAGAAAATGAGAAGAGCAGAAAGCGAGACTATGACAAAAAGGGCAATGGCAGGGAAAAGGATGCAGATAGACCAAGAGAGCGTTCAAAAGAACGCAAGAGGAGCGAGGAGCGAAAAGACAGAGAGGAGAAGCGACACAGAGAAGATAGAGACTCTCGTAAGGAAAGGCGGCACAGCAGAAGCAAAGAGAGGAAACAACGGAAGAGTAGGAGCCCTAGCAAGAACACTCACGGGAGAAGCCGTAGTAAAGAAAGGTCAAACCGATATAAAGAAAAGACAAATAAACGAAGTAGGAGCAGTAGCCACGGGCGAACAGACAGTTCTGAGAAGTCCAGAAAGAAGGAGCGCAGCTCAAGTAGGGAGAAACCACGTAAGAGGAGCAGAAGTAATGACAGAGGCCATAAGCGTGAGCATGAAAGCAAGGACCATGACCGTCTCAATGTGGACTGTGAGGAAAAGCAAAGGGGCAAAGATGACACGGTGTGACATTTCAGTGAATGGATCACATTGAATCCTGTTTGTTTAGGTCCTTTTTTTTTTTTTTTTTTTTTTTTTCTTCCCTTTTTCTCAGAGTCCTAACTTGTTCTGTAGCACTCATATTTGTTTTATTTTGACATTGTTAGATGAGAACCTCTTTCACTGTAGGGAAGTGCCTTCTGGGAGTCCCCTGCACTTTGGACAGAACTTGTACCTTCCCTACATTTGCTGAAGCTCCCTGCTGTCATGCAGCAACTGTTGCGTTTTTATTGGTTCAGTGTTCCTAAATTGTACAGCCTGTACTTGACAATGCCCTGATGTTTTAATTCCTCTTTGGCAGAATACATGCAGGTCCAGTTTGTAAGAGGCATTAAATCTGCCCCTTCATTCATTCTAACGCTCGTAAGGTTGTGATTTTCCAACTGATGCTGCGTGCATGGCTTAGCTGACATTTTTATAGGATGACTTTTTTTTTTTTTTCTAAAAATATGAATGCAGATATGACATTTAAGTTGTGTTACTGTCTGATTGTAAACAGTTTTTTAAAAAAAAATTACATTTTGATCTGTTATGTGATTTGTTTGTGCGATGTTTCCAGTAAGGTCCATAAAACTTTATTATTTTTTTTACATTTTCAAAGAAATTAAAACATTCTAAATATTTTAAGAGGCTTATATAACAAGTAAATATTTTATTTAAATTTTGAAATTAAAAATGTTTTTTTTTTCTTTTGGACTTCCAAGTAGCCTATAACCTTCAGCAAATGTTGAATGAAAGGGGAATTAGTGCACTCTATAGCAACTAGCTGCTATTTACATTTACCATTAGTCTGTATGAGTTTGTACTTGCAGCAGGGAATCTGGAATAATGATCTTTAGTTTAACCAAAGTTAGAGGGAAAAAAAAGTTGAATTATTTATCTTGGAAACAATTTGAGGGTTACTTTGTCTGTAATAAAATATACCACTTTGAGATAAATTGGCTAAAATATTGATACATCTGTAACTACAACCTTAGTATATCATAGGCATTTTCTAGATGAATTTGTTATTTACGTTTATTGTATTACATTTTATTTATAAGGTGCTATACATATACGGCAACAGGAGGACAGTACAGGGTACACAGTAACCAAGACATAAACAGAGCTCTGGTAACAATTAACACAATTCTCAGTACACAATGTAGGTGGATAGCAAGGTGCATTGCAGAGTAATTGGCAAAGGGTGGAACCTGTCCTCCATAGTGATGACACGAATAGCAGGAGTAGAGCAACTGGAAGAGATGAAAGGCTATGAGTAAGAGGAATTCGAAGACCAATGGAGTATGTGAAGGCTGTCATTGAAGTGCTAGAGCGGTGATGGGGAACCTTATGGCACTCCAGCTGTTGAACTACACATCCCAGCGTGCCCTGCTACACTTTTGCTATTTGGCCATGCGTAAACTTTAGCAAGGTATGTTGGGATGTGTAGTTCAACAGCTGGAGTGCCTAAGGTTCCCCATCACTGTGCTAGAGAAAAGGGCTGTTATAATAGGAGCGATAGGAATCCCGCTCCTCGGGGCTTACAATCTACAGAAGTGTCCTCACACAACTTTGCTGAAAACAGCGGCATTACTATGCACCGCCACCAGCCCTTTGATGTGTTACGCACTTGCCCACGATTGCTGCCTCGCAAAATCTGTTACAGGTAGCGGAACCCATACAGTGTTGCCGAGTCCCTCCTCTGTACTCGGGCAGCGGATGTGTTCTAGTTCTGCTGCCTGTGACCGCACTGAAATAGTCTGCGTATTAGAGCGGGCACATGCGTACACCGTGCTGCTTTCTTTTTCATCCACTAGGGGTCACTGGAGTACTCTTGGGGATATGGACGGCTTCCACAGGAGCAGTGCACTGAATATTTAAATTTAGAACTCTCCACCCCTCCATATCCCAGAGTACCTCAGTGTTTTTTCTGTTCTCACAGCACTAACCAGGCTTATGTGGGGCTCCCACACTTTCTTTGAATATTTTTTTAATTTTTACTTTTTTTTTTTTTTTTTTTACAACTTAAGCACATCCCTTCCCAGTTTATACTAAAAACGTGGTTCCGGGATAGTGCCCGCTGCACGAAGGCAGCGCATGGCGTTTCGGTCCTCACAAAGAGCACCCTCACAGCCACACGCAGCCCACTGACTGCTGCAAGACCTGGACGGAGCTTACAGAAAGCCCCGTCGCAGCCCTCCCTGCAGGAGGCAAGGTATGCTGGGGTTACGGGGCGGTCAGCACACGCTGCCGCCCGCTGTGTGTGGTCCGTGTTTATCACCGCCACCCGCACCCGCCGCTAATACAGGCCGCCCGCCCAGCCGCGCTGTACGGGGTTCAGCGTCTGCTCACAGGCCCGCCCCAGCCGCTGCGACCGCCGCAGCACAGCCGCTCACACTTGCGCCGCTACACGCCGCTCTGGCCCGCGCACCCCGTTAACACGCTGGCCACACTTTCCAACACGGCCGCTCTCCATATAACGCGCTCCCCGCCTCCCTGCAATGACTCCGGGGTCCCGCTCCCGGCAACCGCTCCCCGCTGAGACGCAGCACTACACGGAGCACAGGGGGAGGGGGGAGAAGTCTGATCACAGGCAGCGCTGCTGCAAGGGAGAAAAATAGACTGCATGACAGGCTGCCATATTATATATGCTGCATAGGTTATATTAATAGGCTATTAAGCCTATATTAAATCCACAGTCAGGTACAGGTTATAAAGTCATGTATTGTAACCTACACTGTAAGTTATAACTGTAAGCATGGCAGGGGGGCCATTTTAACCATGCTTCCTGTTTGTGATTCCAGAACGTTCCTGTCCTACATCTCTACTCCACCGGAGGCGCAGGGGTGTTAGTGGGAATTTTGGATCAGGTTTCATATAGTGCTGGCCACGTGCACTGCACTTCTGCTACACATATATATATATATATATATATATATATATATATATATATATATATATATATAATTTCTCTGACGTCCTAGTGGATGCTGGGTACTCCGTAAGGACCATGGGAAATAGACGGGCTCCGCAGGAGACTGGGCACTCTAAAGAAAAATTTAGGTCTACCTGGTGTGCACTGGCTCCTCCCCCTATGACCCTCCTCCAAGCCTCGGTTAGATTTCTGTGCCTGGCCGAGCTGGATGCACACTAGGGGCTCTCCTGAGCTCCTAGGAAGAAAGTATATGTTAGGTTTTTTATTTTCAGTGAGACCTGCTGGCAACAGGCTCACTGCATCGAGGGACTAAGGGGAGAAGAAGCGAACCTACCTAAGTGGTGGTAGCTTGGGCTTCTTAGGCTACTGGACACCATTAGCACCAGAGGGATCGAACACAGGACCCGACCTCGTCGTCTGTTCCCGGAGCCGCGCCGCCGTCCCCCTTACAGAGCCAGAAGGTCCGGAAAATCGGCGGCTGAAGACTTCTGTCTTCTCCAAGGTAGCGCACAGCACTGCAGCTGTGCGCCATTGCTCCTCATGCACACCACACACTGCGGTCACTGATGGGTGCAGGGCGCTGGGGGGGGCGCCCTGAGCAGCAATATTAACACCTTGGCTGGCGAACTGGCACCATATATAGCCCCAGGGGCTATATGGGTGCTTATTAACCCCTGCCAGAACTTTTACAATAGCGGGAGAAAGCCTGCCGAAAAAGGGGCGGAGCCATCTCCCTCAGCACACTGGCGCCATTTTTCCTTCACAGTTCCGCTGGAAGGAAGCTCCCTGGCTCTCCCCTGCAGTCCTGCACTACAGAAAAGGGTAAAAAAGAGAGGGGGGGCACAAATTAGGCGCAGTATAAATATATTATGCAGCTATAAGGGGAAAACACGTTTTTATAGGTGATATCCCTGTGATATATAGCGCTCTGGTGTGTGCTGGCATACTCTCCCTCTGTCTCCCCAAAGGGCTTTGTGGGGTCCTGTCCTCTGTAAGAGCATTCCCTGTGTGTCTGCTGTGTGTCGGTACTGCGGTGTCGACATGTATGAGGAGGAAAATGATGTGGAGGCGGAGCAAATGCCTGTGAATGTGATGTCACCCCCTGCGGGGTCGACACCTGTGTGGTTGGACTTATGGAAGGAATTGCGTGAAAGTGTCAACTCCTTACACAAAAGGTTTGACGACATAGGACAGCCGGCTACACAGCTTGTGCCTGTTCCAGCGTCTCAAATGTCATCAGGGGCTTTAAAACGCCCGCTACCTCAGGTGACAGACGTCGACACGGATACCGACTCCAGTGTCGACGATTATGAGACTAGTGTACCCTCCAATAGGTCCACCCGTTACATGATTGAGGCAATGAAAAATGTTTTGCACATTTCTGATAATACCCCAGGTACCACAAAAAAGGGTATTATGTTTGGTGAGAAAAAACTACCTGTAGTTTCTCTGACGTCCTAGTGGATGCTGGGAACTCCGTAAGGACCATGGGGAATAGCGGGCTCCGAAGGAGGCTGGGCACTCTAGAAAGATTTATGACTACCTGGTGTGCACTGGCTCCTCCCACTATGACCCTCCTCCAAGCCTCAGTTAGATTTTGTGCCCGGCCGAGGTTGGATGCACACTAGGGGCTCTCCTGAGCCTTTAGAAAGAAAGTATAGAAATTAGGTTTTTTATTTTCAGTGAGACCTGCTGGCAACAGGCTCACTGCAGCGAGGGACTAAGGGGAGAAGAAGCGAACCTGCCTGCTTGCAGCCAGCTTGGGCTTCTTAGGCTACTGGACACCATTAGCTCCAGAGGGATCAACCGCAGGCCCAGCCTTGGTGTTCCGTCCCGGAGCCGCGCCGCCGTCCCCCTTACAGAGCCAGAAGCAAGAAGAGGTCCGGAAAATCGGCGGCAGAAGACATCAGTCTTCACCAAGGTAGCGCACAGCACTGCAGCTGTGCGCCATTGCTCCTCACACTCCGGTCACTGAGGGTGCTGGGGGGGGGGGGCGCCCTGAGAAGCAATAATAACACGCCCTGAGAAGCAATATTAACACCTTGGCTGGCAAAAATACCACAATATATAGCCCCAGAGGCTATATATGTGGAAAATACCCCTGCCAGAATATAGGAAAAAGCGGGAGAATAGTCCGCGGAAAAGGGGCGGAGCTATCTCCCTCAGCACACTGGCGCCATTTCTCCTTCACAGATCCGCTGGAAGGAAGCTCCCTGGCTCTCCCCTGCAGTCTACACTACAGAAAAGGGTAAAAAAGAGAGGGGGGGGGGCACTAAATTTAGGCGCAGTATACTTTTATATAGAAAAAGCAGCTATAGGGGACATAACTCAGTTAGTCCCTGCATTATATAGCGCTCTGGTGTGTGCTGGCATACTCTCACTCTGTCCCCCCAAAGGGCTTTTGTGGGTCCTGTCCTCTGTTGGAGCATTCCCTGTGTGTGTGCGGTGTGTCGGTACGGCTGTGTCGACATGTTTGATGAGGATAATGATGTGGAGACGGAGAAGATGCCTTTAGAAGGGATGTCACCCCCTGCGGGGCAGACACCTGAGTGGTTGAGCTTATGGAAAGAAATGAGTGCACGTATAGACTCCTTACATAAGAAATTTGACGACATGCCAAATGTGGGACAGCCGACTTCTCAGCTCGTGCCTGCCCAGGCGTCTCACAGGTCATCAGGGGCTCTAAAACGCCCGCTACCTCAGACCGCAGACCCAGATGTCGACACTGATACTGACACCAGTGTCGACGACGACGAGTCTAACCTGATGCCCACTAAGGCCATTCACTGCATGATTGAGGCAATGAAAGAGGTGTTACACATTTCTGATATAAATACAGGTACCACAAAGAAGGGTATTATGTTTGGGGAGAAAAAACTACCCGTAGTTTTTCCCCCATCAGATGAATTAAATGAAGTGTGTGAAGAAGCGTGGGCTTTCTCTGATAAAAAATTGGTGATTCCTAAGAAGGTACTAATGGTGTTCCCTTTCCCGCCAGAGGATAGGTCACGTTGGGAAACACCTCCTAAGGTGGATAAAGCGCTCACACGTTTGTCTAAAAAGGTGGCACTACCGTCTCCGGATACGGCCGCCCTCAAGGAACCTGCTGATAGAAAGCAGGAGGCTATCCTGAAGTCTGTATATACACACTCAGGCATTATACTTAGGCCAGCTATTGCGTCAGCATGGATGTGCAGTGCTGCTGCTGCGTGGTCAGATAAACTCAGAAAATATTGACACATTAGACAGAGACACGATCCTGCTAACCATAGACCATATCAAAGACTCAGTCTTATATATGAGAGATGCACAGAGAGAAATCTGCCGGCTGGCATCTAAAGTAAGTGCATTGTCCATTTCTGCTAGGAGAGGCTTATGGACTCGCCAGTGGACAGGAGATGCAGATTCTAAAAGGCACATGGAAGTTTTGCCATATAAGGGTGAGGAATTATTTGGGGATGGTCTCTCGGACCTAGTTTCCACAGCAACGTCTGGGAAGTCAGCATTTTTACCCCATGTCCCCTCACAGCCTAAGAAGGCGCCGTTTTATAAGGTTCAGTCCTTTCGGACCCAGAAAAACAAGCGTGGAAAAGGCGGGTCTTTTCTGTCCAGAGGTAGGGGAAAAAGGCTGCAACAAACAGCAGGTTCCCAGGAGCAAAAGTCCTCCCCCGCTTCTTCCAAGTCCGCCGCATGACGGTGGGGCTCCACAGGCGGAGCCAGGTACGGTGGGGGGAAGCCTCAAGAATTTCAGCGATCAGTGGGCTCGCTCACAGGTGGATCCCTGGATCCTTCAAATTGTATCTCAGGGGTACAAACTGGAATTCGAGGCGTCTCCACCCCACCGGTTCCTAAAATCTGCCTTGCCGATTGCTCCCTCAGACAGGGAGGCGGTGCTAGCGGCAATTCACAAGCTGTATTTACCAGCAGGTGATAATCAAGGTACCCCTACTTCAACAAGGCCGGGGTTACTATTCCACACTATTTGTGGTGCCGAAACCGGACGGTTCGGTGAGACCCATTTTAAATTTGAAATCCTTGAACACATACATAAAAAAATTCAAGTTCAAGATGGAATCGCTCAGGGCGGTTATTGCAAGCCTGGACGAGGGGGATTACATGGTATCCCTGGACATCAAGGATGCTTACTTGCATGTCCCCATTTACCATCCTCACCAGGAGTACCTCAGATTTGTGGTACAGGATTGCCATTACCAATTCCAGACGCTGCCGTTTGGACTGTCCACGGCACCGAGGGTATTTACCAAGGTTATGGCGGAAATGATGATACTCCTTCGAAAAAAGGGAGTTTTAATTATCCCGTACTTGGACGATCTCCTAATAAAGGCGAGGTCCAAGGAACAGTTGTTGGTGGGAGTAGCACTATCTCAGGAAGTGCTGCACCAGCACGGCTGGATTCTGAATATCCCAAAGTCACAGCTGGTTCCGACGACACAGCTACTGTTCCTGGGTATGATTCTGGATACAGTCCAGAAAAAAGTGTTTCTCCCGGAAGAGAAAGCCAGGGAGTTGTCATCTCTAGTCAGAGACCTCCTGAAACCAAAACAGGTATCGGTGCATCACTGCACGTGGGTCCTGGGAAAGATGGTAGCTTCTTACGAAGCAATTCCCTTCGGCAGGTTCCATGCCAGAATCTTTCCGTGGGACCTGTTGGACCAATGGTCCGGATCGCATCTTCAGATGCATCGCTTAATAACCCTGTCTCCAAGAACCAGGGTGTCTCTACTGTGGTGGCTGCAGAGTGCCCATCTTCTAGAGGGCCGCAGGTTCGGCATACAGGACTGGGTCCTGGTGACCACGGATGCCAGCCTTCGAGGCTGGGGGGCAGTCACACAGGGAAGAAACTTCCAAGGACTATGGTCGAGTCAGGAGACTTCCCTTCACATAAATATTCTGGAACTAAGGGCCATTTACAATGCCCTAAGTCAGGCAAAATCCCTGCTCCTACACCAGCCGGTGCTGATCCAGTCAGACAACATCACGGCAGTCGCCCATGTAAATCGTCAGGGAGGCACAAGAAGCAGGATGGCGATGGCAGAAGCCACAAGAATTCTCCGATGGGCGGAGAATCATGTTCTAGCACTGTCAGCAGTGTTCATTCCGGGAGTGGACAACTGGGAAGCAGACACGACCTCCACCCGGGAGAGTGGGGACTTCATCCAGAAGTTTTCCAGATGCTGGTAAACCGTTGGGAAAAACCACAGGTGGACATGATGGTGTCCCGCCTCAACAAAAAGTTGAAAAGATATTGCGCCAGGTCAAGGGACCCTCAGGCGATAGCTGTGGACGCTCTAGTGACACTGTGGGTGTACCAGTCGGTTTATGTATTCCCTCCTCTGCCTCTCATACCAAAGGTATTGAGAATAATAAGAAAGCGAGGAGTAAACACAATTCTCGTGGTACCCGGAACTTCAAGAGATGCTCTCAGAGGACCCGTGGCCTCTACCGCTCAGACAGGACCTGATACAGCAGGGGCCCTGTCTGTTCCAAGATTTACCGCGGCTGCGTTTGACGGCATGGCGGTTGAACGCCGGATCCTGAAGGAAAAGGGTATTCCGGAAGAAGTCATTCCTACGCTTATTAAAGCCAGGAAAGATGTTACGGCAAAGCATTATCACCGCATATGGCGGAAATATGTTGCATGGTGCGAGGCAAAAAAGGCCCCAACAGAGGAATTTCAGCTGGGTCGATTTCTGCATTTCCTGCAAGCAGGAGTGAATATGGGCCTAAAACTAGGCTCCATTAAAGTACAGATCTCGGCTCTGTCGATTTTCTTTCAAAAAGAACTAGCTTCAGTACCTGAAGTTCAGACATTTGTGAAAGGAGTGCTGCATATTCAGCCCCCGTTTGTGCCTCCTGTGGCACCTTGGGATCTCAACGTGGTGTTGAGTTTCTTAAAATCACATTGGTTTGAGCCACTAAAAACCGTGGATCTAAAATATCTCACGTGGAAAGTGGTCATGTTATTGGCCTTGGCTTCAGCCAGGCGAGTGTCAGAATTGGCGGCTTTATCATGTAAAAGCCCTTATCTGAATTTCCATATGGATAGGGCAGAATTGAGGACTCGTTCCCAGTTTCTCCCTAAGGTGGTGTCAGCGTTTCACCTGAACCAGCCTATTGTGGTGCCTGCGGCTACTAGGGATTTGGAGGACTCCAAGTTGCTAGACATTGTCAGGGCCCTGAAAATGTTTCCAGGACGGCTGGAGTCAGAAAATCTGACTCGCTGTTTATCCTGTATGCACCCAACAAGCTGGGTGCTCCTGCTTCTAAGCAGACTATTGCTCGCTGGATTTGTAGTACAATTCAGCTTGCACATTCTGTGGCAGGCCTGCCACAGCCAAAATCTGTAAATGCCCATTCCACAAGGAAGGTGGGCTCATCTTGGGCGGCTGCCCGAGGGGTCTCGGCTTTACAACTTTGCCGAGCAGCTACTTGGTCAGGGGCAAACACGTTTCCAAAATTCTACAAATTTGATACCCTGGCTGAGGAGGACCTGGAGTTCTCTCATTCGGTGCTGCAGAGTCATCCGCACTCTCCCGCCCGTTTGGGAGCTTTGGTATAATCCCCATGGTCCTTACGGAGTTCCCAGCATCCACTAGGACTTTAGAGAAAATAAGAATTTACTCACCGGTAATTCTATTTCTCGTAGTCCGTAGTGGATGCTGGGCGCCCATCCCAAGTGCGGATTGTCTGCAATACTTGTACATAGTTATTGCTAACTAAAGGGTTATTGTTGAGCCATCTGAGAGGCTCAGTTGTTTTCATACTGTCAAACTGGATATAGTATCACGAGTTGTACGGTGTGATTGGTGTGGCTGGTATGAGTCTTACCCGGGATTCAAAATCCTTCCTTATTATGTCAGCTCGTCCGGGCACAGTGTCCTAACTGAGGCTTGGAGGAGGGTCATAGTGGGAGGAGCCAGTGCACACCAGGTAGTCATAAATCTTTCTAGAGTGCCCAGCCTCCTTCGGAGCCCGCTATTCCCCATGGTCCTTACGGAGTTCCCAGCATCCACTACGGACTACGAGAAATAGAATTACCGGTGAGTAAATTCTTATTTTTTCCTACATCTGAGGAATTAAATGAGGTGTGTGAGGAAGCGTGGACTTCCCCCGATAAGAAATTGATAATTTCAAAACGGTTATTGGCAGCGTACCCTTTCCCGCTAGAGGATAGGTCACGTTGGGAAACACCCCCTAGGGTAGATAAGGCGCTGACGTCCTAGTGGATGCTGGGAACTCCGTAAGGACCATGGGGAATAGACGGGCTCCGCAGGAGACTGGGCACTCTAAAAGAAAGATTAGGTACTATCTGGTGTGCACTGGTTCCTCCCTCTATGCCCCTCCTCCAGACCTCAGTTAGAATCTGTGCCCGGCCAGAGCTGGGTGCTCCTAGTGGGCTCTCCTGAGCTTGCTAGAAAAGAAAGTATTTGTTAGGTTTTTTATTTTCAGTGAGATCTGCTGGCAACAGACTCACTGCTACGTGAGACTGAGGGGAGAGAAGCAAACCTACCTGCTTGCAGCTAGCTTGTGCTTCTTAGGCTACTGGACACCATTAGCTCCAGAGGGTTCGAACACAGGGCCTGACCTCGATCGTCCGTTCCCGGAGCCGCGCCGCCGTCCCCCTTGCAGAGACAGAAGAAGAAGATGAAATCGGCGGCAGAAAACTCCTGTCTTCATTAAGGTAGCGCACAGCACTACAGCTGTGCGCCATTGCTCCCACTGCATACCACACACTCCGGCGGTCACTGTAGGGTGCTGGGGGGGGGGGCGGCCCGCCCGCGCCCTGCGCAGCAATTATATTACCTTTTGGAAAATAATACACATAATACAGTCAATTAACTGTATATGTGTAAAAAACCCTGCCATTAAGTACAGAAAACGCGGGACAGAAGCCCGCCGCTGAGGGCCTTCTTCCTCAGCACACCAGCGCCATTTTCCGTTCACAGCTCCGCTGGAAGCACGCTCCCCAGGCTCTCCCCTGCAGTATCCAGGTACAAGACGGGTTAAAAAGAGAGGGGGGGCACATAAATTTAGGCGCAAATCGATACAGACAAGCAGCTATTGGGAAAATCACTTATTAGCAGCGTAAATCCCTGTATTATATAGCGCTGTGGTGTGTGCTGGCATACTCTCTCTCTCTGTCTCCCCAAAGGACTTTGTGGGGTCCTGTCCTCAGTCTGAGCATTCCCTGTGTGTGTGCGGTGTGTCGGTACGGCTGTGTCGACATGTTTGATGAGGGTTACGTGGAGGCGGAGCAGGGGCAGATAAATATGGTGTCGCCCCCGACGGGGCCGACACCTGATTGGATGGATATGTGGAAGGTCTTAACCGACAGTGTCAACTCCTTACATAAAAGGTTCGATGACGCAGCAGCCTTGGGACAGCCGGGGTCTCAGCCCGCGCCTGCCCAAGCGACTCAGAAGCGGTCAGGGGCTCATAAACGCCCGCTAGCTCTGATGGTAGACACAGATGTCGACACGGAGTCTGACTCCAGTGTAGATGAGGATGAGACAAATGTACAGTCTACAAAAGCCACCCGATGCATGATTACTGCAATGAAAGATGTATTGCACATTTCTGACGTTAACCCGGTTACCACCAAAAGGGGTATTATGTTTGGGGAGAAAAAGCAGCCAGTGACTTTTCCCCCATCTGATGAATTAAATGATTTGTGTGAAGAAGCGTGGAGTTCCCCTGATAAGAAACTAGTGATTTCTAAGAGGTTACTGATGGCGTACCCTTTCCCGCCAACGGATAGGTTACGTTGGGAAACATCCCCTAGGGTGGACAAGGCGCTAACACGCTTATCTAAAAGGGTGGCACTGCCGTCTCAGGATACGGCCGCCCTAAAGGATCCTGCGGATAGAAAGCAGGAAGCTATCCTGAAGTCTGTGTATACACACTCTGGTACTCTACTGAGACCTGCTATTGCTTCAGCCTGGATGTGTAGTGCTGCAGCAGCATGGACTGATACCCTGTCAGACAACATTGATTCCCTCGACAGGGATACTATTTTGCTAACCATCGAACATATAAAAGACGTCGTCTTATATATGCGGGATGCACAGAGGGACATTTGCCTGCTGGCATCTAGAATTAATGCAATGTCCATTTCTGCCAGGAGAGTATTATGGACTCGGCAGTGGACAGGTGATGCTGATTCTAAAAAACACATGGAGGTTTTGCCTTTATAAGGGTGAGGAATTATTTGGGGACGGTCTCTCGGACCTCGTATCCACAGCAACTGCTGGGAAGTCAACTTTTTTACCTCAGGTTCCCTCACAGCCTAAGAAAGCACCGTATTATCAAATGCAGTCCTTTCGGCCTCAGAAAGGCAAGCGGGTCAGAGGAGCATCCTTGCTGGCCAGAGGCAAGGGTAGAGGAAAGAAGCTGCACCAGGCAGCCAGTTCCCAGGAACAAAAATCCTCCCCTGCTTCCACTAAGTCCACCGCATGACGTTGGGGCTCCACAGGCGGAGCCAGGTGCGGTGGGGGCGCGTCTCCGAAACTTCAGCAACCAGTGGGTTCGCTCACAAGTGGATCTCTGGGCTGTACAAATTGTATCTCAGGGATACAAGCTGGAGTTCGAGGCGACTCCCCCTCGCCGTTACCTCAAATCAGCCTTACCAGCTGCTCCCAGGGAAAGGGAGGTAGTACTGGCGGCAATTCACAAGCTGTACCTCCAGCAGGTGATAATCAAGGTCCCCCTCCTTCAACAGGGCAGGGGTTACTATTCCATAATGTTTGTGGTACCGAAACCGGACGGTTCGGTGAGACTCATCCTGAATTTAAAATCCTTGAACACTTATATAAAGAAGTTCAAGTTCAAAATGGATTCGCTCAGGGCGGTTATTGCAAGCCTGGAAGAGGGGGATTTTATGGTGTCGCTGGACATCAAGGATGCTTACTTGCATGTCCCCATTTACCCACCTCACCAGGAATACCTCAGGTTTGTGGTACAGGACTGTCATTACCAATTCCAGACGTTGCCGTTTGGTCTCTCCACGGCACCGAGAATATTTACCAAGGTAATGGCCGAAATGATGATACTCCTTCGAAAGAAGGGAGTTATAATTATCTCGTACTTGGACGATCTCCTTATAAAGGCAAGGTCCAAGGAGCAGTTGTTAGTCGGAGTAGCACTATCTCGGGAAGTGCTACAACAGCACGGCTGGATTCTGAATATCCCAAAGTCGCAGCTGATTCCTACGACGCGTCTGCTGTTCTTGGGCATGATTCTGGACACAGAACAGAAGAAGGTGTTTCTCCCGGAGGAGAAGGCCCAGGAATTGTCATCTCTGGTCAGGGACCTCCTGAAACCAAAACAGGTGTCGGTGCATCACTGCACGCGAGTCCTGGGAAAGATGGTGGCTTCTTACGAAGCAATTCCCTTCGGCAGGTTCCATGCAAGGATCTTTCAGTGGGACCTGTTGGACAAAAGGTCCGGATCGCATCTTCAGATGCATTGGTTGATCACCCTGTCCCCAAGGGCCAGGGTGTCTCTGCTGTGGTGGCTGCAGAGTGCTCATCTTCTCGAGGGCCGCAGGTTCGGCATACAGGACTGGGTCCTGGTGACCACGGTTGCAAGCCTCCGAGGATGGGGGCAGTCACTCAGGGAAGAAACTTCCAAGGCCAGTGGTCAAGTCTGGAGACTTCACTACACATAAATATACTGGAACTAAGGGCCATTTACAACGCCCTGAGGCAAGCAGAGCCCCTGCTTCAAAAGAAACCTGTACTAATTCAGTCAGACAACATCACGGCGGTCGCCCATGTAAACAGCCAGGGCGGCACAAGAAGCAGGATGGCAATGGCAGAAGCCACAAGGATTCTTCGATGGGCGGAGAATTACGTGCTAGCACTGTCAGCAGTGTTCATTCCGGGAGTGGACAACTGGGAAGCAGACTTCCTCAGCAGACACGACCTCTACCCGGGAGAGTGGGGACTTCATCAAGAAGTCTTCACACAGATTGTAAATCGCTGGGAACTGCCACATGTGGACATGATGGCGTCCCGCCTCAACAAAAAGCTAAAAAGATATTGCGCCAGGTCAAGGGACCCTCAGGCGATAGCTGTGGACGCACTAGTGACACCGTGGGTGTACCAGTCGGTTTATGTGTTCCCTCCTCTTCCTCTCATACCAAAGGTACTGAGGATAGTAAGAAAGAGAGGAGTAAGAACTATACTCATCGTTCCGGATTGGCCAAGAAGAACTTGGTACCCAGAACTACAAGAAATGATCTCAGAGGACCCATGGACTCTGCCTCTCAGACAGGACCTGTTACAACAGGGGCCCTGTCTGTTCCAAGACTTACCGCGGCTGCGTTTGACGGCATGGCGGTTGAACGCCAGATCCTAGCGGAAAAGGGCATTCCGGATGAAGTTATTCCTACGCTGATAAAGGCTAGGAAAGACGTGACAGCAAAACATTATCACCGTATATGGCGAAAATATGTTGCTTGGTGTGAGGCCAGGAAGGCCCCTACAGAGGAATTCCAGCTGGGTCGATTCCTGCACTTCCTACAGTCAGGAGTGTCTATGGGCTTAAAATTAGGATCTATAAAGGTCCAGATTTCGGCCCTATCTATTTTCTTTCAAAAAGAACTGGCTTCACTGCCTGAAGTTCAGACGTTTGTTAAGGGAGTGCTACATATTCAGCCCCCTTTTGTGCCTCCAGTGGCACCTTGGGATCTTAACGTTGTGTTGGATTTCCTGAAATCACACTGGTTTGAGCCACTTGAGACCGTGGAGCTAAAGTATCTCACGTGGAAGGTGGTCATGCTGTTGGCCTTAGCTTCGGCTAGGCGTGTGTCAGAATTGGCGGCTTTGTCATGTAAAAGCCCATATCTGATCTTCCATATGGACAGGGCGGAATTGAGGACTCGTCCCCAATTTCTCCCAAAGGTGGTATCAGCGTTTCATTTGAACCAACCTATTGTGGTGCCTGCGGCTACTCGGGACTTGGAGGATTACAAGTTGCTGGACGTAGTCCGGGCTTTGAAAATGTATGTTTCCAGGACGGCTGGAGTCAGGAAAACTGACTCGCTATTTATCCTGCATGCACCCAACAAGCTGGGTGCTCCTGCTTCAAAGCAAACTATTGCTCGCTGGATCTGTTGCACGATTCAGCAGGCACATTCTGCGGCTGGACTGCCGCATCCTAAATCAGTGAAAGCCCATTCCACAAGGAAGGTGGGCTCTTCTTGGGCGGCTGCCCGAGGGGTCTCGGCTTTACAACTTTGCCGAGCTGCTACTTGGTCGGGATCAAACATTTTTGCAACAGTCTACGAGTTTGATACCCTGGCTGAGGAGGACCTAGAGTTTGCTCATTCGGTGCTGCAGAGTCATCCGCACTCTCCCGCCCGTTTGGGAGCTTTGGTATAATCCCCATGGTCCTTACGGAGTTCCCAGTATCCACTAGGACGTCAGAGAAAATAAGAATTTACTCACCGGTAATTATATTTCTCGTAGTCCGTAGTGGATGCTGGGCGCCCGTCCCAAGTGCGGACTCTCTGCAATACATGTATATAGTTATTGCTTCACTAAAGGGTTATTGTTATGAGCCATCCGTAAAAGGAGACTCAGTTGTTGTTCATACTGTTAACTGGGTATAGTTATCACAAGTTGTACAGTGTGATTGTTGTGGCTGGTATGAGTCTTACCCTGGATTCCAAATCCTTTCCTTGTTGTGTCAGCTCTTCCGGGCACAGTTTCCCTAACGGAGGTCTGGAGGAGGGGCATAGAGGGAGGAGCCAGTGCACACCAGATAGTACCTAATCTTTCTTTTAGAGTGCCCAGTCTCCTGCGGAGCCCGTCTATTCCCCATGGTCCTTAGGGAGTTCCCAGCATCCACTACGGATTACGAGAAATAGAATTGCCGGTGAGTAAATTCTTATTTTCTGTTCTCTTTTGAGTGTTTGACTTGCACAATGCTTTACCACAGGTATGGGGAACCTTCAGCCCTCCAGCTGTTGTTGAACTACACATCCCAGCATGCCCTGCTTGTTTTAGCATGGCCAAATAGCAAAACTGTAGCAAGGCATGCTGGTATGTGTAGTTCAACAACAGCTGGAGGGCCAAAGGTTCCCCATCCCTGCTTTACCACAAACTGGAACAAGGCTTAAAACAATGGAATGTTACCTGCACCCTGACACCCTTTAGTTGTGTTGCTAATGAGAATTTGGCAACTGACTGCAAAAAGCATCTTCTGGGAAGTGTCTGCATCTCATGTCTGTTGTGGGATTTTGGTAGTGTCTCTGCGGTGTGGTTGAGAAGGATAGCAGTCAGAAGACCAGTGACTGAATCCCAACAGTGTTCTGAATGTAAGTATGCTGGGGAGGGTTAGGCTGAGGGTATGGTTAGCATACTTACTAAAAAGTGTCAGGATTCTGGCAGATGGGATGCTGCTGTCTATATTCTGACCGGCGGCATCCTCACTCTCTGGCTCCTGTTCCTAACCCGTTTACTGTATCTTGTATAGTAAGCGAAAAAAATGTCCACAGCCAGAGATGACTAGAAATAAAATAAGGAGGTTTGATATGGGTTAAATTTAGTAGGTTGAAAGAGAAACATGCAAAGTCATTTTCTCTCTAATGGGCCCTACTCATTTGACGATGCGCCGCCGAGGTGCCCGACGGGCGAAACGGCCGACGAGCGACCCGGCGGCGGGGGGGGGCAGTGACGGGGGGAGTGAAGTTTCTTCACTCCCCCCGTCACGCGGCTGCATTGAAGTGCAGGCAAATATGGACGAGATCGTCCATATTGGCCTGCATGCACAGCCGACGGGAGACCAGCGATGAACGAGCGCGGGGCGCGCATCGTTCATCGCTGGAGTCTCCACACTGAAAGATATGAACGAGTTCTCGTTCATTTATGAACGAGATCGTTCATATCTTTCAGAAAATCGGCCAGTGTGTAGGGCCTATAAGATTCTATCTTATTTCACATTGATCATTCCGTAATACATATTATGGATGTGTGTGGTGTGGGGGGGGGGGGAGGGAATAACACATCCCACCTTACCCTGCTATATTTCTCTAACGTCCTAGAGCATGCTGGGACTCCGTAAGGACCATGGGGATAGACTGGCTCCGCAGGAGACGGGCACTTTAAGAAAGACTTTAGATCTTGGTGTGCACTGGCTCCTCCCTCTATGCCCCTCCTCCAGACCTCAGTTTGATACTGTGCCCAGTGGAGACTGGGTGCATTTCAGGGAGCTCTCTTGAGTTTCCTGTAAAGAAAATATTTTAGTTAGGTTTTTTATGTTCAGGGAGCCTGCTGGCAACAGACTCCCTGCATCGAGGAGAGAGAAACAGACCCACTTCTCTGAGTTTCAGGGCTCTGTTTCTTAGGCTACTGGACACCATTAGTTCCAGAGGGATCGGTACGCAGGTCTCACCCTTGCCGTCCGTCCCAGAGCCGCGCCACTGTCCTCGCAGAGCCGGAAGATAGAAGCCGGGTGAGTATGAGAGGAAAAGACTTCAGAGGCGGCAGAAGACAGCTTGATCTTCACAGAGGTAACGCACAGCAGTGAAGCTGGGCGCCATTGCTCTCATTCACCTCACACACATCGGTCACTGTAAGGGTGCAGGGCGCAGGGGGGGGGCGCCCTGGGCAGCAATATAAACCTCCTGTGGCAAATGTACATATATACATGTACAGCTGGGCACTGTACATATATATATAAAGAGCCCCCGCCATGTTTTTAAGAATTTTGAGCGGGACAGAAGCCCGCCGCCGAGGGGCGGGGCTTCTCCCTCAGCACTCACCAGCGCCATTTTTCTCCACAGCACTGCTGAGAGGAAGCTCCCCGGACTCTCCCCTGCTTGATACCACGGTGAAAGAGGGTTTTAAAGTAGAGGAGGGGGAGGGGGCACAAAATTGGCGCATATACATACTTGAAAAGTGCTACTGGGTAAACATTCTGTGTTTTTTCCTGGGTCATATTGCGCTGGGGTGTGTGCTGGCATACTCTCTCTCTGTCTCTCCAAAGGGCCTGGTGGGGAACCTGTCTTCAGAAAAGAGCTTCCCTGTGTGTGTGTGGTGTGTTGGTACGCGTGTGTCGACATGTCTGAGGTTGAAGGCTCACCTAAGGAGGAGGGGGACTGTATGAATGTAAGGTCTCCGTCGGCAGCGCCGACACCTGACTGGATGGATATGTTGAATGTTTTAAGTGCTAATGTTAATTTCTCTAACGTCCTAGTGGATGCTGGGGACTCCGTCAGGACCATGGGGATTAGCGGCTCCGCAGGAGACAGGGCACAAAAATAGAGCTTTAGGATCAGGTGGTGTGCACTGGCTCCTCCCCCTATGACCCTCCTCCAAGCCTCAGTTAGGTTTTTGTGCCCGTCCGAGCAGGGTGCAATCTAGGTGGCTCTCCTAAAGAGCTGCTTAGAAAAAGTTTTTAGGTTTTTTATTTTCAGTGAGTCCTGCTGGCAACAGGCTCACTGCATCGAGGGACTTAGGGGAGAGAAGTGAACTCACCTGCGTGCAGGATGGATTGGCTTCTTAGGCTACTGGACACCATTAGCTCCAGAGGGAGTCGGAACACAGGTCTCACCCTGGGGTTCGTCCCGGAGCCGCGCCGCCGACCCCCCTTGCAGATGCCGAAGATGGAAGAGGTCCAGAAGCAGGCGGCAGAAGACTTTTCAGTCTTCCTGAGGTAGCGCACAGCACTGCAGCTGTGCGCCATTGTTGTCAGCACACTTCACACAGCGGTCACGGAGGGTGCAGGGCGCTGGGGGGGCGCCCTGGGCAGCAATGTATAATACCTTTTTATGGCTAAAAATACATCACATATAGCCCTTGAGGCTATATGGATGTATTTAACCCCTGCCAGATCTCACAAACTCCGGAGAAGAGCCCGCCGAAATAGGGGGCGGGGCTTATTCTCCTCAGCACACAGCGCCATTTTCCTGCTCAGCTCCGCTGTGAGGAAGGCTCCCAGGACTCTCCCCTGCACTGCACTACAGAAACAGGGTAAAACAGAGAGGGGGGGCACTTTTTTTGGCGATATTACTATATTTAAGCTGCTATAAGGATACAACACTTATATAGGGTTGTTCCCATATATATTATAGCGCTTGGGTGTGTGCTGGCAAACTCTCCCTCTGTCTCCCCAAAGGGCTAGTGGGGTCCTGTCTTCAATAGAGCATTCCCTGTGTGTCGGTACGTGTGTGTCGACATGTATGAGGACGATGTTGGTGTGGAGGCAGAGCAATTGCCGGTAATGGTGATGTCACCCCCCAGGGAGTCGACACCGGAATGGATGGCTTTGTTTATGGAATTACGTGATAATGTCAGCACATTACAAAAATCATTTGACGACATGAGACGGCCGGAAAACCAGTTAGTACCTGCCCAGGCGTCTCAGACACCGTCAGGGGCTGTAAAACGCCCTTTACCTCAGTCGGTCGACACAGACCCAGACACGGACACTGAATCTAGTGTCGACGGTGAAGAAACAAACGTATTTTCCAGTAGGGCCACACGTTATGTGATCACGGCAATGAAGGAGGCTTTGCATATCTCTGATACTACAAGTACCACAAAAAGGGGTATTATGTGGGGGGTGAAAAAACTACCTGTAGTTTTTCCTGAATCAGAGGAATTGAATGATGTATGTGATGAAGCGTGGGTTAACCCAGATAGAAAAGTGCTAATTTCAAAAAAGTTATTGGCATTATACCCTTTCCCGCCAGAGGTTAGGGCGCGCTGGGAAACACCCCCTAAGGTGGATAAGGCGCTCACACGCTTATCAAAACAAGTGGCGTTACCGTCTCCTGATACGGCCGCCCTCAAGGATCCAGCTGATAGGAGGCTGGAAACTACCCTAAAAAGTATATACACACATACTGGTGTTATACTGCGACCAGCCATCGCCTCAGCCTGGATGTGCAGTGCTGGGGTGGTCTGGTCGGATTCCCTGACTGAAAATATTGATACCCTGGATAGGGACAGTATTTTACAGACTTTAGAGCAATTAAAGGATGCTTTTCTTTATATGCGAGATGCTCAGAGGGATATTTGCACTCTGGCATCGAGAGTAAGTGCGATGTCCATATCTGCCAGAAGAAGTTTATGGACACGACAGTGGTCAGGTGATGCGGATTCCAAACGGCATATGGAAGTATTGCCGTATAAAGGGGAGGAATTATTTGGCGTCGGTCTATCGGATTTGGTGGCCACGGCAACTGCCGGGAAATCCACCTTTTTACCTCAGACCCCCTCCCAACAGAAAAAGACACCGTCTTTTCAGCCGCAGTCCTTTCGGTCCTATAAGAAGCGGGCAAAAGGACAGTCATATCTGCCCCGAGGCAGAGGAAAGGGTAAGAGAGGGCAGCAAGCAGCTCCTTCCCAGGATCAGAAGCCCTCCGCGGGTTCTGCAAAGCCCTCAGCATGACGCTGGGGCTTTACCAGCGGACTCAGGAACGGTGGGGAGTCGACTCAAGAATTTCAGCGCACAGTGGGCTTGCTCACAGGTGGACCCCTGGATCCTGCAGGTAGTATCTCAGGGTTACAGGTTGGAATTCGAGAAGTCTCCCCCTCGCCGGTTCCTAAAGTCTGCTTTGCCAACGTCTCCCTCAGACAGGGCGACGGTATTGGAAGCCAGTCACAAGCTGTTTTCTCAGCAGGTGATAGTCAAGGTACCCCTCCTACAACAGGGAAAGGGGTATTACTCCACGCTATTTGTGGTACCGAAGCCGGACGGCTCGGTAAGACCTATTCTAAATCTGAAATCTTTGAACCTGTACATACAAAAATTCAGTTTCAAGATGGAATCACTCAGAGCAGTGATAGCGAATCTGGAAGAAGGGGACTTTATGGTGTCCCTGGACATAAAAGATGCTTACCTGCATGTCCCAATTTGCCCTTCACATCAAGGGTACCTCAGGTTCGTGGTGCAAAACTGTCATTATCCGTTTCAGACGCTGCCGTTTGGATTGTCCACGGCACCTCGGGTCTTTACCAAGGTAATGGCCGAAATGATGATTCTTCTGCGAAGAAGAGGCGTATTAATTATCCCTTACTTGGACGATCTCCTGATAAGGGCAAGGTCCAGAGAACAGCTGGAGGACGGAGTAGCACTAACCCAAGTAGTGCTGCAACAACACGGGTGGATTCTGAATTTTCCAAAATCTCAGTTGACCCCGACAACACGTCTGCTGTTCCTGGGAATGATTCTGGACACGGTTCAGAAAAAGGTGTTTCTTCCGGAGGAGAAAGCCAAGGAGTTATCCGAACTTGTCTGGAACCTCCTAAAACCAGGAAAAGTGTCTGTGCATCAATGCACAAGAGTCCTGGGAAAGATGGTGGCTTCTTACGAAGCAATCCCATTCGGCAGATTCCACGCACGAACTTTTCAGTGGGATCTGCTGGACAAATGGTCCGGATCGCATCTGCAGATGCATCAGCGGATAACCTTATCGCCACGGACAAGGGTGTCTCTTCTGTGGTGGTTGCAGAGTGCTCATCTGTTAGAAGGCCGCAGATTCGGCATACAGGACTGGGTCCTGGTGACCACGGATGCCAGTCTGAGAGGCTGGGGAGCGGTCACACAGGGAAGAAACTTCCAGGGAGTATGGTCAAACCTGGAGATGTCTCTTCACATAAATATACTGGAGCTAAGAGCGATTTACAATGCTCTAAGCCTGGCAAAACCCCTGCTTCAGGGTCAGCCGGTGTTGATCCAGTCGGACAACATCACGGCAGTCGCCCACGTAAACAGACAGGGCGGCACAAGAAGCAGGAGAGCAATGGCAGAAGCTGCAAGGATTCTTCGCTGGGCGGAAGATCATGTGATAGCACTGTCAGCAGTGTTCATTCCGGGAGTGGACAACTGGGAAGCAGACTTCCTCAGCAGACACGATCTACACCCGGGAGAGTGGGGACTTCATCCAGAAGTCTTCCACATGATTGTGAACCGTTGGGAAAAACCAAAGGTGGACATGATGGCGTCTCGCCTCAACAAAAAACTGGACAGGTATTGCGCCAGGTCAAGAGACCCTCAGGCAATAGCTGTGGACGCTCTGGTAACGCCGTGGGTGTTCCAGTCAGTGTATGTGTTTCCTCCTCTGCCTCTCATACCAAAAGTACTGAGAATTATACGGCAAAGGGGAGTAAGAACGATACTCGTGGCTCCGGATTGGCCAAGAAGAACTTGGTACCCGGAACTTCAGGAGATGCTCACGGAAGATCCGTGGCCTCTACCTCTAAGACGGGACCTGCTTCAGCAGGGACCGTGTCTATTCCAAGACTTACCGCGGCTGCGTTTGACGGCATGGCGGTTGAACGCCGAATTCTAAGGAAAAAAGGCATTCCGGAAGAGGTCATTCCTACACTGGTAAAAGCCAGGAAGGAGGTGACTGCACAACATTATCACCGCATTTGGAGAAAATATGTTGCGTGGTGTGAGGCCAGGAAGGCCCCCACGGAGGAATTTCAATTGGGTCGATTCCTACATTTCCTGCAAACAGGATTGTCTATGGACCTCAAGTTGGGGTCCATTAAGGTTCAAATTTCGGCCCTGTCGATTTTCTTCCAGAAAGAATTGGCTTCAGTTCCTGAAGTCCAGACTTTTGTAAAAGGAGTACTACATATACAGCCCCCGGTTGGGCCCCCAGTGGCTCCGTGGGACCTTAATGTAGTTTTGGATTTTCTCAAATCCCATTGGTTTGAGCCACTCAAATCGGCGGATTTGAAATATCTTACATGGAAAGTAACCATGCTACTGGCCCTGGCTTCAGCCAGGAGAGTGTCAGAATTGGCGGCTTTATCGTATAAAAGCCCATATCTGATTTTCCATTCGGACAGGGCAGAACTGCGGACGCGTCCTCATTTTCTGCCTAAGGTGGTGTCAGCGTTTCACCTGAACCAGCCTATTGTGGTGCCTGCGGCTACTAGCGATTTGGAGGATTCCAAGTTGCTGGACGTTGTCAGGGCATTGAAAATATATATTTCAAGGACGGCTGGAGTCAGAAAATCTGACTCGCTGTTTATACTGTATGCACCCAACAAGCTGGGTGCTCCTGCTTCTAAGCAGACGATTGCTCGTTAGATTTGTAGCACAATTCAACTTGCACATTCTGTGGCAGGCCTGCCACAGCCTAAATCTGTCAAGGCCCATTCCACAAGGAAGGTGGGCTCATCCTGGGCGGCTGCCCGAGGGGTCTCGGCATTACAACTCTGCCGACAGCTACGTGGTCGGGGGAGAACACGTTTGTAAAATTCTACAAATTTGATACCCTGGCTAAAGAGGACCTGGAGTTCTCTCATTCGGTGCTGCAGAGTCATCCGCACTCTCCCGCCCGTTTGGGAGCTTTGGTATAATCCCCATGGTCCTGACGGAGTCCCCAGCATCCACTAGGACGTTAGAGAAAATAAGATTTTACTTACCGATAAATCTATTTCTCGTAGTCCGTAGTGGATGCTGGGCGCCCATCCCAAGTGCGGATTGTCTGCAATACTTGTACATAGTTATTGTTACAAAGAAATCGGGTTGTTATTGTTGTGAGCCGTCTGTTCAGAGGCTCCTACGTTGTCATACTGTTAACTGGGTTCAGATCACAAGTTGTACGGTGTGATTGGTGTGGCTGGTATGAGTCTTACCCGGGATTCAAAATCCTTCCTTATTGTGTACGCTCGTCCGGGCACAGTATCCTAACTGAGGCTTGGAGGAGGGTCATAGGGGGAGGAGCCAGTGCACACCACCTGATCCTAAAGCTTTATTTTTGTGCCCTGTCTCCTGCGGAGCCGCTAATCCCCATGGTCCTGACGGAGTCCCCAGCATCCACTACGGACTACGAGAAATAGATTTATCGGTAAGTAAAATCTTATTTTCTCTGACGTCCTAAGTGGATGCTGGGGACTCCGTCAGGACCATGGGGATTAGCGGCTCCACAGGAGACAGGGGACAAAAGTAAAAGCTTTAGGATCAGGTGGTGTGCACTGGCTCCTCCCCCTATGACCCTCCTCCAAGCCTCAGTTAGATTTTTGTGCCCGGCCGAGAAGGGTGCAATCTAGGTGGCTCTCCTAAAGAGCTGCTTAGAGTAAAAGTTTTGTTAGGTTTTTTATTTTCAGTGAGTCCTGCTGGCAACAGGCTCACTGCTACGAGGGACTTAGGGGAGAAGAAGTGAACTCACCTGCGTGCAGGATGGATTGGCTTCTTAGGCTACTGGACACCATTAGCTCCAGAGGGATCGAACACAGGCCCAGCCATGGAGTCCGGTCCCAGAGCCGCGCCGCCGACCCCCTTGCAGATGCCGAAGAGTGAAGAGGTCCAGAAACCGGCGGCAGAAGACTTTTCAGTCTTCATGAGGTAGCGCACAGCACTGCAGCTGTGCGCCATAGTTGTCAGCACACTTCACACCAGCGGTCACTGAGGGTGCAGGGCGCTGGGGGGGGCGCCCTGGGCAGCAATGAAATACCTATACTGGCTAAAAGATACATCACATATAGCCCCTGGGGCTATATGGATGTATTTAACCCCTGCCAGGTCTCAGAAAAACGGGAGAAGAAGCCCGCCGAAAAGGGGGCGGAGCCTATTCTCCTCAGCACACAGCGCCATTTTCCCTCACAGAAATGCTGGTGGGAAGGCTCCCAGGCTCTCCCCTGCACTGCACTACAGAAACAGGGTTAAAACAGAGAGGGGGGGCACTTATTTGGCGATATGATTATATATATTAAGATGCTATAAGGGAAAAACACTTATATAAAGGTTGTCCCTGTATAATATAGCGTTTTGGTGTGTGCTGGCAAACTCTCCCTCTGTCTCCCCAAAGGGCTAGTGTGGTCCTGTCCTCTATCAGAGCATTCCCTGTGTGTGTGCTGTGTGTCGGTACGTGTGTGTCGACATGTATGAGGGCGATGTTGCTGAGGAGGCGGAGCAATTGCCTGTAATGGTGATGTCACTCTCTAGGGAGTCGACACCGGAATGGATGGCTTATTTAGGGAATTACGTGATAATGTCAACACGCTGCAAGGTCGGTTGACGACATGAGACGGCCGGCAAACCAATTAGTACCTGTCCAGGCGTCTCAAACACCGTCAGGGGCTTTAAAACGCCCATTTACCTCAGTCGGTCGACACGGACACTGACTCCAGTGTCGACGGTGAAGAAACAAACGTATTTTCCATTTGGGCCACACGTTACATGTTAAGGGCAATGAAGGAGGTGTTACATATTTCTGATACTACAAGTACCACAAAAGAGGGTATTATGTGGGGTGTGAAAAAACTACCTGTAGTTTTTCCTGAATCAGATAAATTAAATGAAGTGTGTGATGATGCGTGGGTTTTCCCCGATAGAAAATTATTGGCGTTATACCCTTTCCCGCCAGAAGTTAGGGCGCGTTGGGAAACACCCCTTAGGGTGGATAAGGCGCTCACACGCTTATCAAAACAAGTGGCGTTACCGTCTCCAGATACGGCCGCCCTCAAGGAGCCAGCTGATAGGAGGCTGGAAAATATCCTAAAAAGTATATACACACATACTGGTGTTATACTGCGACCAGCGATCGCCTCAGCCTGTATGTGCAGCGCTGGGGTGGCTTGGTCGGATTCCCTGACTGAAAATATTGATACCCTTGACAGGGACAGTATTTTATTGACTATAGAGCATTTAAGGATGCATTTCTATATATGCGAGATGCACAGAGGGATATTTGCACTCTGGCATCAAGAGTAAGTGCGATGTCCATATCTGCCAGAAGATGTTTATGGACACGACAGTGGTCAGGTGATGCAGATTCCAAACGGCACATGGAAGTATTGCCGTATAAAGGGGAGGAGTTATTTGGGGTCGGTCCATCGGACCTGGTGGCCACGGCAACAGCTGGAAAATCCACCTTTTTTACCCCAAGTCACATCTCAGCAGAAAAAGACACCGTCTTTTCAGCCTCAGTCCTTTCGTCCCCATAAGGGCAAGCGGGCAAAAGGCCAGTCATATCTGCCCAGGGATAGAGGAAAGGGAAGAAGACTGCAGCAGGCAGCCCATTCCCAGGAACCCTCCACCGCTTTTGCCAAGTCCTCAGCATGATGCTGGGGCCGTACAAGCGGACTCAGCTGCGGTGGGGGGTCGTCTCAAGAGTTTCAGCGCGCAGTGGGCTCACTCGCAAGTGGACCCCTGGATCCTACAAGTAGTATCCCAGGGGTACAGATTGGAAGTTCGAGACGTCTCCCCCTCGCAGGTTCCTGAAGTCTGCTTTACCAACGTCTCCCTCCGACAGGGAGGCAGTATTGGAAACAATTCACAAGCTGTATTCCCAGCAGGTGATAATCAAAGTACCCCTCCTACAACAAGGAAAGGGGTATTATTCCACACTATATTGTGGTACTGAAGCCAGACGGCTCGGTGAGACCTATTCTAAATCTGAAATATTTGAACACTTACATACAAAGGTTCAAATCAAGATGGAGTCACTCAGAGCAGTGATAGCGAACCAGGAAGAAGGGGACTATATGGTGTCCCTGGACATCAAGGATGCTTACCTCCATGTCCCAATTTGCCCTTCTCACCAAGGGTACCTCAGGTTCGTGGTACAAAACTGTCACTATCAGTTTCAGACGCTGCCGTTTGGATTGTCCACGGCACCCCGGGTCTTTACCAAGGTAATGGCCGAAATGATGATTCTTCTTCAAAGAAAAGGCGTCTTAGTTATCCCTTACTTGGACGATCTCCTGATAAGGGCAAGGTCCAGAGAACAGTTGGAGGTCGGAGTAGCACTATCTCAAGTAGTTCTACGACAGCACGGGTGGATTCTAAATATTCCAAAATCGCAGCTGTCTCCGACGACACGTCTGCTGTTCCTAGGGATGATTCTGGACACAGTCCAGAAAAAGGTGTTTCTCCCGGAGGAGAAAGCCAGGGAGTTATCCGAGCTAGTCAGGAACCTCCTAAAACCAGGAAAAGTGTCAGTGCATCATTGCACAAGGGTCCTGGGAAAAATGGTGGCTTCTTACGAAGCGATTCCATTCGGCAGATTTCACGCAAGAACTTTTCAGTGGGATCTGCTGGAAAAATGGTCCAGATCGCATCTTCAGATGCATCAGCGGATAACCCTGTCTCCAAGGACAAGGGTGTCTCTTCTGTGGTGGCTGCAGAGTGCTCATCTACTAAAGGGCCACAGATTCGGCATTCAGGACTGGGTCCTGGTGACCACGGATGCCAGCCTGAACGGCTGGGGAGCAGTCACACAAGGAAAAAATTTCCAGGGAGTGTGATCAAGTCTGGAGACTTTTCTCCACATAAATATACTGGAGCTAAGAGCAATTTACAATGCTCTAAGCTTAGCAAGACCTCTGCTTCAAGGTCAGCCGGTATTGATCCAGTGGGACAACATCACGGCAGTCACCCACGTAAACAGACTGGGCGGCACAAGAAGCAGGAGGGCAATGGCAGAAACTGCAAGGATTCTTCGCTGGGCGGAAAATCATGTGTTAGCACTGTCAGCAGTGTTCATTCCGGGAGTGGACAACTGGGAAGCAGACTTCCTCAGCACGACCTCCACCCGGGAGAGTGGGGACTTCATCGGGAAGTCTTCCACATGATTGTGAACCGTTGGGAAAGACCAAAGGTGGACATGATGGCGTCCCGCCTGAACAAAAAACTGGACAGGTATTGCGCCAGGTCAAGAGACCCTCAGGCAATAGCTGTGGACGTTCTGGTAACACCGTGGGTGTACCAGTCGGTGTATGTGTTCCCTCCTCTGCTTCTCATACCTAAGGTACTGAGAATTATAAGACGTAGAGGAGTAAGAACTATACTCGTGGCTCCGGATTGGCCAAGAAGGACTTGGTACCCGGAACTTCAAGAGATGCTCACAGAGGACTCATGGCCTCTGCCGCTAAGAAGGGACTTGCTTCAGCAAGTACCATGTCTGTTCCAAGACTTACCGCGGCTGCGTTTGACGGCATGGCGGTTGAACGCCGGATCCTAAGGGAAAAAGGCATTCCGGAAGAGGTCATTCCTACCCTGGTCAAAGCCAGGAAGGAGGTGACCGCACAACATTATCATCACATGTGGCAAAAATATGTTGCGTGGTGTGAGGCCAGGAAGGCCCCACGAAGAAATTTCAACTCGGTCGATTCCTGCATTTCCTGCAAACAGGAGTGTCTATGGGCCTCAAATTGGGGTCCATTAAGGTTCAAATTTCGGCCCTGTCGATTTTCTTCCAGAAAGAATTGGCTTCAGTTCCTGAAGTCCAGAAGTTTGTCAAGGGAGTACTGCATATACAACCCCCTTTTGTGCCTCCAGTGGCACTGTGGGATCTCAACGTAGTTCTGGGATTCCTCAAATCACATTGGTTTAAACCGCTCAAATCTGTGGATTTGAAATATTTCACATGGAAAGTGACCATGATGTTGGCCCTGGCCTCGGCCAGGCGAGTGTCAGAATTGGCGGCTTTGTCTCACAAAAGCCCATATCTGATTGTCCATTCGGACAGGGCAGAGCTGCGGACTCGTCCCCAGTTTCTCCATAAGGTGGTGTCAGCGTTTCACCTGAACCAGCTTATTGTGGTACCTGCGGCTACTAGGGACTTGGAGGACTACAAGTTGCTAGATGTTGTCAGGGCCCTGAAAATATAGGTTTCCAGGACGGCTGGAGTCAGGAAAACTGACTTGCTGTTATCCTGTATGCACCCAACAAACTGGGTGCTCTTGCTTCTAAGCAGACGATTGCTAGTTGGATGTGTAGTACAATTCAGCTTGCACATTCTGTGGCAGGCCTGCCACAGCCAAAATATGTAAATGCCCATTCCACAAGGAAGGTGGGCTCATCTTGGGCGGCTGCCCGAGGGGTCTCGGCTTTACAACTTTGCCGAGCTGCTACTTGGTCAGGGGCACACCCTGGCTGAGGAGGACCTGGAGTTCTCTCACTCGGTGCTGCAGAGTCATCCGCACTCTCCCGCCCGTTTGGGAGCTTTGGTATAATCCCCATGGTCCTGACGGAGTCCCCAGCATCCACTTAGGACGTCAGAGAAAATAAGAATTTACTTACCGATAATTCTATTTCTCGTAGTCCGTAGTGGATGCTGGGCGCCCATCCCAAGTGCGGATTGTCTGCAATACTTGTACATAGTTATTGTTACAAAAATCGGGTTATTATTGTTGTGAGCCATCTTTTCAGAGGCTCCGCTGTTATCATGCTGTTAACTGGGTTCAGATCACAGGTTGTACAGTGTGATTGGTGTGGCTGGTATGAGTCTTACCCGGGATTCAAAATCCTTCCTTATTGTGTACGCTCGTCCGGGCACAGTATCCTAACTGAGGCTTGGAGGAGGGTCATAGGGGGAGGAGCCAGTGCACACCACCTGATCCTAAAGCTTTTACTTTTGTGCCCTGTCTCCTGCGGAGCCGCTAATCCCCATGGTCCTGACGGAGTCCCCAGCATCCACTACGGACTACGAGAAATAGAATTATCGGTAAGTAAATTCTTATTTTATTGCACAAAAGATTAGACAAAGCTGAAGCTAGGGTACAGTCAGGGAGTCAACCCATGTCTGTCCCAATGTCGCCGGGACCTTTGGGGTCTCAGAAGCGCCCACTATCCCAAATAGTAGACACAGATACCGACACGGATTCAGACTCCAGTGTCGACTACGATGATGCAAAATTACAGCCAAAAGTGGCTAAATGTATTCGATATATGATTATTGCAATAAAAGATGTTTTGCATATCACAGAGGAACCCCCTGTCCCTGACACGAGGGTACACATGTATAAGGGAAAGAAACCTGAGGTCACCTTTCCCTCCTCACATGAGCTGAACGAATTATGCGAAAAAGCGTGGGAAGCTCCAGACAAAAAACTGCAGATTCCCAAAAGGATTCTTATAGCGTATCCTTTCTCGCCAAAGGACAGAATACGGTGGGAATCCTCACCTAGGGTAGACAAGGCTTTGACACGCTTATCAAAAAAGATAGCGCTCCCATCCCAAGATACGGCTACCCTCAAGGATCCTGCTGACCGCAAGCAGAGGGGCTGACTAAAGCAGCTGGCTGAGCCTATATGAGCAGTGAATAGACTCTTTGGAGCTTGCTCTTTGTTAGGGCTTGTATTCTAAGTGCTACTTGGATTTGTAAGTGTGAGTTGTAAACAGCAAAAGCAGGAGCTGGAAGCCGAGTGAAAACGAGGTGCAGTGAGCTGGAACAACTGCAACTGCTAAGTGGAGTATAGGTGCCGCAGGAGAGAGTACTACTGCTGCATAAAAGTGAAGGACCAAGAACCGCACAAAGGTGGTCATTCCGAGTTGTTCGCTCGTTATTTTTTTCTCGCAACGGAGCGATTAGTCGCTAATGCGCATACGCAATGTCCGCAGTGCGACTGCGCCAAGTAAATTTGCTATGCAGTTAGGTATTTTACTCACGACATTACGAGGTTTTTTCTTCGTTCTGGTGATCGTAATGTGATTGACAGGAAATGGGTGTTTCTGGGCGGAAACAGGCCGTTTTATGGGTGTGTGCGAAAAAACGCTACAGTTTCTGGGAAAAACGCGGGAGTGGCTGGAGAAACGGAGGAGTGTCTGGGCGAACGCTGGGTGTGTTTGTGACGTCAAACCAGGAACGACAAGCACTGAACTGATCGCAGATGCCGAGTAAGTGTGGAGCTACTCAGAAACTGCTAAGAAGTGTCTATTCGCAATTTTGCTAATCTTTCGTTCGCAATTTTGATAAGCTAAGATTCACTCCCAGTAGGCGGCGGCTTAGCGTGTGCAAAGCTGCTAAAAGCAGCTTGCGAGCGAACAACTCGGAATGAGGGCCAAAGATAGATAAGTATAAGCCAGCTTAATTATTGTATAAGTGAGATTGTTTGTCTTCTACTTTTTATTTTTGCTGCTTTTTCTTTGAGAGTAACAGGGAGTTAAACCTTACAAACAATATGGGAGGGGCTGTGATTGGGGACCTCACTCAGTGCATGTCGTGCAAGATGTATGCACACCTGGAGCTACCGGCCCAGTGTGATTACATCTGCACGAGGTGTATGCGAACGGTTGCCCTGGAAGCCCAGGTAACTGATCTAGAGCAAACCGTTACGCGACTGAGGGAGATTCACAATCTCGAGCGTAGTTTAGACAGAACGGTGTAGGAGTTGCGGGAGGGGTCACTGGTAGAAGAGGATGATGATTATGTAGCCAGCTGGGTCACAGAAGGAAGAAAAAGAGGGGGAGGCTCGACATCTCCGAACTATCAAACCCGAACAAATTTGCCCGACTGGACGAGGAATCGGAGGATGATAGTGAAGAAATGACGGTGCCGGAGTAGACTGCTCCCTCTAGCATCCGGAGAAGCGGTCCTTCTGGCGCGGTTGGGATAAAAGATAGTGAGGTACCTAGTCAGATGGTGGTGGTAGGGGATTCTATCATCAGGAAGGCAGATAGGGCAATCTGCTACCGGGACCGTGATCGCCGTACAGTCTGTTGTCTCGCGGGTGCTCGGGTACGGCACATCGCGGACCGGGTAGATAGATTGTTGGGAGGGGCTGGGAAAGACCCGGCGGTCTTGGTGCACGTTGGCACCAATGACAAAGTTAGCGGAAGGTGGGATGTCCTTAAGAAAGACTATAGGGACTTAGGAAAGAAACTGAAGGCAAGGACATCTAAGGTAATATTCTCGGAATTATTACCCGTGCCACGCGCTAGTCCAGGGAGGCAGAGGGAGATTAGGGAGGTAAATGTGTGGCTTAGGGATTGGTGCAGGAAAGAGGGGTTTGTGTTCCTGGAACATTGGGCGGACTTCTCAGTCAGGCGCCATCTCTTTTGTCGTGACGGATTGCACCTGACTGAGGAGGGGGCAGCGGTGCTGGGGGGAAGGATGGTTAGAAGGTTGGAGGAGATTTTAAACTAGGAGCCTGGGGGGAGGGTTTAGCTAGAAACTACGGGTCATGCAGTGAGAATAGTGGGGATAGCGGTAGTAAACGAAATGGGGGAGAAGTTGGGGGGAGGGTAAGAGCAGGCGGTAAGGTTACTAACATGGGTACTAAAAGAGATTTTACCAAAGGACTAACCAATGACGATTACAGGTCATCATTGCTACATAAGGTGAAAGATGTCCCTAACGCAAGGGAAAATACTTATCTTAGTTGTATGTATGTAAACGCCAGAAGCATTACTGGTAAAAAGGATGAACTAGAAATGCTTGCAGCAAGCAAACAGTATGATATTAGAGGCATTACTGAAACTTGGTGGGACGAATCTCATGATTGGACAGTCAATCTAGAGGGCTATACACTGTTTAGGAGAGACAGACTAAATAAAAAGGGTGGAGGGGTGTGTCTTTACGTAAAGCCGTTTTTAAAACCTGATATGCAGGAGGGGACTGTAGACACTTGAGACATTATGGGTAGAAATTGCATGCGGGGAAAAAGGAATAAAAAAGTTAGTATTGGGTGTATGCTATAGGCCGCCTGGTATCAACGCATCTGATGAGGAATTGTTACTAAAGCAAAGTGAAAGAGCAACAGGAGTAGGAGACATAGTAGTGATGGGAGATTTTAACTATCCAGAGATAAACTGGAAAAACGATTCATGTGATACTGCTAGGGGCAATATGTTTTTAAACACACTAAATGATAACTACTTAGTCCAACTAATTGAGGAACCAACTAGGTACAATGCAATCTTAGACCTGGTATTAACAAACAATGGGGATTTGGTATCAGGTATTATAGTAGGGGAACCCATAGGAAACAGCGACCACAATATGGTCACATTCAATATCAGTTTCCATAAACAGCCCTATACTGGCTCAACTAGGACTCTAAATTTTAGCAAAGCAAATTTTGAAAAGATGAGGGTATTTTTCAGGGATATTGAATGGGAAGGTTTGTTTTTAGGAAAAAATACTACGGAGAAATGGGAGGTACTAAAATTCCTGCTAGCTAAAAATACACTCAAATTTATTCCTATGAGCAGCAAAAAAAAGGAATAAAAATCATAAACCGATGTGGCTTAACAAAAAGATTAAGGAACTTATGGGCAAGAAAAGGCGAGCATTTAAAAAATACAAATCTGACGGGGAAGCAGAGTCATTTCAGCACTATAAGGAATGTAACAAAATTTGCAAAAAGGAAATAAGAGCGGCTAAAGTAGAAACTGAAAAACTTAGTAGTAAAGGAAAGCAAAGCGAATCCCAAAAAAATCTTTAAATACATTAATAGCAAGAGATTAAAGAAGGAGAGTATAGGCCCTTTAAAAGACAAGTTGGGAGTCTTAAGCAAAAATGATAATGACATAGCGGACACACTAAATGAGTTTTTTTAAACAGTATTTACTAGAGAGGACCCAATTCAGGGACTGACACAATCTCAATAATGAGAATATCCCACTGATAGGTACTTATTTAAGCGAGGAAGTAGTCTGTGACCGATTAAAACATTTAAAGATTAATAAATCACCATGCCTGATGGTATTCACACAAGGGTTCTAATGAAGCTTCACTCTGAACTGGCAAAACCGCTATTTCTCTGACGTCCTAGTGGATGCTGGGAACTCCGTAAGGACCATGAGGAATAGACGGGCTCCGCAGGAGACTGGGCACTCTAAAAGAAAGATTAGGTACTATCTGGTGTGCACTGGCTCCTCCCTCTATGCCCCTCCTCCAGACCTCAGTTAGAATCTGTGCCCGGCCAGAGCTGGATGCACCTAGTGGGCTCTCCTGAGCTTGCTAGAAAGAAAGTATTTGTTAGGTTTTTTATTTTCAGTGAGATCTGCTGGCAACAGACTCACTGCTACGTGGGACTGAGGGGAGAGAAGCAAACCTACCTGCGTGCAGCTAGCTTGTGCTTCTTAGGCTACTGGACACCATTATCTCCAGAGGGTTCGAACACAGGGCCTGACCTCAATCGTCCGGAGCCGCGCCGCCGTCCCCCTTGCAGAGCCAGAAGACAGAAGAAGGAGATAAAATCGGCGGCAGAAGACTCCGGTCTTCATTAAGGTAGCGCACAGCACTGCAGCTCCCAAAGACTGGCGTATAGCGGAAGTAGTGCCTATATTCAAAAAGGGAAGTAAAGCTGAACCAGGTAATTATAGACCAGTTAGTCTTACATCTATAGTGGGGAAAGTATTGGCAGGTATTCTAAGAGATAGTATTCAGAAGTTCCTTGAAGTCAAAAAGGTCATTAAAAGGAATCAACATGGGTTTATGAAGGACAGATCCTGTCAAACCAACTTACTTGGCTTTTATGAAACAGTAAGCGCAAACCTAGATCAGGGTAAAGACGTGGATGTAATCTTTTTAGACTTTGCAAAAGCGTTCGATACTGTACCACACATGAGACTTATCTACAAGCTACAAGAATCAGGGCTAGGAAGCACAATATGCACTTGGGTCAAAAACTGGTTAGATAATAGGGAGCAGCGCGTTGTGGTTAATGGATCTTTTTCAACTTGGACTGAAGTGCTAAGTGGTGTGCCGCAAGGCTCAGTATTAGGACCGCTATCGTTCAATATTTTCATTAACGACCTAACAGAAGGTCTAGAGAGCATGGTGTAAATTTTTGCAGATGATACCAAATTGTGTAAGGCTATAAATACAGAGGAGGATGCCGAGTCTCTACAGAACGACTTAGTTAAATTAGAAGCATGGGCAGCAAATGGAGAATGCGCTTCAACACAGACAAGTGTAAGGTAATGTACTGTGGTAACAAGAACAAAAATTACACCTACCTACTAAATGGGGTAAAATTAGGGGATTCTGTACTGGAAAAGGACTTAGGTGTCCTCATAGATAGCAAACTAAGCAGTAGTACCCAAAGTAGGACTGCAGCAAAGAAGGCTAATAAGATATTAGCATGCATAAAACGGGGTATTGATGCTAGGGACGAGAGTATTATACTCCCGTTATATAAATCACTAGTGAGGCCACACCTTGAATACTGTGTACAATTCTGGGCTCCGTACTACAAAAAGGATATCCTGGAGCTAGAAAAGGTTCAGAGGAGGGCGACCAAACTAATTAAGGGCATGGAGACGATGGAATACAAGGAAAGGCTTGAAAGACTAGGCATGTTTACATTGGAAAAGCGGAGACTAAGAGGGGATATGATCAACATCTACAAATATATAAGGGGACAATACAAAGAGCTTGCGCAGGACCTGTTTTTAGTTAGATCAGCACAGAGGACTCGTGGACATTCGCTCAGGTTAGAGGAGAGGAGATTCCGCACAATACGGCGTAAAGGCTTTTTCACGGTAAGGACAATACGTGTTTGGAATTCCCTGCCTGAGGGAGTTGTAATTGCGGAATCTGTCAACACCTTTAAGAATGGGTTAGATAAATTCCTAATGGATAAGGATATCCAGGGGTATGGTGTGTCAAAGTCAGAAAAATATCTCTATGCACACTGCCATATTTGCACCTCATTCATGTCCGCGCTGCGCATGCGTACGCTCTCCCGTACGTGCACATACTCACAGCCGCGGGCACCCGCAGGCGCACGGTATGCGTATTTACGGTAGAGTTTATGTAATCATAGCGTGCGACTCAATCGTTACATATTTTCATTAATAATGTATTTTATAGATCATGGTCCCTTTGATAGATTCTGAAAGTTTGGTTAATATAGAATGTCCCTGAACGGAGGAATCCCTCTTTGTATTGTGCGAAGGGTCTAACAGGAGTCATACAGTGGTGTTTGGTACCCATCGGAAGAGTATTTAAATAGCAATATTCCGGTGTTGGTTTGGAGCGGATTAATCGCTCGTGCGAATAGTTATGGACATAAGAAGTTATGTCCATTTATTATTATTTGTTCTTACTTAGTCATGCACCTGAACAGTTGGAGACAGGTATCAGTGGGTCTCAAATGGCTCTTTGACCTCAGAGATCCCCCAAACAATAGTTTGCATGTTGGGAGGGCCTCATATCTTTACATGCATAAGGTAAGCACCGGAATAGTAATTGAAGATAAATTGTACTCCAAATCAGTATCTTTCCCGCAGACGGAGTACAATAGCCTTTAATTACACTGAGCTTTGAGACTCAATGAGGAGGGCCAACACCTGTGTTTACAAATGGATTAGGGTTTGTATCCAGGAGAATGAGGGCTGAGATGTCATTGTCTCAACTGAAAGTGGACATCATGAATATAGAACAAAACCCAGACAGGATTCTGTTTTGTATTCGCCAAACAATAGCTCTCCAGAAGACAGGAATGTGTTGGTCATCACCCATTGTGTTGCATAACCAAGGCCACTGATACAAGACAGCCCACCTGTATGAATCAACCTATGACCTTTGTTATAATGCGAAGCCGAATTCCTGCGTCCAATGGACAATGAGATTGTAGGGACCATTGTATTGCATTGTGTGAGTAGCATAAAAGACGGGCCTGTGGCATCCAGCTGGCACTTCTCATCAAACGGTTCTCATTGCTGATAATCGGGAAGCTGGCAGTCCAGAAGCGCTTGCGATCGTTACCCTTGTGCGTAAGTTTCTCTCCGTAATCATTGTCTTACTGTGAGCTAATTTCTCTCATCTCTCTCCATTTCTCTCTCTCTCCCTTCTCTTTTCTCTCACATCTCCCCTAGACTAGTATTGTATTGTATTAGATAGTATTGTATTTTGGTTAGGAAGTATCTGTTATATTGTAGTGTATCATTTGTACTGTTATTCTCTTTTACAAGTATATTAGATATAATACAGTTAATAGGCTTTGGACCCTAAACCAGTATCTGTGTATTTCCTATAGTTTTAAGTGTTCACTTGAGCGTCGGTGACGCTCAAGCAGCTTTGTAGTTAGTCAGGTTACACAAGGTTGCACTTACACCCTGTATTCACATTAAGGTATTCTGTGTATTTCATTGATAAAAGGTTTAGACATAAAGGTATAGCGTTGTGAGCGTCTGCGCCGTTGGTGATCTCCTCGTGGTCTCGAGCGTCCGCTACGCCATAGCGAATCATTACTCTAGTCATAGCCAATAACGTGCTGTCCTGTGATCACTGGGCCGTGAGCGAACGTGACGCTTGAGCGTCTCGCCTTCGGCTGAGCGATCGTTACGCAACTAGCGTACCCTTACGGTACTTCTTAAGTAAACAGCGTACAGTGTTCTTAGACTTCATTAAGGGTTGTTTATACGATAAAGGAATACAGCTTTATCAATTGGGGGCCGTCCAGTCCTTCACATATCTGCACTAGGTAGATCAGCAGACATTATCCCTCAGCAAAGGGCGGGAGGTTGTCTCGCAGTGCTGATGGGATAAGCGTCTGCTTCGCTTAGATAAAGAGTGCTGAAGGAACCCGGGAACCGGAAGTAAGAACAAAACGCTTGTGTCTTTTAAAACTGTTTATTTCTCTTCTGTCTTGCGTATACACGCACGCATACATATATATATCTGCATTTCTTTTCCATCTGTGTATTTCATTTTTCGTATATCACTATCCTGTTTGCCAATTTTTATAGTTGATAGAAAGTGCTAAAAGAGATTTGCTGTTATTTCATAGTAGAGGTAATAGTTAAAGTATAGACCAACACACGGCTTGGCTGGGAGATAAGGCAGTCAGTGTGGTGTGCGGTAGATGATCAGGGATCATCTACATTGATAAAAGTAGAAATTGTGTCACGGTGGATCTTTTGTTTTGCGTACACGTGTCTCTAACAAAGACTAGCGTACGCAATCCAAAGGCAGACGCACGCAGCGTACATTACGCAACGTAGCGTCCGGTTACGCCCACGTAGCTCAAGTTGTGATAAGGCGATAAGTAACGCAAAGGCGATAAGTAGCGCACAGCGGTAGATAACGCGACGCGGTAAATAACGCAAATCTATTTTTGGAAAATTTGAAATTTAGTTTAACAGATCCTGCTCCTAATTGGTAACACAGCTGGGCTAAAGAAAATTTCTGCGCAGAAATAGATATAGAAACGAAAGTGTACATGTGTTGAGTGAGTGTGTTTTTATTATTACATAAGTTTATATAACTTAGAGGTTGAACCAAAAGGAAAGTCGGGTACTCGTCAGGAACATACGTGTAAGTGACATATACGGTGGCTAAGGAGGCATCCTTGGTTAAATAAAATATTTGAGCATTAGAGTATAGCGGACCAGTATAGAACAAGACCAGGAGGTCAGACCAGGAGGTCGTACAGAACAAGACCAGGAGGTCATAACAGACCAGGAGGTCATAAGGAGACAAAGAAGTCCGCTATAAAGGTAAGAGGCACAACCCCGGGGGTTGGTGCAGAACCCATATAGGCCATATAAGCTCTGGCTGAAGGAATTCGCAGCCGAAATTTTCGATTCCATTGATCTCTCAGTACATAACAAGTAGTGCTTATGTACTGAACGATTGTACCGCACGTCATTGTGTGCATTAGTAAACCTGACTAGTATCATTTTGCGTACAAAGGTCATAAACGCTAGTTGTACATTCTGACGTGATTTGTGTAATTTTTTATTTTTAAAGGGAAGTTCGCTGGTCACTCAGGAACTATCTAACAACCCCACCTTTACTGGAAAGAGTAAGTGTCCTTCGGGTAACCCTCGTATGTTCCAGTAAACAGAAGGTTTTTGGTAGGGCCCTGTATCGAGTACGCCAGCACCATATCGGTGTGATCAGGTCGTATTGGTCGAGGTGGGCGAGTGAGTGGGGTACTCGGTAAACCGCCACCGCCGGCCTATTTTGAATAATTTGGTTTGCTGTAAGGGTTCGCTGAAGACCGTGATATAAAGATCAAAGGAGTAGTAAGCAACACCTGCAGATTATGGGGGCCAGTTGTTCAGGTAGGGGGCGATCAACCTCGGTTCGGGTTGATTCAGAAGACCGTCCAGTAGGATCGGCCAGGTACATAATGTGTGAGAAACATGGAAGTCACACAGAAGTTTTATGTGATGAATGGGAAAGAATGACTGTACATGATGGGGAGAAGTTCCCAAATATAGGCAGCTTTAGCCCAAAAGTGTTACAAAATTTAAGGAGGAGGATATGTCTCATTGAACCAACAAAGAGACGAAGTAAACATTATGATTATTTGCAGTTATGGCAACAGGAAGGTGAATTACAAAGAGAGTCAATTGACTTTTCTGACTCTTATCTTGAGAAGAGAGACATGGCATCGGGGAGGATTGTGGTTGCGGAGAAAAGCACAAGGTTGAACAATAAAAAACGCTCTTAGCAACTGTAGTATAGATTATAAGAATAAGTGTAATAAATGTAACAATGATTATTGTAATACTGTTGAATGTACAACTATTAACCTATGCAAGTTGCACCCCATGTCAAACTTTCCCCAGGAATACAAACAAGAAAGTGAGCCCAGAACAATGTCGACACCTCTTCCAGAAGCCATCCTACAAGACATCCAGGTGGACGCGACCAAATTGGTAAAGGCAATAATCAAACCCCCTAACGGAGGGTCAGGTGAGGTCGTGTCCACAGGTACGTACAATGTTTTATATCACGCACAAACAAATGTACCCCATATTATAAGACCAAAACAAGGTGATGTAATTGAGTTTAGTCCTGTCAGGGTGATCACAGTCCCCAATGGGAAGACTGGCGATCAGGGAACCATTCCCGTCAAGGACAGTGCAATGCGCCATCCCTGGTCCCGGACAGAATTGAGATCAATCATATCTGATTACCCAGATCCTAGGAAAGATCTAACTGTATGATCAAAGATTCACAGAAGGTATATCAACTCCCTAGACAACGACATAATCATGGTATCCAAGGAATCAGGTAGGTACAGGGAAAGCGGTTGATGGTGATGAGCATCCAAGCGTTTGAGGAGGCATCAAATCAGCCAAGACCCCAGTTCACTGACACTTGGAGAAAGCCAAGGATCTGTTACCATTGTAGAAGAGAAGGGCATTATGCCAACAACTGTAATAACCCACATAAAGTTAGACCCCCTAGACCAAGAAATGAGCAAAATTACAACACACACCATTATAATCAGAGATCAGATAGGAGGAATTTTGAGCCACACCCATGATAGGTAGTCAAGAAAGATGAGCATACGACGGATGGTAAGCCTGAGGTAACGGTTAACAAAGTGGGAGGTCATTCACTGAAGACACAGGAATGACCAGGTGAAAAGTTGTAAATGTATTTGTGAAAAATGTTTTTTCTCTCTCTCTCTATCCCCATCTCTGACGAGTAGTGGTAAGAATTCACACATTGCATATCCACTTGGTCCTTGCAGAAGTCTACCAAACCCCAGCATGACCTCCGCCACAATGTATTTCTGGCCAGATACAGACAGTGGAGTAATGCAGGTGCTGGTGGGGAGGGACTGCTCAAGGAGACCATTAGACACATAGATATGACAGCCTAATAAGTCTGACAATGTTTTTCTAATGCTAACAATGTTTTCTTAATGTTGACAATGTTTAAAAATGTTTTGTTTCTCTTTTCTTATTGATGGTTATTGTCGAGTTATGTAATGTATATATGCACATGAATTGTTCTCTATCTCTTTTGTTTTTTTTGTGTTTTCTCTCTCTTCTCACTCATGTTTTCATGGTTTAAAGATGGTATGTCACCCCTCAGTTGGACCAATGGTAATGCCAGATTTTTGCTCCTTACAGAAAGATCGCCGGTTAGGAAGGAATATTGCATCACCAGAATGTTCGTTTGGAAGACTGAGAGACAGCACCTTTGAGAGGACAGCAGAACAAGAAGAACAACAAGACGAGAGAACTTATTATCGTAACAAGTTCTCTCCCCCTCAAACTGTTTTCTTATACCCCCTTTACAAATTTCTTCTTTTCTCCTCCTGTAAGATGGACTTGCCCCAAGAGACTGTGATATGGATTTTCCTGTTGACCATGATGTTGACCAGAGCAGTCTGTTTCGGTGAAAGTACCAGCGAGGTCGAGAAAGGATCCAGAAAGGTCCTGATGACTGAGACGGAGGTGTAAATTTCCAATAGCAACCCAATCACCAAGCAAAGGCGAGTACCGGGCACGATCTAACAACCATGTTATTTGTAAACAATTGTGAAGGATTGTTAGTTCAAAAAGAAAATTGTATCTGTAGGCTCTGTGACAATCTGGTAGAGGATGGATGCATAAAGAAATGCCAATCCAGTTTTAATATCCATATGGACCGGCATCCATTGAGTGACTATCACTCCTTAGTGGGTAGTGTGTTAAATAAAACAGATTGTTGGGTATGCTCTCAAGTACCTCAGGGTCATAGTAAATCAGGGCTAGTACCATTTCCTTTAACGGTAGGGGAGGTACTTGAGCTAAATGGTGGGAGACCGGTGGACAGGAGGTTTAATATCTCCAGCCCTCCTAGTTTGAAGCTCCACCAATACCATGTGGATAGGTCCCTCTTATGTTTCAACATCTCCAATCCCCGAAAGCCGGGAAATTGGGAAGTGTCATGGAGCAACTTAACCATGACCTTCTCGCATAGAGCAGATAGAATGCCTACAGATACAGAGCTTGTACGCCACATAGCCAGTAGAGGAAAATCTTTCCGGTATAGGTACACCTTAGGGAATAGGATTACTAGAGTTGGAGAAGTATCACCAGGATACTGTGCACATATCGTACAGCCTGATACGTGCATTAAGCAGATGGAAGAATTAGGGTCAGGAGATTTCACCTGGAAAGTATGTAACATGGTCATGTCCTTCTCCGTCCCTTATGTTCTCCCCGATGATGCATATTTCATATGCGGGAGAAAGGCGTACAAGTGGCTTGCCCCAAACTCTGAAGGATTGTGTTATATTGGAAAAGTATTGCCTGAAGTGATGACTGTAACACATGACAAAATGAAAGGCATACACCGTGGTGCCCAAGCTCCTTATACTCACACTCATTACGAGCACCGAGTTAAAAGACAACTGTCAGAAAGGTTAGAGCATCCGGCCTCTGATCTTATCCATGAATCCACCGGGATTCAGGTTCTGGTAGCGTTAGATTTCACTCGCACCGCTCGAGGAGTGATGAATTATAGATACATTTCCGCACTCGCCAATTTGTTAGATAATATCACTGAAATGTATGATGACACGTTCAGATACACTGGAAGAGAACTTCAAGCTTATAAAACAGAACTAGTTCAGCATAGGATGGTTCTTAATTATCTTACAGCAGTAACAGGCGGATATTGTGTTACATTGGCAACACAGTACGGCATAAAGTGTTGCACGTATATCACAAATAGCACCGAGGATCCGGTAGAGGTCATAGACCAAAAGATGGACGATATTCTCCAATTAAAGTGGGAATTTCGTCAAAAACACAATCTCACCCTTGCTGCTGTAGGTAATGAGCTGACTGGTTGGGTGTCATGGTTGAACCCGCGAAATTGGTTCTCCGGTTTAGGAGACTGGGCTCAAGGAGTCATAATGGATGTTGGAAAGTTTCTCCTATGTATTTTAGGTGTTGTTATATTTACTGGATTGATATTTAGATGCGGGCAGGCTTTAATGAGGTGCAAACAAAGTACAAGAGTGATGAGCTTGAGGAGTGAGGAAACTGTAATTAACCTGGATTTGATTTATGACCCAATGATAGAAACCATGATGTGATGAAAATGCGATTATAAGGTCCGTTTCTTTCACCTGTTTTTCTGCTTTTCACCAAGGTACAAAGACCCCCTTGGACGAGGAAGTTGACGAGACGCTATACAGACAACAGATGGACCAAAGAAGGAGTTTTGACCACTTGAGAAATGGACATTTGATGAACTTTGCCATGGATCCCCAGTTTCCCTAGTATTTTTAAACTCACGCTAGCCCAACATTTTTGTAAATCTGATGGCACTGACAAAGCTATTTGCTCATGCCCAAGGAGCAATACAGCGCAAAGAAGACGACTCTCAACAGATACCGAACAAAACTTCAACAACAGATGTACATTTCCCTGACATAGAATATCATTGCATTTTCCATAAGTGTTCTTTATCTTCATCTCTACAACCCTCAGGTAATGACACACATAGACGATAGGGAATACAGGCACAGATATCAGCAACCACATACCTCCCCCATTCATGTATCATCAACTAAAATGTGCATCCCCATTTTGTTACAACCACAGCCGAAATGAGCTCGGTAGAGTTTGACAGCCCATCCACAGACCCTTAGTACGGGATAAGAAGGAATTCAAATGTATACTTCACAATACCTCGAAGCTTGATTTACAACACGTACGGCACGATGATACATGACCCCCCAAACATGGACTCATACACACATGCTTCTGCTATCTCACTAGGTCATACCCTCTTCACACCTACTCCTCTCTTCTTCCTTACCCAACCATGGAAATGAATTAACCCCTGACCTATATTTTTCTCCTTTTGAAATGTTTTAGAAGGTGGCAGTTATTATTGACTGCCAAAGGGTAGACTGTCAAAGTCAGAAAAATATCTCTATGCACACTGCCATATTTGCACCTCATTCATGTCCGCGCTGCGCATGCGTACGCTCTCCCGTACGTGCACATACTCACAGCCGCGGGCACCCGCAGGCGCACGGTATGCGTATTTACGGTAGAGTTTATGTAATCATAGCGTGCGACTCAATCGTTACATATTTTCATTAATAATGTATTTTATAGATCATGGTCCCTTTGATAGATTCTGAAAGTTTGGTTAATATAGAATGTCCCTGAACTGAGGAATCCCTCTTTGTATTGTGCGAAGGGTCTAACAGGAGTCATACAGTGGTGTTTGGTACCCATCGGAAGAGTATTTAAATAGCAATATTCCGGTGTTGGTTTGGAGCGGATTAATCGCTCGTGCGAATAGTTATGGACATAAGAAGTTATGTCCATTTATTATTATTTGTTCTTACTTAGTCATGCACCTGAACAGTTGGAGACAGGTATCAGTGGGTCTCAAATGGCTCTTTGACCTCAGAGATCCCCCAAACAATAGTTTGCATGTTGGGAGGGCCTCATATCTTTACATGCATAAGGTAAGCACCGGAATAGTAATTGAAGATAAATTGTACTCCAAATCAGTATCTTTCCCGCAGACGGAGTACAATAGCCTTTAATTACACTGAGCTTTGAGACTCAATGAGGAGGGCCAACACCTGTGTTTACAAATGGATTAGGGTTTGTATCCAGGAGAATGAGGGCTGAGATGTCATTGTCTCAACTGAAAGTGGACATCATGAATATAGAACAAAACCCAGACAGGATTCTGTTTTGTATTCGCCAAACAATAGCTCTCCAGAAGACAGGAATGTGTTGGTCATCACCCATTGTGTTGCATAACCAAGGCCACTGATACAAGACAGCCCACCTGTATGAATCAACCTATGACCTTTGTTATAATGCGAAGCCGAATTCCTGCGTCCAATGGACAATGAGATTGTAGGGACCATTGTATTGCATTGTGTGAGTAGCATAAAAGACGGGCCTGTGGCATCCAGCTGGCACTTCTCATCAAACGGTTCTCATTGCTGATAATCGGGAAGCTGGCAGTCCAGAAGCGCTTGCGATCGTTACCCTTGTGCGTAAGTTTCTCTCCGTAATCATTGTCTTACTGTGAGCCAATTTCTCTCATCTCTCTCCATTTCTCTCTCTCTCCCTTCTCTTTTCTCTCACATCTCCCCTAGACTAGTATTGTATTGTATTAGATAGTATTGTATTTTGGTTAGGAAGTATCTGTTATATTGTAGTGTATCATTTGTACTGTTATTCTCTTTTACAAGTATATTAGATATAATACAGTTAATAGGCTTTGGACCCTAAACCAGTATCTGTGTATTTCCTATAGTTTTAAGTGTTCACTTGAGCGTCGGTGACGCTCAAGCAGCTTTGTAGTTAGTCAGGTTACACAAGGTTGCACTTACACCCTGTATTCACATTAAGGTATTCTGTGTATTTCATTGATAAAAGGTTTAGACATAAAGGTATAGCGTTGTGAGCGTCTGCGCCGTTGGTGATCTCCTCGTGGTCTCGAGCGTCCGCTACGCCATAGCGAATCATTACTCTAGTCATAGCCAATAACGTGCTGTCCTGTGATCACTGGGCCGTGAGCGAACGTGACGCTTGAGCGTCTCGCCTTCGGCTGAGCGATCGTTACGCAACTAGCGTACCCTTACGGTACTTCTTAAGTAAACAGCGTACAGTGTTCTTAGACTTCATTAAGGGTTGTTTATACGATAAAGGAATACAGCTTTATCAGGTGCATAGTCATGCATTATAGTTACTATAAATAGGGATAAAATGCAACGGCTGACTTCAGCATCAGTCAGAAATTTTAGTCAAATCATTCATAGGAGACCACAAATAGGTTGAACTCGATGGACAATTGTCTTTTTTCAACCTCAGATACTATGTTACTATGTTTAAGCAGGAGGTTACCTTGAAGTCCATTTACACACATTCTGGTACGTTACTCAGACCAGCAATTGCGTCGGCCTGGGTTTGTAGTGCTGTAGCAGCATGGACAGATTCCTTATCAGCGGATATTGAGACCCTTGATAAGGATACCATTTTAATGACCCTAGGGCATATAAAAGATGCTGTCTTATATATGAGGGATGCTCAAAGAGACATTAGTTTACTGGGTTCCAGAATAAACGCTATGTCTATTTCTGCTAGGTGAGTCTTATGGACCCGACAGTGGACAGGTGATGCCGACTCAAAGAGGCATATGGAGTTTTTGCCTTACAAGGGTGAGGAATTGTTTGGAGAGGGCCTCTCGGACCTCGTCTCCACAGCTACGGCAGGTGAATCAAATTTTTTGCCTTATGTTCCCTCACAATCTAAGAAAGCGCCTCATTATCAAATGCAGTCCTTTCGTTCAAATAAAAGCAAAAGAGTACGTGGATCGTCCTTTCTTACCAGAGGTAAGGGCAGAGGGAAAAAGCTGCACAACACAGCTAGTTCCCAGGAACAGAAGTCCTCCCCGGCCTCTGCAAAATCCACCGCATGACGCTAAGGCTCCCCTGAGGGAGTCCGCTCCAGTGGGGGCACGTCTTCGACTTTTCAGCCACATCTGGGTTCTCTCACAGGTGGATCCCTGGGCAATAGAAGTTGTTTCCCAGGGATACAAGCTGGAATTCGAAGAGGTGCCTCCTCGCCGGTTTTTCAAATCGGCGCTACCGACTTCTCTCAACAAGTCGTGGTCGAGGTTCCCCTGCTTCAAAGAGGGAAGGGGTACTACTCAACTCTGTGGTCGCGAAACCGGACGGTTCGGTCAGACCCATTTTGAATTTAAAATCCCTGAATCTTTACTTAAAACGGTTCAAATTCAAAATGGAATCGCTCAGAGCGGTCATCGCCAGCCTGGAAGGGGGGGATTTTATGGTATCTCTGGACATAAAGGATGCATACCTGCATGTTCCCATATATCCTCATCAGGCGGACCTGAGATTTGCGGTACAGGATTGTCATTACCAATTTCAGACGTTGCCGTTTGGGCTTTCCACGGCCCGAGAGTTTTCACCAAGGTAATGGAGGAAATGATGGTGCTCCTGCGCAAGCAGGGTGTCACAGTTATCCCATACTTGGACGATCTCCTCATAAAAGCGAGATCACGGGAGAAGTTGCTGAACAGCGTATCACTTTCACTGAAGGTGTTACAGCAGCACGGCTGGATTCTCAATATTCGAAAGTCGCAGCTGAATCCTACGACTCGTCTGCCCTTCTTGGGCATGATTCTGGACACAGACCAGAAAAGGGTTTTTCTTCCGATAGAAAGAGCGCAGGAACTCATGACTCTAGTCAAGAACCTGTTGAAGCCAAAACAAGTGTCAGTACATCATTGCACTCAAGTCCTGGGAAAAATGGTGGCGACGTACGAAGCCATTCCCTTCGGCAGGTTCCATGCAAAGACTTTCCAATGGGACCTATTGGACAAATAGTCCGGGTCACATCTGCAAATGCATCAGCGGATCACCCTGTCCCCCAGGGCCAGGGTATCTCTCCTGTGGTGGCTGCAGAGTGCTCACCTTCTAGAGGGCCGCAGGTTCGGCATTCAGGATTGGATCCTGGTGACCACGGACGCGAGCCTCCGAGGTTGGGGAGCAGTCACACAGGGAAGAAATTTCCAAGGCCTTTGGTCAAGTCAGTAGACTTGTCTTCACATCAACATCCTGGAACTAAGGGCCATATACAAAGCCCTACGTCAAGCGGAGACCTTACTTCGCGACCGACCAGTTCTGATCCAGTCAGACAACGTCACTGCAGTAGCTCATGTAAACCGCCAGGGCGGCACAAGGAGCAGAGTGGCGATGGCGGAAGCCACCAGAATTCTTCGCTGGGCGGAGAATCATGTAAGCGCACTGTCAGCAGTGTTCATTCTGGGAGTGGACAACTGGGAAGTAGACTTCCTCAGCAGACGCGACCTGCATCCGGGAGAGTGGGGACTTCATCAGGATGTCTTCGCACAGATTGCAAGTCGGTGGGGACTGCCCCAAATAGACATGATGGCGTCCCATCTGAACAAAAAGCTACAAAGGTATTGCGCCAGGTCATGAGATCCTCAGGCGGTAGCTGTGGACGCCCTAGTGACACCGTGGGTATTCCAGTCGGTCTATGTATTTCCTCCTCTTCCTCTCATACCCAAGGTGTTGCGACTAATAAGAAAAAGAGGAGTGAGAACAATACTTATTGTTCCGGATTGGCCACGAAGGACCTGGTATCCGGATCTGCAGGAAATGCTCACAGAAGATCCGTGACCTCTTCCTCTAAGACAGGACCTGTTGCAACAGGGTCCCTGTCTGTTCCAAGACTTACTGCGGCTGCGTTTGACGGCATGGCGGTTGAACGTCGGATCCTAGCGGAAAAAGGTATTCCGGATGAGGTCATTCCTACGCTAATAAAGGTTAGGAAGGACGTGACATCTAAACATTATCACCGAATATGGCAAAAATATGTTTCTTGGTGTGAGGCAAGGAATGCGTCTACGGAAGAATTCCATCTAGGCCGTTTTCTTCACTTCCTGCAAACTGGAGTGAATTTGGGCCTAAAATTAGGCTCCATTAAAGTTCAGATTTCGGCCTTATCCATTTTCTTTCAAAAGGAATTGGCCTCTCTACCTGAAGAACAGACTTTTGTGAAGGGAGTACTGCATATTCAGCCTCCTTTTGTACCTCCGGTGGCGCCTTGGGACCTTAACGTGGTGTTAACTTTCCTTAGGTCACATTGGTTTGAACCACTTAGAACAGTGGAGTTGAAATATCTCACTTGGAAGGTGTCATGTTGTTAGCCTTAGCTTCGGCTAGGCGAGTTTCGGAATTAGCGGCTTTATCACATAAAAGCCCCTATCTGGTTTTCCATATGGATAGAGCGGAATTGCGGACCCGTCCTCAATTCCTACCTAAAGCGGTCTCATCCTTTCATATGAACCAACCTATTGTCGTGCTTGTGGCTACACGTGACTTGGAGGATTCCGAGTCCCTGGATGTGGTCAGGGCTTTGAAAATTTACGTGGCCAGAACGGCTAGGATCAGAAAAACAGAAGCACTGTTTGTCCTGTATGCAACCAACAAGGTCGGCGGCCCTGCTTCAAAGCAGACTATTGCTCGCTGGATCTGTAACACAATTCAGCAGGCGCATTCTACGGCAGGATTGCCGTTGCCAAAATCGGTTAAGGCCCATTCCACTAGGAAGGTGGGCTCGTCTTGGGCGGCAGCCCGAGGGGTCTCGGCACTACAGCTGTGCCGAGCTGCTACTTGGTCGGGGTCAAACACCTTTGCAAAGTTCTATAAGTTTGATACCCTGGCTGAGGAGGACCTCCTGTTTGCTCAATCGGTGCTTCAGAGTCATCCGCACTCTCCCGCCCGTTTGGGAGCTTTGGTATAATCCCCATGGTCCTTACGGAGTCCCAGCATCCTCTAGGATGTTAGAGAAAATAAGATTTTAAACCTACCGGTAAATCTTTTTCTCGTAGTCCGTAGAGGATGCTGGGCGCCCGTCCCAAGTGCGGACTACTTCTGCAAGACTTGTATATAGTTTTGCTTACATAAGGGTTATGTTATAGTTTTCATCAGTCTTGGACTGATGCTATGTTGTTTTCATACTGTTAACTGGTTAGTATATCACAAGTTATACGGTGTGATTGGTGTGGCTGGTATGAATCTTGCCCTTGGATTAACTAAAATCCTTTCCTCGTACTGTCCGTCTCCTCTGGGCACAGTTTCTCTAACTGAGGTCTGGAGGAGGGGCATAGAGGGAGGAGCCAGTGCACACCCAGATCCAAAGTCTTTCTTAAAGTGCCCATGTCTCCTGTGGAGCCCGTCTATCCCCATGGTCCTTACGGAGTCCCACCATCCTCTACGGACTACAAGAAAAAAAGATTTACCGGTAGGTTTAAAATCTTATTTTTTCTCATTGCCGTCCATCAAAGCTGGCACACCATGCTAGTATGTGTAGTTACACAACAGCTAGTGGATCCGTATGTCAAGCACCTCTACATTATGGACTACCAAGCCAAATTTGGAGTGATGGTAGAAACAGGTTAACAAATTAATATTTCTCATACGTCCTAGAGGATGCTGGGGTCACTTCAAGAACCATGGGGTATAGACGGGATCCGCATGAGACATGGGCACTGTAAGACTTTCAAAGGGGTGTGAACTGGCTCCTCCCAGTTTAGAATTGTGCCCAGGCAGACTGGATGCACTCTGAGGAGCTCTACTGAGTTTCTCTGAAAAGACTTTGTTAGGTTTTTAATTTTCAGGGAGTACTGCTGGCAAGTCTCCCTGCTTCGTGGGACTTAGGGGAGAGAAGTCAGACTTACTTCTGTGAGTTTAAAGGCTCTGCTGCTTTGGCTACAGGATACCATTAGCTCCTGAGGGTCTGATCGCTAGGTGCGCCTAGATGCTCGTTCCCAGAGCCCGCCGTCACCCCCCTTGCAGAGCAAGAAGACGGGTGAGTAGAAGAAGAACAGAAGACTTCAGTGACGGCTTTCAGGTACCGCACAGCGATCGCGCTGCGCGCCATGCTCCCACTACACAGCGGCACTGCAGGGGGGGGGGGGGGGGCCTGGACAGCATATTTAGCCTCAATAGGAACCTGGCAAGAGCAAACTAAGTGCCAGGGCACTGTCCGGACTACCGCCAGTATAATGTTTTTTTTTTAAAAAGAGCGGGTCTGAAGCGCGCCATTACGGGGGCGGAGCTTAGCCCTCACAGCACACAGCCCGGCGCCATTTTCTCTACACAAGGCTGCAGAGACGCTGGTCCTTCCTCACACTGCTGTACAAGTGACAGGGTGCAAAACGGGGGGCACAGTGATTTTGGTGCATTATATGTATATTATAAAAGCGCTGCAGGTCTGGGGCATTGTCTGGTGTTCAGACCGGGATTGTGCGCTGGGGTGTGAGCTGGCAATAACTCCCTCTGTGTCTCTGACAGGCTTTACTGTGGGTCTGTCCCCAATAGGCCCAGTATGTTTGCGTGTGTTGGATGCATGTGTGTCGACATGTCTGAGGCGGAGTGCTCTTCCCAGGAGGAGACTGTTAGGGACACAAACGGCTGTGGGCGTGACCCTGTCGGCACCGCTGACACCTGATTGGGTGAATGTGTTAAGTGCTTTGAATGCTAATGTGGCTCTGATAAATAAGAGATTGGATAAATCTGAGTCTCAGAACCAGGCGTGGAAGAAATCCGTAGAGGATGTGTTGTTTCAAGATCAGACTCCCTCGGGGTCACAAAAACTTTCATTTGCCCAGCTGGCTGACATGGATACCGACACGGACACTGACTCAAGTGTCGACTATAGTGATGCCAGATTAGATCCAAAACGGGCAAAGAGCATTCAGTACATGATTGTGGCAAACCCCCCGATGTGGACAAAGCTCTATCTCGGCCGTCCCCTGACACGGCAGCCCTAAAATATCCTGCGGATCGTAGGCAGGAAAATACATTGAAATCCATTTATATCACCATGGGTATGCTACTCAGACCAGCCATTGCATCTGCGTGGGTAAGTAGCGCTATCGAATAGTGGGCAGATAACTTGTCATCTGAATTAGATACCCTGGATAGGGATAGCGTTCTTTTGACACTAGGTTATATCAGGGATGCTGCAGTCTACCTAAAGGAAGCTGCAAGGGATATTGGGCTCAAGGGCTAATGCCATGGCAGTCTCAGCTATGAGAGCATTGTGGATTCATCAATGGAATGCTGATGCTGACTCGAAGAAAGCTATGGAGTCTTTACCGTATAAAGGTGGTGAATTGTTTGGTGACGGCCTCGCTGATTTGGTATCTACGGCTACCGCGGGTAAGTCATCACACCACTATCAGATGCAGTCCTTTCGGCCCAATAAATACAGAAAAGGCCGAGGGTCTTCCTTCCTTCCTTGCTACTAGACACTGGCCGTGGCCGGTTCTCAGCAGCAGAAGTCCTCCCCGGCTTCTGCCAAGTCCACCGCATGACGCTGGGGCTCCTCTGCGGGAGTCCGCACCGGTGGGGGCACGTCTCAAACTCTTCAGTCAATTTTGGGCTCATTCGGCCCTGGACCCATGGGTTTTAGAAATAGTGTCCCAGGGGTACAAACTGGAGTTTCAAGACGTTCCCCCTCACCGTTTTTTCAAATTGGCCTTGCCAGCTTTTCTTCCGGACAGGGAGGTGGTATGCGCCGCAATACAAAAATTTTGTCGCAATCAAGTCATTGTCAGGGTTCCCCCGTCGCAACAGGTAGAAGGCTTTTATTCGAGCCTGTTCGTGGTTCCGAAGCCAGACTGCTCAGTCAGACTAATCCTGCACCTCAAATCCCTCAATTTCTACCTAAAAAAATTCAAGATGGAATCTCTCCGGGCAGTGATCTCCAGTTTGGAGGAGGGGGATTTTATGGTATAAGTGGACAAAAAGGATGCCTACTTACATGTTCCCATTTACCCTCCACATCAGGCTTACCTGAGGTTTGCAGTTCAGGATTGTCATTACCAATTTCATACGTTGCCGTTTGGTCTGTCCATGGCTACGAGGATTTTCACCAAAGTAATGGCAGAAATGATGGTTCTCCTGCGCAAGCAAGGAGTCACAATTATCCCGTACTTGGACGATCTCCTGATAAAGGCAATATCCAAGGACCAAATACTGCAGAACATTACACTCTCCCTGACAATTCTGCAGCAACATTGTTGGCTCCTAAACTTGCCAAAATCACAGTTGGTTCCAACGAGACGGCTGTCGTTTTTGTGAATGATTCTGGACACAGAATTTGAGTTTTTCCAGTAGAAAAGGCGCTGGAAATTCAGAACCTGGTCAAACAAATTCTGAAACCAGCAAGAGTATCGATCCATCAATGCACTCGGTTGCTGGGGTAGATGGTGGCGGCCTACGAGGCCATTCAGTTTGGCAGATTCCATGCCAGGGTGTTTCAGTGGGACCTGTTGGACAAATGGTCCGGGTCCCATCTGCACATGCACCGAAGGATAATCCTGTCTTCCAAGACCAGAATCTCACTCCTGTGGTGGCTGCACAGCTCTCGCCTCCTAGAGGGACGCAGGTTCGGGATCCAGGACTGGATCTTAGTGACCATGGATGCGAGTCTCCGAGGCTGGGGAGCAGTCACCCCCTGTAAGCTTCCAGGGAAGACGGTCAAGCCAGGAAATTTGTCTACACATAAACGTTCTGTAGCTAAGGGCCATTTACAATGGCCTTCTGCAAGCAGAACATCATCTTTGCTATCGGTCCGTCTTGATTCAGTCGGACGACATAACAGCAGTAGCATACATAAACCGTCAGGGCAGAACAAAGAGCAGAGCCGCAATGTCAGAGGCCACAAAGGTTCTCCGTTGGGCGGAAAGGCATACAAGCGCTCTGTCAGCGATCTTCATTCCAGGAGTGGACAACTGGGAAGCAGACTTCCTCAGCAGACACGATCTCCACCCAGGAGAGTGGGGTCTTCATCAAGAAGTCTTTGCAGAAGTGACAAGTCTTTGGGGATTTCCTCAAATAGACATGATGGCGTCTCGCCTCAACGAGAAACTTCAGAGATATTGTTCCAGGTCGAGAGACCCTCAAGCAATGGCAGTGGACGCCCTGGTGACACCGTGGGTGTTTCAGTCGGTGTACGTGTTTCCTCTGCTTCCACTCGTTCCAAAAGTGCTAAAGATCATAAGATGAACAAAGGTTCAAGCGATCCTCATTGTTCCAGACTGGCCAAGGAGGGCTTGGTATCCGGATCTTCAGGAATTACTCATAGGAGATCCCTGGCCCCTTCCTCTACGAGAGCATCTGTTACAGCTCCTACGGAAGAGTTTCAGTTAGGACGTTTTCTCCATTTTCTAAAAGCCGGTGTGGATGCGGGCCTAAAGTTGGACTCCATTAAAGTACAAATTTCAGCCTTATCGGTTTTCTTCCAAAAACAATTGGCCTCCCTTCCAGAAGTTCAGATTTTTGTGAAAGGCGTGTTGCACATCCAACCTCCCTTTGTGACCCCTATGGCACCGTGGGATCTTAACGTGGTGTTGCAATTCCTTCAATCTTATTGGTTTGAACCTTTACAAAAGGTGGAGTTGAAATTCCTCACTTGGAAAGTGGTCATGCTGTTGGCCTTGGCATCCGCCAGGCGGGTGTCTGAATTGGCGGCCTTGTCTCACAAGAGCCCTTATTTGATCTTCCATGAAGATAGAGCAGAAAGTGGTTTCGTTGTTCCACTTGAACCAACCTATTGTGGTGCCAGTGGCTACTGACACCTTGCTGGAATTGAAGTTTCTCGACGTAGTCAGAGCTTTGAAAATTTATGTGGCCAGAACGGCTCAGTTTAGGAAAACGGAGGCTCTGTTTGGCCTGTATGCTCACAATAAAATTGAGGCTCCTGCTTCCAAGCAGACTATTGCGCACTGGATCTGTCATACGATTCAGCAGGCTCATTCTACGGCTGGATTGCCGTTACCGAAATCGGTGAAGGCCCATTCTACCAGAAAGGTGGGCTCGTCCTGGGCGGCTGCCCGGGGGTCTCTCGACATTACAGCTTTGCCGAGCGGCTACTTGGTCGGGTTCAAACACCTTTGCGAAGTTCTACAAGTTTGATACCCTGGCTGATGAGGACCTCATGTTTGGTCAGTCGGTGCTGCAGAGTCATCCGCACTCTCCCGCCCGTTCTAGAGCTTTGGTATAAACCCCATGGTTCTTGAAGTGACCCCATCATCCTCTAGGACGTATGAGAAAATAGGATTTACCGGTAGGTATTAAAATCCTTTTCTCTTATTCCGTAGAGGATGCTGGGCGCCCGTCCCAGTGCGTACTGTATCTGCAGTTATTAGTTGTGGTTGAACACATGTTGTGTTCTGCTTATAGTCAGCCTGTTGCTGATGTTGTTCATGCCGTTGACTTGCGTTGTGTTAAATGCCATGTTGTACGGCGTGCTTGAGGTGTGAGCTGGCCTGTATCTCACCTTAGTTTAACAATAAATCCTTTTTCTCGAAATGTCCGTCTCCCTGGGCACAGTTTCTATAACTGGAGTAGGAGCATAGAGGGAGGAGCCAGTTCACACCCCTTTGAAAGTCTTAAAGTGCCCATGTCTCCTGCGGATCCCGTCTATACCCCATGGTTCTTGAAGTGACCCCAGCATCCTCTACGGACTAAGAGAAAAGGATTTACCGGTAGGTATTAAAATCCTATTTTCTGCTGCGGGGTACACTGGGCTCCATAGGCAATGACATTGGGGTGTAGAGTAGGATCTTGATCTGAGTCACCAACAGGCTAAAAGCTTTGACTGTTCCCAGAATGCACAGCGCCATCTCCTCTATAACCCCGCCTCCGTGCACAGGAGCTCAGTTTTTGTAGTAGGTGCCATGCAGTGCAGGCATACAACAGGGTGGCTGCTCCAGCAGCCCTGAGAAGAGCTTTTCAAAGTGAAAATTGAAGACTTCAAGGGCTGCAGCAGAAGCACTGTAACTGTTAGATGTCAGTCAGACATCTCCTGCTGCAGCTCCATCACCTCCCACAGCGGTGCTGTACACTCCCGCGCCCTGGTTGCCGGGTACCTACAGCGGAGGCTCCGGTTCCTCTTTGTCAGTCACACACACCACAGCTGCCCTCCTGGATCGCGTGGCCGCACACAGGGAGGAGGTAAGAGGGTCCCCCAGGCGGGACCAGCGGGAAATCGCGATCTGGTGCGGGCGGTGGGGGCACAGGTCGGTTTTATTAAAAACCGTTTATTATACAGACCCCAGTACCCGGTGGTGAAGTCCAGCAGGGGGATAAGGCTTCGACCTGTAGCCCCTCCCCAGCCCGCCATTTAGAGTAAATGTTCCCGCCATATCTCTCTCCCTCACTCCCTGTCAGCGTTTGGGTGCCATTAGGACAAGCTGAGCTGATCCTGGGACTGTTTGTGCAAATCCTCCTCTCTAAAGCCGCCAGTATGTCAGTGCTGTGCGTTTTACATGTCTGTTGAAAGAGTGCATTTAATCAGGGTTATTTTAGTACAAGTACCCTGTGATATACATCCAGTATTTACTGTGCATTGTTATATCTGTTGTCTGTATAGCTATACTTAGTATTACTCTGTATTGCTAGTCCAGTGCAGTTTTATTGCATGTCATAATTTCTGCACTGTTTATTGTGACTCTGGCCCTCATTCCGAGTTGTTCGCTCGCTAGCTGCTTTTAGCAGCATTGCACACGCTAAGCCGCCGCCCTCTGGGAGTGTATCTTAGCATAGCAGAATTGCGAATAGAAAATTCTTAGCAGTTTCTGAGTAGATCGAGACTTACTCCTACATTGCGATCAGTTCAGTCAGTTTCGTTCCTGGTTTGACGTCACAAACACACCCAGCATTCGGCCAGACACTCCCGCGTTTTTCCCTGAAACGCCTGCGTTTTTCCGCACACTCCCAGAAAACGGTCAGTTTCTGCCCAGAAACACCCACTTCCTGTCAATCACTCACCGATCAGCAGAACGATGAAAAAGCTTTGTTATGCCGTGAGTAAAATACCTAACTTTTGTGTAAAATAACTAAGCGCATGCGCTCTGCGAACCTTGCGCATGCGCAGTAAGCGACTAATCGCAGTATAGAGAAAATCGGCAACGAGCGAACAACTCGGAATGACCCCCTCTGTGCATATAGCTGCTGTGTGACCTCCATTTCGTGTATCTCTCTCAAATTGCTATCCCTATATTCTGTAACCTGAGGGGGCTACGTGCGTCAGGTTTATCATTTAATATAGGTAGTTCACAGGTTATACTCAGTGTGTTTTTTTTCTCTCTGTGATTTTTAGTCACCATATACCTCTTGAATTCCCTGTTTGTGCATATACACTACACAGGGGGTTCTTGTCCGGTATTGTGCTGCTGTTATTGTACTGTGTTGCCTCACATTGAGATTTCAGATATGTCGGCTACAGGGGGTGATGGAGCTGGGGCTGATCCCACTTTGTGTGGTGGTGACGCTGCAGACACCTTTGAGGAGAATAAAGCAGCTGAGGGTTCTGGGGGTTCCTTGCCCCCCCAGTGGGACCGTAGGAACGGGGGTTCCAAATGACCCGCCTTGGGCTACTTTTTCCTTTTTCCACGTTACTGAGTACGCTAGTAACTAGCCTTGTGCCCCCTATGGGGACCTCCTGTGCCTGTACAACCGCTGATGGTCCCTGCGGTTAATCCGCCATGGGCAGATCAACTGTCCTCTCAGTTACAGCAATTTAACCAATCTGACTAAACAAATCTAACCCTCGCCCACCTAAGACCACGGGGTCCTCTAAGCGGGCTATTACTTCCTCACAATCCACCAATGTCCCAGACACCTCGTCTGATGAGGATGGCGTATATACTGATCCCACAGATTCTGATCCTGATGCTTCTGATGGGAAACCTGTTTCACAGGTGGATGTTCCTGACTTGTTGGAGGCTATCAGGCTTATTCTTCAAATTACTGATGACCCAGAGCTGGATGCTGCCCCTAAGAAACCGGACAGGTTTAAACGTCAGAAAGTGGTTAAACAAGGTTTACCTCATTCTGACCATTTAGTTGACATACGTCAGGAATCCTGGGAAATTCCAGGAAAGAAATTCACGCCTCACACGAAGATGCTGGCTAAGTAAAAATTTGGAGACACCCCCGCCAGTGGATTCGCAGGTAGCGCGGCTGGTGGTATCCTCTGCTCTGCCTTTAACTATCGTCACGTCTCTGGAAAAAAAAAATGGAAATGGATAAGCGTGTGGAGGGTTGTTTAAAGGCGATTTACACTCTAACGGGTGCTGTGCATCGGCCCACCATTGCAGTGACTTGGGCTGCAGGGGCTATTGAAGCGTGGGCTCAGGAGTTATAAGCTGAGATGTCTCCCAACGCTTCTGATCATGCTAGAAAATGTCTATCGTATATTGGGGGTAATTCTGAGTTGGTCACAGCAAGTTTGTTAGCAATTGGGCAAAACCATGTGCACTGCGGGGGGGGGGGGGGGGCAGATATAACATTTGCAGAGAGAGTTAGATTTGGGTGGGTTATTTAGTTGCTGTGCAGGGTAAATACTGGCTGCTTTATTTTTACACTGCAATTTTAGATTTCAGTTTGAATACACCCCACCCAAATCTAACTCTCTGCACATGTTATATCTGTCCCCCCCTGCAGTGCACCTGGTTTTGCCCAACTGCTAACAAATTTGCTGCTGCGATCAACTCAGAATTAGTCCCATTGTCACAGCTTCTCATTACGTTAAGGAGGCGGCTTCTGATGCTGGTATTCTGGCGGCCAAGGCTTCTACTACGTCCATACTGGCTCGCCGGATTCTCTGGCTGTGGTCCTGGTCCATGGATCTGGACTCTAAGAAAACCCTGGAGGTGCTCCCTTTTTTTTTTTTATTTATTTTTTTAAATTCCTTATTTTGCATTGTAAAACCAAACCGGAAAGGCAATACAAAAAAGAAAAGGACAAACGATTATAAAACCACCATCCAACATAAACCATATTATTTTTGGAAGAAAGAACAACAATCGGAAGAAAAAAAAACATCGTCAGGAAGTCATCAAACGTAGTGGGGAGGGGGGACCACAATACAGTCATATATTAATAGGTATTTCGAGAACTTTGAAGAAGAATAGAGAAAGAGAAAAAAGGGAAAAAGAAGGAGAAAAAATAACACTTGATGCCCATGGGTCCGCGGAGAGAGCTAACAACAGGAGGAGGGAGGCGATAAACTACGCTCTGCAAGGAGCCAGGGGGTCCAAACCTGATCAAAAGTGTGCCCTCGATCATGGAGATAATGTGATCTTCTCCATAGCTGCAATGTGCCATACTTTGGCTCTGAGAGCTGAGAGAGAAAGGGGGGGGGAAGTGTTTTTCCAATTAAGAGCTATCAGGGATTTTGCCGCAGTTAAAGTGTGTGTAGCCAATTTTTTGGTGAATTTATCAGGGATCGGGGGAGGGTAACAGCAAAAAGATCCAGGGATCTTTCGGCACCAGGGATTCCAGAAGGGAATGGACTAAGTTCCAGAAGGGAACGATAATAGGACAGGCCCACCATATATGTAGCATAGTACCTCTGCAACCGCAATCTCTCAAACAGTTCGGAGAGGAAGACGGGAATAGTTTATTGAGTTTATCAGGAGTATAGTACCAGCGATAGTAAATCTTATTTGCCGTCTTTTTGAAAGTGGTTGCAATAGAGCTCCTAGCTATCCCCAGTCTCATGTCTTCCCAGTCCTCGTCGTCCGGGGGGGGACCCGAGATCTCGTTCCCAGGCAATTTCGTGGGACCTGGAAGGGGGAAGAGTGGAGTCCAGGAGAAGGGAATAATGCTGGGAAATTAAGCCTTTGGAGAGGTGATGGTTTTTACATATATTTTCAAAGGGGGTAAGGTCTCGAAGTCGAGCAGAGGAGGGCAAGGAAGACCAGAAGTGACGAATTTGTAGGAATTGGAAAGGGTTGAGTGTCCGTGAAGGGGCCATCTGTTGAAGATCCGATAGGGGTAGCCATTGGCCCCGTTTGGCAAAATCAGCTGGGAATTTGAGACCAAGCAGTGTCCACATACGGAATCTCGTGATCGAGGATCCCAGAGGAAACGGGGTTCTGCCAAATAGGGGTCAAGGGCGAGGGAAAAGAGGTAAGGTTCATCTTCACAGAGTAGTAGTCCCAGAGTTTAAGATCAAATTTGATAGTGGGGAGTAGTTTGGATGTTGGGGGTCGGGAAATGTGAGATAGACCCCACAAGGGGGTCAGGTCTGGGAGGTTAATATAAGCTGATTCAATATCCAGCCAGGAAACAGAACCAGAAGGAGCATAGGAGGTGACAATGTGGGAGAAATGAGAGGCCAGATAATAGAGTTTAATATCGGGGAAGCCCCTACCGCCGGCGGAGACCGGTCTTTTCAGAGTGGCGGCAGCAATGCGAGGGGGCCTGTGATTCCATATGAAATGGACAAGGGCTTTCTGGATGTTGTGAAGGAAGGAAGCAGGGACAGCTACAGGGATGGTCTGGAAGAGATAAAGCCATTTGGGAATTATATTCATTTTGACCGCAATAATCCTACCCAGCCACGAGATAAGACTATTCCAAGACGACAAATCAGATTGTGTCTTGGAGAGGAGAGGTGGAAAATTTTCACGAAAGAGAGAGCCGTAGTGGGAGGTCAAGTAAATCCCCAAGTATTTGATCTTCTTAGGTTGCCATTTAAAATTGAAGTTAGTTCGAAGAGTTTCTGCCTCATGGGGGGGGGGGGGCATGGAGCAGCATAGCCTCCGACTTGGAATAGTTAATCTTATAGCCCGATACAAGACAATAAGAATGGAGAACTGAGAATAAGTTCGGGAGCGATATGACCGTTTGAGTCATGGAGAGGAGAACGTCATCCGCGAAGAGAGAGTTTGGGGTCGGTAAGGCCCACTTGGACTCCATGAATATCCCGATGGGATCTAATTTGAGAGGCGAGCGGTTCAATTATAAGGGCAAATATCAGTGGGGATAGAGGGCACCCCTGACGTGTACCGTTAGAGATGTGGACTGGAGCAGACGGGACACCGTTAACACCGTAGCAGAGGGAGTGGAGTATAGTGCTAGGACACCAGCGAGAAAGGCACCAGACAAGCCATAGGCCACAAGAGCGGCTTTCAGAAAACTCCAGGAGATCCGATCAAAAGCCTTTTCGGCATCTAGGGAGAACAGGATCGTAGGGGACCCCATGGAGTTCGAAATATGAATGAGATCAACTGCACGTCTGGTGTTGTCCCTCGCCTGGCGGCCCGGAACAAACCCCACTTGGTCATAGTGAACCAGAGATGGGAGATATGGGTTCAGGCGGTTAGCTAGGATTTTAGCAAATATTTTTAGGTCCAGGTTCAATAGGGAAATAGGTCGATAACTAGCACAATTAAGAGCATCCTTACCATCCTTAGGGATCACTACAATTCTAGCTTCCAGCATCTCAGGAGGGAAAGAGTCGCCATGGATTATCCTATTAAACAGTGAGTGAAGGTGGGGGGTGAGCAGGTCAGAAAAAATGTTATAGTACAAAGCCGTAAACCCATCCGGGCCAGGGGACTTGCCAGTTTTTTTGCATGTTTATAGTCTGAACAATTTCTTCCACCGAGATCTCACTATTAAGATGATCCATAGCGTTCTGAGGTAGCTTGGGCAGGTTAGAAGCAGAAAGAAAGTGGGAGATCAGGTCAGAATGGGGCGGAGAGGACGAGGCAGTTGAGGGGGAAGGAAGATTGTATAAATCATTATAGTAGGTTTGAAAGGCGGCCCTGATAATGTCGATTATCTTACAGGAAAGAAAGCTATACCTTATACACACTTAGAATACACTTTACCATGGAGCCGCTGCGGCCGCTAAACTTAGTACACACGCTACATACTTTATACACTGTTTGCGTACAGAGTCCCGTATCACTGTACGGACTTAGCGTACAAACGCTGCGCTGGGGGGTACAAAGTACACACAGCGCACACACACCCAGAGATACACTTTAAACCTTAACAGTAATGCAATGCTATTAAACTTTAAACCTTATGCAGCAATGCAGTGTGATGCTATTACACTTTAAACCTTATGCAGCAATGCAGTGTGATGCTATTACACTTTACACCTTCACAGTAATGCAATGCAAAGATAAAACAGTTTAAACCTTAGCAGGGCAATGAAGACACAACACCAATTGTGATTTAACCGCTGGGTTCCGACACCACAGTGGATTATTGCTGAAAGGGGGTTACAATACAAATAATACAATACAATATAACAGAGTTAATGGCTACAGTCAATGTTACATACGTGAGTGGATTCGCTTGCGCTACCCGGTCCGGTCCTCCGCCATCTGATAGATAATGTTGTGAGCCTTGTGTCTGACCAGGCTAGAAGCAGGCTCTCTTTATACACTTCTTCCAAAAGCAATACAATAGATACTGTAATCCCTTTGTCCATTGGACACAGGAATGCACTTTTACAGTACAGGAGAGGTCATAGGTCTGTTTGAATAGGTGGGCGATGTCTATTTTCACTGCTCTTGTGGGTGGTCTCCTCTGGATTCCCGCCGCATACATAATGTACAGTAAATACAGTTTATATCTATATTCTGCTCCTGCACATAACTATCCGCAGGAACATGCGATCTTCCTCAAACCAACACCGGAATGTTTCCCTTAAAATACCCTACAGCTGGATACCAAACACCACCTTGTAACCTTGTTCTGTCCTCTCCTATCCTGTAAAGGTGAATCCCTTTGTTCTGTTACCATTTAAACTGATGTTATTTTCTGGTGTGGTGCAGGGGGACTATGTGTACATTGTGCACTATTTGGATAAAATATGTAATGTGTTTTGATAGCTCTCCATGCGTTCACAAACTCTACCGTAAATACCCATACCACGCACTGATGCGCACGACCGCGGGAGCGACCATACGCAAATTGCGAATATGTGCACGCACAGCAGAACAAGTACACGCGCGGAGGTCATCTGTGTGTTGTTTGTACGTGATGTGTGTACTGCAATATTTTTCGACTTTGACAGTCCACCCTTTGGCAGTCACCAATAACTGCCACTATCTAATCACTAAACAGAAAAATATCTACACAATATCTACAGAAGTTTTGGATGGTCGGGGGAGGGGAGAGTGGTATGTAGGAAATGTATGACCTAGTGGGATAGTAAAAAGCATGTATGTATGAATCCATGTCTGAGGGGCATGTATCATCGTGCCGTATATGTTCTAAATAAGCTTCGAGGTATTGCGAAGTATACATTAAATCCTTCTCATCCCGTATTAAGGGTCTGTAAATGGGCCAACAAACACTACCGATCTCTTTTCGGCTTCTTGTTCCAACAAATGGGGTGCACATTTAGTTGATGATACATGGAGGGGGAACATATGTGAGTGCTAGTATATGTGGATATCACCTGTCGACTATGTGTGCTATTAACTGGAGGTTGTAGACATGAAGATAAGACACATATCTAAAATACATTCACATAAACATTTACATAAACATTCTTGGGTGGGGCTGATATCTTTTCCGGATGGGTGTATCTGGGCAGAGGGGGAGACAAAAGAAAAACAGGTGAACGAAACAGGCCATGAAATTAATTTGCAATCCTTATCATATCACTGTCTCTATGGAAGGGTCATGAATTAAATCTGCTGCTATAACAGTACCCTTGCTCCTGAGACTCATCAACTTTGTGCCGTGCTTGCGCCGCGTCAGAATTTGAACACACCTAAATATTAAGCCAATATTTATGACGACTCCCAGGATACAAAGGAGAAACTTCCCTACACTCATAATAACATTTTGAGCCCACTCTCCTAATCCTGAGAACCAATTTCGAGGGTTCAACCATGAGACCCAGCCGGTCAGCTCATTACCCACAGACGTCAGGGTAAGGTTGTGTCTCCTCCGGAACTCCCACTTCAACTGTAAGATATCGTCCATCTTTTGATCGATAATCTCCGTTGGGTCATCAGTGCTGTTTGTAATATACGTACAGCACTTCACCCCATATTGAGTTGCCAGAGTAACACAGTACCCACCTGTCACGGCTGTGATATAATTTAGGACCATCCTGTGCTGAATCAGTTCCTTCTGGTATGCTTGTAACTCCCTTCCCATATACCTGAAGGTGTCGTCATACATCTCAGTGATATTATCTATCAAGTTCGCTAGCGCATGGATATACCTATAATTTATAATTCCTCTGGCAGTACGGGTGATGTCTAATGCGAGAAGGAATTGAATCCCGGTGGATTCGTGGATCAAATCAGAGGCTGCGTGCTCTGTCCTATCTATGAGGTGTCTCTTGACGATGTGTTCATAGTGAGTATGAGTATAAGGAGCCTGAGCACTGCGGAGAACATCTCTCATCTTATCATGGGTTATGGTCATGACCTCTGGCAGTACTCTCCCAATATAACACAATCCCTCTGAGCTCGGGGCAAGCCACTTGTACGCCTTTCTCCCACATATGAAATAGGCATCATCCGGGAGAACATAGGGGACAGAATATGACATTACCATATTACAAACTTTCCACGTGAAAAACCCAATCCCTAGTTCTCCCATCTGCTCAGTACAAGTATCGGGCTGGATGATATGAGCACAATACCCTGGCGATACTTTTCCAACCCACATGGTCTTGCTTCCACGAGTATACCTATACCGAAAATACCTCCCACTGTTGGCTATTTGGCGTACAAATTCAGAGTCTATGGGTATCCTATCAGCTCTGTGTGAAAAGGTCATTGTCTGGTTTTTCCACGTCACTTTCCAATTTCCCGGTTTTCGGTAATTGGAAATATTAAAACACAATAAGGATCTATCTACATGATACTGGTGGAGCTTCAAACTAGGGGTCTAGAAATATTGAATTTCTTGTCCATCGGTCTCCCACCCCGCAATTCAAGTACCTCATCTATTGCTAAAGGGTACGGTACTAATCCTGACTTGCTCTGACCTTGAGGTACCTGTGAGCACACCCAGCATTCTATCTGGTTTAAGACCTTACCCACTAGTGAGTGGTAATCACTCAACGGATGACGGTCCATGTCGATATTAAGGTTGGACTGACATCTCTGGATGCACCCATCCTCAACTATATTCTCATAATTCCTACAATTACAATATTCATCAGACAATAACCCCTCACAGTGCCTCTGAGCTCCCTGACTACCAGAGCGCTTACTGATGCCAGCCTTTACTAAAGTGATGTGCTGATCCTGAGATCCTACAAATTCATACTTGCCATCAGGACCCATTCCAGATCCCTGCTCGACCTCTCTGGGACCCTCACAAAAACAAACTGTCCTTATCAAAACCAGAGTTACTAATAGAACCCGAAAACGCAGTCTCTTGTGATCGATCCATTTCGTTTAGGGAAAGGAGGAAAATAAGAAGGGGAAAAGACAGGAAAATGCAGGGGGAGGTGAAAAAAAAATGATACTACAACCGTTCTAGATCTGTGCTTGGATGCCCTTCAACAGTCCTGCCTCTCAACCTTCCCGGAACAGACACTCCAGTGATACGAGGTTCTCTACACTCTGCTCTTTGTCATGAGTTCTCTCCGGGTCAGCGGCCTTTCATTCCCTCCAATGCATCTTATGTCTCTCTCTCTCTCTCTGTAAATAAATACAGGAACTGATCTGCCAGCAAGTCCATCATCCTCTTGGGACCTATAACCTTGAAAAGACTTCAAAAAAGAAAACAGGATACATCTTGCAAAAAAAAATAATTAGGGTTAATACATTGTTTTTACATACTACTATATTTTACGGATATACCATTGACTGTAGCCGTCTTCTCCCCCGCAATATGCGGTAGTGGTGGTGCGGTCGCCATTGTTTTCCCGCTAGCTTTGGAACTTGCTGCACGAGCTAATTTCCTTTGCACATCCCCCTCTTGCTGCCATAATTTTAAACAATCATTATGTCTAATCCTTTGTTTTCTGGATTTAATCAGACATATCTTTAACCTTAAGTTCTGTAATACCTCTGGTTCAAAGCTGCTCACCTTTGGGAATGGTTCTCTATCTTTGTCAGTCATACGTACCCATTCAGACAAAAAGTCTTCAGTGTGTGATCAATATTTACCACACATAACAAACCTCGCTGACCCCTTAGGCCGCGGCACCTCAACCTGAACCCTGGTTAAACGTCCACCGCTTGTGCAATTGGATCCCATCGCGGACTTTATCCTATTACGCAATCCCCAGTGCACACCGAATAGACGGTGAAAGTTCTTAGAGCGCTTTCACCCACTCCTCTGCCGGGTACCACGACTAACTCCAATAATGACCACCGCGTACCCAGTGAGGTCCCTATCTGATTTCTATTCACTGGAAGTGTTTAGGAGTGACTTACCTATTCCAGTGAATATACACCACTGGAGATTTTCCTGAGAGAGACCAGCGAAAACTCCCTATACACAAATCACAATTGCTTATGCTGTATACAGTCCTAATGGTACCGCGATTTTACGCAAAGCACGTAAAGGGGTATCCAGTTGCGCTATATATATCGCATCCACAAATGCGCGGTCCAATCGCACAGCATATAGGTACTTGTTACCTGCAAAGAACAACAATAGGTATCACTTATCCGGCGCTGTAATCTGTCGATTTGCCAGGGTATAATTGCTCAGGCTCACTTCCGGGGTGAAATTATATCCGGATAATATGTAGACAAAGAAAAAGGGTTTGCATGGTGAAGTACAGTAAAACCACTTTTTAATTTACATATTAGTACATTAACAAAATCCTGCTCCACATAAAACAAATGAACAGCAAATTTATCCAGCACAGGTGTAGTGAGTGCAATTACCAGATTTTTGGCTCAAAACAGCATCAATATAGGTGAGTCCTGGGCACCCTCGATGTTAATAGATACTGCAACCAGTTGTCCGGTATCGCCGTCACACATCCGTCCTGGGTGGCCTCTGCTGTCACCTCCGACGCGTTTCCACCCCGGTCTGGGGTCTTTTTCAAGGAGTGTGTGAGTGGAGCTACAAAGTGTGTGCAATTTAAACTGCCCTTGTCCAATAGAGTTCCTCTGGGCACAGCTGATGGGCGTTGTAATCGCTTAGTCTCTCCTCAATCAGCTGTGGGTTACGGCGCGTCTCCATAGTAACCCGGCGTCACTTCCGGTGACGGGCTCAGCACAACTACAGTTCCCAGAGTTCTCCGGGCTTGCCAGTCTGTTTCTATGGCGGCGTGTGGCATCATTTCCGCCCCCGGGTTCTTTCCATGCAGTTCATGGTATTCATTGTCCCGGAGACGGTGCCGCCCCTGGTAGTCATGACGACGCGATCCTAAATAGTTCATAATAAAAACAACTTTACTATTCATTCTTTCCTATATATTTTGTCCTCTTAAGATTCCCAATCTTAGATGCAACGGGAATAATACTTAAAAACATGAAGAGATGAGTATGAATAAGGTGCTTATCTTAAAGTGACAGTGCATACATAATTCATGAGTGTTAAAAAGAGGACATAATAGATCAAGAGCAATATGAGGAACTAGGAATGAAAATTGAAGGTTAAAAATGGGAGTTGGAATAACAAAGGTTATAAAGGGAAGGATAAGATTTTAAATGGCCTTAAACCGAAGAACCTCTTGATGTCAGATGTCTTGCTATTATGCTTCAACCTAAAATGCTTCGGTTTAAATCAAGAGGTTCTTCGGTTTAAGACATGTTCCAGGACATCGCAGACATAAAAATACGGCCACTCAATTAGCAAAAACTGAAAAGCAATTGATCTTTGAGTTGGGGACATTGAAACCAGGGGGCCTCAACTCGGATTTCGAAATAAAATGTTTTTTATAGATAATTTTATAAGGCCATTTAAAATCTTATCCTTCCCTTTATAACCTTTGTTATTCCAACTCCCATTTTTAACCTTCAATTTTCATTCCTAGTTCCTCATATTGCTCTTGATCTATTATGTCCTCTTTTTAACACTCATGAATTATGTATGCACTGTCACTTTAAGATAAGCACCTTATTCATACTCATCTCTTCATGTTTTTAAGTATTATTCCCGTTGCATCTAAGATTGGGAATCTTAAGAGGACAAAATATATAGGAAAGAATAAAAAGTAAAGTTGTGTTTTTATTATGAACTATTTAGGATCGCATCGTCATGACTACCAGGGGCGGCACCGTCTCCGGGACAATGAATACCATGAACTGCATGGAAAGAACCCGGGGGCGGAAATGATGCCACACGCCGCCATAGAAACAGACTGGCAAGCCCGGGGAACTCTGGGAACTGTAGTTGTGCTGAGCCCGTCACCGGAAGTGACGCCGGGTTACTATGGAGGCGCGCCGTAACCCACAGCTGATTGAGGAGAGACTAAGCGATTACAACGCCCATCAGCTGTGCCCAGAGGAACTCTATTGGACAAGGGCAGTTTAAATTGCACACACTTTGTAGCTCCACTCACACACTCCTTGAAAAAGACCCCAGACCGGGATGGAAACGCGTCGGAGGTGACAGCAGAGGCCACCCAGGACGGATGTGTGACGGCGATACCGGACAACTGGTTGCAGTATCTATTAACAGCGAGGGTGCCCGGGACTCACCTATATTGATGCTGTTTTGAGCCAAAAATCTGGTAATTGCACTCACTACACCTGTGCTGGATAAATTTGCTGTTCATGTGTTTTATGTGGAGCAGGATTTTGTTAATGTACTAATATGCAAATTAAAAAGTGGTTTTACTGTACTTCACTATGCAAACCCTTTTTCTTTGTCTACATATTATCCGGATATAATTTCACTCCGGAAGTGAGCCTGAGCAATTATACCCTGGCAAATCGACAGATCACAGCGCCGGATAAGTGATACCTATTGTTGTTCTTTGCATGTTGTGGTGGAGGTTGAAGGAATCCTCCTAATTTGGTATTCACATATTTTGGCTGCATAGTGAAATTTTTAGCGCACCATACCACAGTGTCACACTTTTTCTATACACAGGTACTTGTTACCTATCTGCCGTACGATCACGGGTCGTTGTACAAACTGGGACCCTCAGTCTGGAGCGTAATACCAAAAACCTTTTAACTTCAATACTTCGCAATACAATGCACTATCACGCTCCTTTACAAATCACCTCACGATTTGCGTTTTAAACCTTATACTAACGTGAGTCAGCCTTCTCACGCCACCAAGTCTCCACTCACTTGATGTACCACACGACGGGATCCCGAATTCCGGGGTTCAAATTTCCACTCGCTCCTACGTTCGCTCACTCAAATACACTTTGTTTTTTCTGTACAGAAAATTATCATTCATTCAGACAAGCAGCTTTACTCCCAGAGGCAATACAGTAAATAAGAGTTTTATACTAAACTTTGGAAACTGGGCAATCTTGTGCTATTGTAGCGTGGCTACTGTCCCACCTTTAAACTAAACAACACTATTGTATAATTTGTACTCAGCGCCCACATTCTTACGCACTTTGCGCAAACACGCGACCGTGCGTGGCCCTTACTTTGTCCGAGACACGTGTACCAATGTGCGTATGCAATAAAACAACTCACACACGTTCTATAAATGTGAGCAATATTAACTATAATCGCTCACTTAACACGCCACACAGTTTCTTTCTGTATAAACCTTTATGCAGAACTGCGTTTGTGTCTTTACGCTTACTTCCTTAATATACTGTTATTTCAAATTTACCTATATAATTACCTATATAGCAACAAATGTATCCTATTTCACACAGATCTATAATGACTCTAGCAATAATCAATAATTTAAATGATATGATTCAGATTGGATAGCTATCTTGCAGAACATACACTGATATAAATATACACATAATTATAATAATTATATATATGTACCATTCACTGGTCTCCTGTGACTCCTTTACCCATTCAGTGCTTCTAATTTGCATATGAAAGCTATGTGCTTTTGCCTGCCTGTAAAAGTGGTTTTTCATTGCTACGAAAAAGCAGTTATACAGGTTAATTTACATTTCAATGGCTATCTTATAGCAAGCAGATTCTAACTAAATCCTAGAGGTAAAAGAAAAAAAAACGTTGTTTATATCTGTGTGTAATTCTTACATCGAGTATTCATCTTACTATTAACTTTCACTAGGCCCAGCTGAAACTATTTGTAATTGACTATGGCATGGGTTAAATAAATGCATTGGTAACTCATAAATGGTGATTGATGTGACCAAGGAGAGCTGATTATTCTGGGCAGTGAAAATCAGACATTTAGAAAAATGACCTTCCCAAAATGGACGCTGCTCCTCCCCCTTCCCCATCCATGAGGGTTACACAAAATGGTGGACAGGCCATGTGCTTAGTACAAAATGGAGGACAGACCATGCGGCTTCCTTTGTCACAAAGAAATCACACATCATACAAGCCCCTGAAGTTATTTTAGGCCTGAGTTAAACATAAAAACTATATCAATGCTATGCAGCAACTTTTAAATGTATTTTTAACCCTACTTAACAGATAAGCAATCCAATCTGAATCAAACACAACATGACTTATTTGAACCTTGTTTTGCAACAATGTGAGAGAGTATGCAAAGTATGGGTGCCGTGTACGCTTTTTGGCGCCAAAAAAATGTCACAGATTTTAAATAGCTTTTTTCCTGTTTACCTTACGAGTTCTACCAGCATCCCTACAAACCATACAGAGCAGACGCCATCTAATCAGCAAATAAATAGTATTTCTCAGTGCATCCACCGACCAAGAAAAGGATACGTAGGATAACTTTCCACCATTTGCTGATAGATTACGTCTGCTGTGACCTGTTAGGTAGTAAGTATGTTGAAAACCGGAGAGCCCCCAATTGATAATGTCGATTATCTTACAGGAAAGAAAGCTATACCTTATACACACTTAGAATACACTTTACCATGGAGCCGCTGCGGCCGCTAAACTTAGTACACACGCTACGTACTTTATACACTGTTTGCGTACGGAGTCCCGTATCACTGTACGGACTTAGCGTACAAACGCCGCGCTGGGGGTACAAAGTACACACAGCGCGCACACACCCAGAGATACACTTTAAACCTTTACAGTAATGCAATGCAATGCTATTACACTTTAAACCTTATGCAGCAATGCAGTGTGATGCTATTACACTTTAAACCTTATGCAGCAATGCAGTGTGATGCTATTACACTTTAAACCTTCACAGTAATGCAATGCAATGATAAAACACTTTAAACCTTAGCAGGGCAATGAAGATATGACACCAATTGTGATTTAACCGCTGGGTTCCGACACCACAGTGGATTATTGCTGAAAGGGGGTTACAATACAAATAATACAATACAATATAACAGAGTAAATGGCTACAGTCAATGTTACATACGTGAGTGGATTCGCTTGCGCTACCCGGTCCGGTCCTCCGCCATCTGATAGATTACGTTGTGAGCATTGTGTCTGACCAGGCTAGAAGCAGGCTCTCTTTATACACTTCTTCCAAAAGCAATACAATAGATACTGTAATCCCTTTGTCCATTGGACACAAGAATGCACTTTTACAGTACAGGAGAGGTCATAGGTCTGTTTGAATAGGTGGGCGATGTCTATTTTCACTGCTCTTGTGGGTGGTCTCCTCTGGATTCCCGACGCATACATAATGTACAGTAAATACAGTTTATATCTATATTCTGCTCCTGAACATAACTATCCGCAGGAACATGCGATCTTCCTCAAACCAACACCGGAATGTTTCCCTTAAAATACCCTACAGCTGGATACCAAACACCACCTTGTAACCTTGTTCTGTCCCCTCCTATCCTGTAAAGGTGAATCCCTTTTTTTCTGTTACCATTTAAACTGATGTTATTTTCTGGTGTGGTGCAGGGGGACTATGTGTACATTGTGCACTATTTGGATAAAATATGTAATGTGTTTTGATAGCTCTCCATGCGTTCACAAACTCTACCGTAAATACCCATACCACGCACTGATGCGCACGTCCGTGGAAGCGTCCATACGCAAATTGCGAATATGTGCACGCACAGCAGAACAAGTACACGCGCGGAGGCCATCTGTGTGTTGTTTGTACGTGATGTGTGTACTGCAATATTTTTCGACTTTGACAGCCCTTATTGCAACGGGGTCATGAACTAAGTGGTTGTGGGGATCTCTAATTGAAATGATATTAGTTTTGGCCCTAGAGGAACGGAGTCGTGCTGCCAGGATTTTGTCCGCCTTGTCCCCCTTCTCATAAAAAGATTGACGAAGCCATTTAAGATGTTTAGCCACTTGCCTGGAGAGAAGGAGATCAAGTTCCACCTTGACTGTACGGAGTTCAGACAAAACAGTTTGGTCAGGAGACGCCTTATGTTGAGCCTCCAGGGTATGGAGTTTAATAGAAAGCTTGTTAATCTGGGTAAGGGACTGATTTTTGGTCTTAGAGGCCAGGCTGATCAGGTGACCCCGAAGGACCGCTTTGTGAGCCAGCCAAAGAGTGGATCTGGAAATATCTGGGGAGTCATTCAAAGCAAAGTAGTCAGAAAGCTGGTCTCGAAGATGGGATAGAATCTCGGGGTTGTGCAGTAGAGAATTGTTTAGACGCTGATAATGCTGAAATATCCTTAGGAAAGAAAGCTATACCTTAAACACACCTTAGATACACTTTACCATGGAGCCGCTGCGGCCGCTGTACTTAACACACACTCTGCGCACTTTGTACGCTATTAGCGTCCAAAGTCCCATACTGCGTACGGACTTTGCGTACCAACGCCGCGCTGACAGTACAAAGTACTCACAGCGCGTACACACCCAGAGATACACCACAAACCCTGAACAGTTATGCAATGCAATGAAAATCCGCTTTAAACCTTAGCAGGGCAATGAAGACACAACACCAATTGTGATTTTACCGCTGGGTTCCGACACCACAGTGGATTATTGCTGAAAGGGGGTTACATTACAAATAATACAATACAATATAACAAGTAAATGGCTACATTCAATGGTACATACGTGAGTGGACAAGCTGATAGATAACTTTGTGAGTCTTGTGTCTGACCAGGCCTGCAGCAGCTCTCTTTATACACTTCTTCCAAAAAGCAATACAATAGATACTGTAATCTCTTTGTCCATTGGATACAGGAATGCACATTTACAGTACAGGAGAGGTCATAGGTCGGTTTGAATAGGTAGGCGATGTCTTTCCCAACTGCTCTTGTGGGTGGTCTCCTCTGGATTCCCGCCGCATACATAATGTACAGTAAATACAGTTTCTATCTATATTCTGCTCCTGCACATAACTATCCGCAGGAACATGCGATCTTTCTCAAACCAACATCGGAATGTTACCCTTAAAATACCCTTCAGCTGGATACCAAACACCACCTTATGACCTTGTTCTGTCCCCTCCTATTCTGTAAAGGTGAATCCCTTTGTTCTGAAACCATTCAAACTGTTGTTACTTTCTGATGTGGTGCAGGGATACTATGTGTACATTGTGCACTATTTGGATTAAATATGTAATGTGTTTTGATAGCTTTCCATGCATTCACAAACTCTACCGTAAATACCCATACCATGCGCTAATGCGCATGACCGCGGGAGCGACCATACGCAAATTGCGGATATGTGCACGCACAGCAGAGCAAGTACGTGCACGGAGGCCATCTGTGTGTGGTTTGTACTTGGTGTGTGTGTTGTAATATTTTTTTTCTTTGACAGTCCACCCTTTGGCAGTCACCAATAACTGCCACTATCTAATCACTAAACAGAAAAATATCTATACAATATCTACAGAAGCTTTGATGATCGGAGAGAGTTGTAGGTGGGAAATGTATGACCTAGTGGGATAGTAAAAAGCATGTATGTATGAATCCATGTCTGAGGGGCATGTATCATCGTGCCATAAGCTTCGAGGTATTGCGAAGTATACATTAAATCCTTCTCATCCCGTACTAAGAGCCTGTAAATGGGCCAACAAACACTACCGAGCTCTTTTCGGCTTCTTGTTCCAACAAATGGGGTGCACATTTATTTGATGATACATGGAGGGGGAACATATGTGAGTGCTAGTATGTGGATATCACCTGTTGACTATGTGTGCCATTAACTGGAGGTTGCAGAGATGAAGATAAGACACATATCTAAAATACATTCACAAAAACATTTTGGGTAGGGCAGATGTCTTTTCCGGATGGATGTATCTGGGCAGAGGGGGAAACAAAAGAAAAACGGGTGAAAGAAACAGGCCATGAAATTCATTTGCAATCCTTATCATAACACTGTCTCTATGGATGGGTCATAAATTAAATCTGCTGCTATAACAGCGCCCTCGCTCCTTAGACTCATCAAATTTGTGCCGTGCTTGAGCCGCGTCAGAATTCGAACACCTAAATATCAGACCAATAATTATGACGACTCCCAGGATACAAAGGAGAAACTTCCCTACACTCATAATAACATTTTGAGTCCACTCTCCTAATCCTGAGAACCAATTTCGAGGGTTCAACCATGAGACCCAGCCGGTCAGTTCATTACCCACAGCCGCCAAGGTAAGGTTGTGTTTCCTCCTGAACTCCCACTTCAACTGCAAGATATTGTCCATCTTTTGATCGATAATCTTCGTTGGGTCGTCAGTACTGTTCGTAATATACGTACAGCACTTCACCCCATATTGAGTTGCCAGAGTAACACAGTACCCACCTGTCACGGCTATGATATAATTTAGGACCATCCTGTGCTGAATCAGTTCCTTCTTGTAAGCTTGTAACTCCCTTCCCGTATACCTGACGGTGTCGGCATACATCTCAGTGATATTATCTATCAAGTTCGCTAGCGCATGGATATACCTATACTTTATAATTCCTCTGGCAGTACGGGTGATGTCTAATGCGAGAAGGAATTGAATCCCGGTGGATTCGTGGATCAAATCAGGCTGCGTGCTCTGTTCTATCTATGAGGTGCCTCTTGATGATGTGTTCATAGTGAGTATGAGTATAAGGAGCCTGAGCACTGCGGTGAACGTCTTTCATCTTATCATGGGTTATGGTCATGACCTCTGGCAGTACTCTCCCAATATAACACAATCCCTCTGAGCTTGGGGCAAGCCACTTGTACGCCTTCCTCCCACATATGAAATAGGCATCATCTGGGAGAACATAGGGGACAAAATATGACATCACCATATTACAAACTTTCCAAGTAAAGAAACCTATCCCTAGTTCTCCCATCTGCTCAGTACAAGTTTCGGGCTGGATGATATGAGCACAGTACCCTGGCGATACTTTTCCAACCCACATGGTCTTGCTTCCACGAGTATACCGATACTGGAAATACCTCCCACTGTTGGCTATTTGGCGTACAAGTTCAGAGTCTATGGGTATCCTATCAGCTCTGTGTGAAAAGGTCATTGTCTGGTTATTCCACGTCACTTCCCAATTTCCCGGTTTTCGGTAATTGGAAATATATTAAAACATAATAAGGATCTATCTACATGATACTGGTGGAGCTTCAAACTAGGGGACCTAGAGATATTGAATTTCTTGTCCACCGGTCTCGCACCCCGCAATTCGAGTACCTCATCTATAGCTAAAGGGTACGGTACTAATCCTGACTTGCTCTGACCTTGAGGTACCTGTGAGCACACCCAGCATTCTGTCTGGTTTAAGACCTTACCCACTAGTGAGTGGTAATCACTCAACGGATGACGGTCCATGTCGATATTAAGGTTGGACTGACATCTCTGGATGCACCCATCCTCAACTATATTCTCACAATTCCTACAAATACAATATTCATCAGACAATAACCCCTCACAGTGCCTCCGAGCTCCCTGACTACCAGAGCGCTTACTGATGCCAGCCTTTACTGAAGTGATGTGCTGCTCCTGTGATCCTACAAATTCGTACTTGCCATCAGAACCCATTCCAGATCCCTGTTCGACCTCTCTCGGACCCTCACAAAAGCAAACTGTCCTTATCAAAACCAGAATAACTAATAGAACCCGAAACACAGTCTCTTGTGATCGATCCATTTCGTTAGGGGAAAGGAGGAAACTAAGAAGGAGAAAAGAAAGGAAAAATGCAGGGGGAGGTGAAAAAAGAAAGTGGTATGACAACCGTTCTAGCTCTTGTTACTCTCTGTGCTCAGATGCCCTTCGACAGTCCTATCTCTCACTTTCCCGGAACAGAGACTCCAGTGATACGAGGTTCTCTACACTCTGCTCTTTGTCACGAGTTCTCTCCGGGTCAGCGACCTTATTGCAGTGGGACGAGTGGACCCAAGTATCTCTTTCGGCGACCTTCAATGCTGTTGTGCTGGTTAACAAGACTTGATACGGTCCTTTCCACCTGTCTATGAGGCAACCTGAGCGTAAGAAATTTCGAATCATCACATAATCCCCAGGTTCAATGTCATGACAATTACTGTTCGGCAGGTCAGGAATCACCAGCTTTAAATTTCATTGTTGATTTCTCAGCTGCTGGCTCATCCCAACCAAATATTTCACAGTCACTTCATTATTACATTTCAAATCATCCTGGGGGTCTATCATTACATGAGGTTGTCGACCAAAAAGGATTTCAAATGATGATAGGTTAAGGGGAGACCTGGGAGTGGTTCTGATGCTGTACAACACTAGTGGCAAAGCAATCCAGTCTCAGCCATTAGCTTGCTCAGCTTGTTCTTAATAGTGCTGTTCATTCTCTCCACCTTTGCACTCGCCTGTGGACGGTACGGAGTATGCAGCTTGCTAGTAATTCCCATCAGTTTGCACATGACCTGAAAGACTTCACCTGTAAAATGGGTACCCCTATCACTTTCAATTATTCTAGGGATACCATATCTATACACAAATTCCTGCACAATTTTCTTTGCAGTGAACGTAGCAGTATTTGTGGCAGCAGGGAACGCTTCTACCCAATTTGAAAATACGTCATTACAAACTAACACATTTTAAATTCCTACAGGGTGGTAACTGTATGAAATCGATTTGTATTACCTGAAAAGGGACGTCTGTCGGAGGGATATGGGATGGCTCTGTTGGTATTGACTTTCCAATTTTCTTCCTCAAGCAAGTAAAACATGTCATTGCTCTCTTACCTGCATGAGAAGAGAACCCTGGCGCACACCAGTAGGCTCTCACCAGCTTACACATACCCTCTTTACCCAGATGAGTCAGACCGTGTGCCGCCTCAGCTAAGCATGGAAGATATGCTCTGGGGGCTACTGGCTTACCTTGTCCACCTGTCCACAGTCCCGAGGATTCCTGGCCATATCCCTTTGACCTCCAGACTGCCTTTTCCTGTAATGAACACAAATCTTGCATTTCAATTAATTGTTGTGTGTTGATTGTGTTAAATGTCATCAGTGGTGTGGTGTTCGTTTGTATGGGGGTGCTGGCTGCTGATTTAGCAGCTTAATCTGGCCGGCTGTTACCAAGTGAAATTGGGTCTTGGTTGTAAGTATGTGCTTAGCACTTGATAACAGCCATTCTGTCTGGTTCTTGTATCGCTGTTAAAAGTCTTTTTATGTGGGACGCATGCGCTACAGGTGTGCCAGCTGCCGTCATGAAATTTCTGAGGCGCCATAGGGCCCCGAAATCATGCACCACTCCAAAGGCATACCTAGAATCTGTGTATATGTTAGCTGACGTACCCTTGGCCAATTCACACGCTCTGGTTAGGGCGACCACCTCAGCACCTTGTGCGGTGGGCCCAGGGGTTCAGCTTCTATGATACCTTCGTCATCTACAACTGCATATCCAGTGCACAAGTCTCCTGATTCTGTCTGTCTGTGGCAACTACCGTCAGTGTAGAATGTAAAGTCTACTCCTTCCAGTGGGTTGTCACTGATGTCAGGTCTCGCAGTGAAAGTCTGATTCAGGTATTCCATACAATCATGCGTATCAGTGTCTGCACTACATCCTCCTTCACCAACATTCTCATCCTCCACCCTTTGTGCCTGTCCAGGCACACTTGGCAAGTAAGTTGCAGGATTTAGTGAGCTGCATCTCTTAATGGTGATGTTTACAGGGGCCATCAGTGATAATTCCCACTTTGTAAACCGAGCAGATGAGACATGTCTGGTTTGGGTGGAGTTCAGTAAGGCTGATACTGCATGAGGTGTATGGATGGTCAGGTCATGTCCTAACACTACGTCCTCGCTTTTATTTACCAGCAAAGCCATCGCTGCAACACTTCGCAAGCAAGTGGGGAGAGACCTTACTACAGTGTCCAACTGTGCACTGTAGTATGCTACCGGCCTGCTGGCATCACCATGTCTCTGTGTTAAAACTCCTGCCGCGCACCCTGCACTTTCTGTATCGTATAATTCAAAGGGCTTCCCATAATCTGGCATACCTGATGCAGGTGCCTGTGATAGGCACTGTTTGAGTCTCTCAAATGCCAGTTCGGACTCATCTGTGTGTGAGACCCATTTTCTGGTTTGTTTGAAGAGACCATTTCTTGCAAAGGTAAAGCCAGTATGGAGAACCCTGGGATCCAGTTTCTACAGTACCCACACATTCCAAGGAAAGTGCGGATCTGTTGCTGAGTTTGTGGCAGAGTCATGTCGCGAATCGCCTGTATTCTATCAGCGGTGAGGTGTCTAAGTCCTTGAGTCAAGCAATGTCCCAAATATTTTACCCTGGTCTGGCATAACTGCAACTTATCCTTTGAAACCTTGTGTCCCGTTTGGGAAAGATGAAACAGAAGCTGTTTCGTGTCTTTCAAGGACGATTCGAGTGAGCCAGAACACAACAATAAGTCATCTACATACTGTATTAGCACTGATCCACTCTCAGGTTGAAAGGATTGTAAACAGTCATGCAAGGCATGGGAGAAAATACTCAGGCTGTCAATGAAGCCTTGGGGGAGACGAGTCCAGGAGTACTGTACTCCTCTGTATGTAAATGCAAAAAGATATTGGCTGTCAGGGTGCAGAGGGACAGAAAAGAAGGCAGAACAGAGGTCGATGACAGTGAAGAATTTTGCAGTAGAGGGAATTTGCATGAGGATGACAGCTGGATTGGGCACTACGGGGAATTGGCTCTCAACTATCTTGTTTATCCCCCTTAGATCCTGCACTAGCCTGTAACCCCTCCCCCCACTCTTTTTCACAGGGAAGATGGGACTATTGGCAGTGCTGGACGTCCTGACTAGGATGCCCTGTTGTAGCAACCGCTCTATGACGGGGTACACTCCTAATTCTACCTCTGGCTTCAGAGGATACTGAGGGATTTTTGGAGCTATCCTACCATCTTTTACTTGCACTACTACTGGAGCTACATTCGCCATCAATCCAGTGTCTTGTCCATCTTTGGTCCAAAGGGAACCCGGTATTTGTGAGATCATTTCCTCTTCCTTTGATGGACACTTGTCTATAACAGTAGAATGCGACATTAGCCTTTGAGGGGTGTCTAATATATCTTGTACTTCTTGAGCGTGGTTCCCAGGTATATCCAAGAAGACACCCTCAGGAGTACAGTATATGACACACCGCATTTTACACAATAAATCTCTCCTGAGTAGATTAGTCGGAGCCGATGCAGCCAACAGGAAAGAATGTTTGGTTTGCAAGGGCCCTATCGTAATCTCTGCAGGTCTGCTCAAAGGGTATTGTTGCACAGTTCCTGTTACTCCCATTGCCGAAATTGTTTTACCCGTGGTTTTTATACCTACTGTCGAATTTAACACTGACCAGGCCGCCCCTGTATCTACAAGAAAAGGTAATGGTACACCAGCTACATCAACCGTGACCTCAGGTTCACTACCAAGGCTAGCAGTCAACTTCACTGGCTGCAGACTACAGGTGTGGCCCAACCCCTATTGTGTGGTGAGACCCTCCCGCAGCGCATTGGCAGCTACAATATGTGAGGGGGGTAGCTGTGAGTTTTCGTAGGCCTGCCAGTCTCTCCTTGCTGGGTACCTCCTTGTTTCTCCTGTATGTGGCTCATAATTTCTCCTAGGTGGTCCCTGATCCCAAATATGTGCATTCTAGTGTGGTTCATATCCTGGTCTAGGGGGTCGGTATACATTATGTGTACCTTTATTCCTACAGTCCCTTGCAAAATGTCCTACCTTGTGACAAGTATAGCATGTTACTACACGTGACTTACCATCAGGGGTCTGGGGTTTTGGCTGATATGGCCTTTTTGTAAGTGCGTCTATACTCACTGTCATCAGCCTTTCCCCCTGTAACTCCCTGTGCTTAATGATGTTCCTATCATGCTCAACAGCGGACTCTCTCAATGCAGCCACCGAGATACCTCTCCAGTTTGGTAGAGAGGTCTGTACTCTTGTTCTTAATGCCTCTTTTAACCCGTCCATTAATACAGTAACAGCTACCTCTCTATGGTGCACATTATCTTTTATGTCCTCGATCCCAGTGTATCTAGACATTTCCTGCAGTGCTCGATGGAAATATTCAGATGCCGTTTCACCTTTCTTTTGTCTTATGGAAAAGATTTTGTTCCATTTGACAACAGTAGGGAAATATACTCCTAATTGCAGATTGATTTGCCGTACATTCTCCTGATTGTATTCATCAGTGAGGGGTACTTCTGCGTCTAACTTACAATCAGTTATGAATTTTGCGGGGTCAATATTTAAGGGTAAACATACCCGTAGCACTATTCGCCAATCTTTGTTCGTGGGTTCGTTGGCATTACCTAACTCTTTAATGAACCTCTGGCATGCGACTAGATCTTATCTGGGATCGGGAAATTCGGACATAATTGACCTTAACTCTGCCCGGGACCAAGGACAATGCATGGCAATGTTCCTGATGGGAGTGACTCCCCGAGCGTCAGTCTTCCCATTGGGGACTGCAATCACCCTGACAGGATTTAATTCAATTACATCATTCTGGTTTGATTCTACAATGTGAGGTGCTATTGTTTCTGCATAATGTACGGTACCGTACTTACCTGTGGACACGACCTCACTTATCCCTCCGCTAGGGGGCCTGACTACTGCTCTTGTTGGTTGGGCCGTGCCCACCTGAGTGTCTTGTATGGTGGCTGCTAGAGAGAGTGCCGATATCGTGCTGGGCTCATCTTCTTGCTCGCAGTCCTGGGGAAAATTCAAAATGGGATACAACTGGCAAGGGTTAGCGTTAGTACATTTATCAATTACTCTCCTATCCTGTACCAATGTACCATTGTCTGTAGCCACTTTCTCCCCCACAATATATGGTGGTGGTGGTGCGGTCGCCATTGTTTTCCCGCTTGGTTTGGAACCTGCTGCGCGAGCTAATTCTCTTTGCACATCTCCCTCCTGTTGCCATAAATTTAAACAATCTGTATGTCTAATCCTTTGTTTCTTGGATTTTATCAGACATATCCTTATCCTTAAATTCTGTAATACCTCTGGTTCAAAGCTGCCCACCCGAGGGAATGGTACTCTATCTTTATCAGTCATACATACCCATTCATTGCAAAAAGCCTCAGTGTGTGATCCATATTTTTCACACATAATAAACCTTGCCAATGCTTTTGGTCGCACCTCTTCAGCCTGAACTCTAGCTACAAAACGCCCACTGCTTGTGCAATTGGATCCCATCGCGGACTTTTTGCCAATAAACGCAATCCCCAAATGCACAATACAATAGACGGTGAAAGACACCTAGCGCTTTCATTCGCTCCTTCTCCGCTGAATACCACAACTCACTCCAATAATGAACACTGCGTACCCAGTGAGGCCCTATCTGGTTTCTATTTACTGGAAATGTTTAGGAGTGACTTACCTATTCCAGTAAATATCTGCCGCTGGAGATTTTCCTGAGAGAGACCAGCAAAAACTCCCTATAACCTTTTACACAAATCACACTTGCGTATGCTCTATACAGCGCTAATGGTACCGCGATTTTACGCAAAAGCTCGTAAAGGGGTATCCAGTTGCGCTATATATCTCGCACTCACAAATGCGCGGTCCAATCGCACAGCGTATAGGTACTTGTTACCTATCTGCCGTACAACCACGGGTCAATGTACAAACTGTGACCCTCAGCCCGGAGCTTAACAAAAACCTTTTTACTTCAATACTTCGCAATACAATGCACTATCACGCTCCACTACAAATCACCTCACGATTTGCGTATTTCAATCTACATTAACGTGAGTCAGCCACCTCACGCCACCAAGCCTCCTCTTACTTGATGTACCACGGACCCAACTTCCGGAGTTCAAATCCACTCACTCCTGCGTTCGTTCGTTCGTTCGCTCACTCACTCACTCGAATACACTTTGGATTTTTTTTTTCTGTACAGAAAATGTCAATTCAGTCAGATAGTCAGCTTTACCCCAGAGGCAATTAAAAAAATTATTATTACTAAATTTTGTTTTTATACTAAATTTCTTTAGAAACCGGGTAGTTTGGTGCTACTGTAGCGTAGCTACTGTCCCACCTTTAAACGAAACGAACTATTGTGTGGTTTTATTATGCGCACACAACCCTACGCAAGCTTGCGTAATTACGCAACCGTGCGTACCTCTATGCCACGTGTGCGGCCTTGCACCACCTGCAGGTTTTTTTTGTACGCTGTCGTCACGTTCCGTACCACGTGTACCAAGGTGCGTACGCAATAAAACAAATCACACAATGTCTATAAATGTGAGCAATACTAACTATATTCGCTCACTTAACACAACACAGTTTCTTTCTGTATAAACCTTTACAACTAGGCCAGATTGTGTTTGTGCTTTACACTTACTTCCTTAAACATTAATTTTAGTTTTAACTATATAGCAACAAATATCTCCGGTTTCACACAGGTCTAAATGAATCTAGCAATCTGAATGTTATGGCAACAATGTGAGAGAGTATGCAAAGTATGGGTGCCCTTTTGTGTACGCTTTTGTCGCCCAAAAAAAATTCACTGATTTTAAATAGCTTTTTTTCTGTTGTACTACGGGTTCTACCAGCACCTCTACAAATCATACAGGGCAGACGCCATCTAATCAGCATACAAGTAGGGTTTTCAGTGTCTCCAACGACCATGAAAGGGTTACGTAGGATACTGTCCTGTCCACCCTTTGCTGATAGATAAAGTCTGCTTTGACCTGTTAGGTAGTAAGAATGTGGAAAACCGGAGGAGCCCCCAATTGATAATGCTGAAATATCCTTAGGTAAGAAAGCTATACCTTAAACACACCTTAGATACACTTTACCATGGAGCCGCTGTGGCCGCTGTACTTAACACACACTCTGCGCACTTTGTACTTTGTACTTTGTAGTGCAGAATGGGAATTGTGTAGGAAATATGTCTCCTGGAGAAAGACCAGGTCACCTTTATGAAGTTTAAGAGAAGCAAAAAGTTTTCCCCATTTTTGGGGGCTATTAAGCCCCTTCACATTAAAAGAAAGGACCCGAAGACCCATGGACGAGCACCTGAGGAGCAGGCAAAAATAGAAAAAATGTTGCGAGAGACAACGTGGTCAGAGGGAAGAGAGGAGGGGAGGGAAACCGGGAAGAAAGGAAGGATAGTTGGTCATCCGGCAGTGGGGGCCAGGACCGGTGGCGCTGACAAGGGGGAGGGATACTAGGTGGCCGAGGGACACCTAGGTCAGCTAGAGGGCTATAAGCCCCCAGGGGGCGCGGCAAGGCATCCAGGCAATGCATCGCAGCGTGCGTAGCAAAAGATGGGAGACAGACCTCCCCTGGAGAACCTGAGGGAAAAGGCTAGAAAAGAAGACAAGATTGAAGAGTAGATGGAGCGCGAGCACAAAAGGGGTGCGAAAGAAGGGAAAAAAGAAACGTGGAAAAAAAACAGTGTAACACATTGCAGTAAGTTAGTAACATAATATGTGAGAACAGACTATGAAATCGCAAAACCAGAACACGGTAAATCGAAAGTCAAGCAGCTCCCCATCCAGGGAGTACGACCGTGGCAGGTCGTCACGAAGGAGGATACAAGGCAACAAAATAGAAAGCTTGGAGACAAATCAGGTTGCTGGAGGCCGAGCTGAGCGGGGGGGGCCCTCCGCTGCTCTCGTGGGGGCAGGTGAGCAGCAGTAGAGTCTTGTACGTCTGTGTGAATGCCTAGTTTGGACAATAACAATTGGGCCTCAGATGGGTTTCTAGCCGTAAGTAGTTTTCCTTGATGCCAGACCAAGATGCGGAAGGGGAAACCCCAGCGGTACTTGACGTTGTGTTGTGAGAGCAAAGAAGTGATGGGTTTAAAGTCTCTACATTTGGCCAGAGTGAGTGGGGATAGATCTTGGAAGATCTGTAGGGAAACGTTCTGAAAGGAAACAGAGCCCAGTCAACGAACTTCTTTCATAATGGCCTCCTTTGCGGTAAAGTAATGCTTTCTAAGAATGACGTCTCTGGGTTGGGAAGAATCTTGCGAGCGAGGTCGAAAGGCTCTGTGAGCACGGTCTAGAAGGAGATGATCTTCAGGAGTACCAGGGGACAACTGGGCAAAGAGACGCTTGAGGTGAAGGTCAAGGTGGGTCGTTTCAATCTCTTCGGGGATACCCCGAATCCTCAAATTATTTCTCCTTGCCCTATTATCCTGGTCTTCATGCTCCTCCCTCAGCTGGGCAATATCCTGACGAATCTGATGAAAGTCGGTCTCGACTGACTATTGGAACGTCACCACCTCCTCCACCCGCCTTTCGAGTTGATCAGTTCTGGAGCCAATTTCCGCAGTATTGGACTTCAGTGAGTGGAGGGCTTGGACAGAGGTCCTAACATCTCTGACCTCCTTGAGGAGGGAGAGAAAGTCCCGCCGGGTGAGGGGTATGAGATCGTTGTCTTCGGTATCAGTGTCGGAGAGACCGTGAGAGTGTTCAGAAGTATCGGATCTACTCTTGGCCAGGGTGCTTTTTTTAGTAAGGAAGGGCGTGAGGTTAGGCCCCTGGGATTTTTTGCCACCTCTAAGAATCTTGAGAGGGTGGAAATAGGGGTAGTCGGCAAGATAGAAGGTAGAAAGGGCGCTCCAGCCGTTCGGCTCAGGACCAGGGGGGGTGGAGTAGCAGGTTCAGGGGAGAGTCATGAGAACGTCAACAGAAAGCCGTGGGTGAGACAGAGTCAGAGAATCACGACACTGCAAGGGTCCTGTATGGTATGAAGAGGCAGGCAGGAGCAGGTGGAAATTTTAATGGAGTGCACACAACTTCATGCAGTGAGGCCTATCCACCACCAGAGGGAGCTAGACAATCAGGGATGATGGGTGCTGAGGATACAGCGTGGTTCCTGGTTTGTACACCCCTCTCCAGGGCCAATATTGGGAGCACACCCGCAAGGTGAGGCCTGGCCACGGACCAGCCGGTGACCAGGGCACCTCCAGGGCCAGGTATCAGTGGAGAAGGAGTGATGGCCGCCGGAGTACAGACCACAGCAGCAGAGTGGGCCTCCTATGACCACCAGAGCAGGTAGGAGCGTGCAGGAGGGATGGTGGAGGCAATTCAGTGAGAGGGGTGTATGTGTGTGGTATGAAGAGGCAGGCAGGAGCAGGTGGAAATTTTAATGGAGTGCACACAACTTCATGCAGTGAGGCCTATCCACCACCAGAGGGAGCTAGACAATCAGGGATGATGGGTGCTGAGGATACAGCGTGGTTCCTGGTTTGTACACCCCTCTCCAGGGCCAATATTGGGAGCACACCCGCAAGGTGAGGCCCGGCCACGGACCAGCCGGTAACCAGGGCACCTCCAGGGCCGGGCCAGGTATCAGTGGAGAAGGAGTGATGGCCACCGGAGTACAGACCACAGCAGAGCAGGTAGGAGCGTGCAGGAGGGATGGTGGAGGCAATTCAGTGAGAGGGGTGTATGGGTGTGCAGGCCGCCGGGAGGCACCGTCGCGGCCGCACTACAGCGCTGGAGCTCACCTGTTAGCGTCAGATCCCGGATTCCGGACGGAGGGTAGGCCCAGGACAGCAGAGGGGCTGGTCGCAATCATGGGCAGACCTCAGGGCAGTGTAGAGAGCCGCCGGAGGCAGCTAGATGCAGTCCGTGAAGCCCCTGCCGCCGCACGCACAGGTCCCGCTGGCCGCAGCAGTGGTGATGAGATAGCCGCCACGGACTTCACACACAGGGCAGCCGGCCGCCGGGTAAGAAGGGCTCCACTCCCACTACAGCCGCTCCGAGTTGGCAGGGGGGAGGCAGAGGAAGTACGCTCGTGATGTGGTGTCCAGGAGCTCCGGCCGGCCGACTTCAAAATCGAGGCCCTGGCTGGGGGTTTGTGAGTAGGCCGTGGGCGGCAGCAGCGTCCGCGAAACTCTCCGGGCGTGCTACTTGCTGCAGTGGGTCGGGGAGGGAAGTAGAAAGAGGAGTGAGGGAAAGAAAACGGAAGGAAAGCGGGCCAAAAGGGTAGATTTACTACAATACTAGCAGGAGCTCAGAGATACTGCGTCCGCTCCCTTTCAGTGCTAGGCCACGCCCCCCGAGGTGCTCCCTTTTAAGGGAGACATTCTTTTCGGAGAAGACCTCAACAAGATAGTTGATGACTTAGCTTCTGCAAAAACAGCATTTCTCTTACGTCCTAGAGGATGCTGGGGACTCCAAAAGGACCATGGGGTATAGACGGATCCGCAGGAGACATGGGCACACTAAAAAGACTTTTACTGGGTGTAAAACTGGCTCCTCCCTCTATGCCCCTCCTCCAAACCTCAGTTAGACTCTGTGCCCAGGAGTGACTGGACACACACTAGGGGAGCTCTACTGAGTTTCTCTGGAAAAGACTTATGTTAGGCTTTTTTATTTTCAGGGAGACCTGCTGGCTACAGGCTCCCTGCATCGTGGGACTACTTCTTCTTAGTTAATGGCTCTGCTTCTTAGGCTACTGGACACCATTAGCTCCAGAGGGTTCGATCACTTGGTTCGCCTAGCTGCTTGTTCCCGGAGCCGCGCCGTCACTCCCCTCACAGAAGCCAGAAAAAAGAAGCCGGGTGAGTATTAGAAGAACAGAAGACATCAGACGGCAGAAGACTTCAGTAACGGAGGTACGGCGCATTGGCAGCGCTGTGCTCCATGCTCCCACACACATCACCAACGACACTTACGGGTGCAGGACGCTGGGGGGGAGCACCCTGGGCAGCAGTTACTGGGGTCAATAGTACTGGCAAAAGGCATATTCGGTGGCGCTGGCCCTGACCTCCAAGCTCCTTCAAGTAACAAAGGAGCAAAACGGGGGGGGGGGCACATAAAATTTGGTGCTTTTTATTGTTGCTAACAGTGCTAACCACATATATTATTGCATTGTAGTATATGGGTGCTGGGGTGTGAGCTGGCAGGTATCCGGACTCCAGATCGACAGCAAAAAGGTCGACAAACCTTAGGTCGACGCCAATTAGTCGACAAACCTTAGGTCGACATGGACAAAAGGTCGACATGGACAAAAGGTCGACAGGAACAAGGTCGACATGGAAATAGGGCGACATGAGTTTTTCACGATTTTTTTCTTTTTTGGAACCTTTTCATACTTAACGATCCACGTGGACTACGATTGGAACGGTAATCTGTGCCGAGCGGTAGCGGAGCGAAGGCACCATGTCCGAAGCATGGTGAGCGAAGCGAGCCATGCGAGGGGACGTGGTGCACTAATTGGGGTTCCCGGTCACTCTACGAAGAAAACGACCAAAAAAAAAAAAAACCTCATGTCGAACTTTTTCAATGTCGACCTTGTTCCTGTCGACCTTTTGTCCATGTCGACCTTTTGTCCATGTCGACCAATTGGCGTCGACCTTTTTGCTGTCTACCCTGAGTCCCAGACCCGAGCTGGCATACTCCCTCTGTGTTTCTCTTTGTAGGCTTCCCTGTAGGTCTGTCCCCTTGTTTTTGGCCGGTGTGAGCGTGGGTGTGTCGGTACTTCGTGTCGACATGTCGGAGGCTGAGTGTTCCTCCCCGGAGGAAGTTACTGGGGGCGCAGAAAGATTTGGGAATGGCTCTGTCGGCACAGCCGACTGCTGATTGGGTAAATATGTTGAGTACACTGAATGCAAATGTGGCTTTATTGTCTAAAAGGCTGGATAAATCTGATTCTCAGACACAAACATGGAGAAAATCCATGGAGGACGCTTTGGCTCAGGTACAGACCCCCTCAGGGTCACAAAAACGTTCATTTACCCAGATGGCAGATACAGATACTGACACAGACTCTGATTCCGATGTCGATTTCAATGAGGCTACTTTACACCCAAGGGTAGTTAAGAGCATTCAATACATGATTGTGGCTATTAAGGATGTTTTACATATCTCTGACGACCCTGCTGTTCCAGACACAAGGGTTTGCTTATTTAAAGGGAAAAAGTCTGAGGTGAAGTTTCCCCCCCCCCCCCCTCTCATGAAATGAACGCTCTTTGTGAAAAAGCTTGGGAGTCGCCGGACAAAAGGTGGCAGATTCCCAAGAGAATTTTTTTGGCGTATCCTTTCCCCTCTGATGACAGGGAGAAATGGGAATCGTCTCCCAATATCGACAAGGCTCTATCCCGATTGTCCAAGAAGGTGGCGCTTCCGTCCCCTGACACGGCTGCTCTCAATGATCCGGCGGATCGCAAGCTGGAGACGACATTGAAGGCCATTTTCGTTAATACTGGTGCATTGCTCAGACCGGCTGTGGCGTCGGTATGGGTGAGTAGTGCTATTGCTAAGTGGGCTGATAATTTGGCTTCTGATATGGATACCCTTGATAAGGATAACATTCTTTTGACTCTTGGTTATATCAAGGACGCTGCAGATTACCTAAAGGATGCGGCGAGGGATGTTGGTCTCTTGGGATCAAGAGCCAATGCCATGGCGGTCTCGGCCAGGAGGGCGCTGTGGATTTATCAATGGAATGCTGATGCCGACTCCAAGAAGAATATGGAAGCTCTCCCTTTTAAAGGTAGTGTCTTGTTTGCTGACGGCCTTGCTGACCTGGTGTCTACCGCTACTGCAGGTAAGTCATCTTTTCTTCCTTATGTTCCCACACAACAGAAAAAGGTGCCCCATCAGCAGATGCAGTCCTTTTGGCCTAATAAATACAAAAGAGGAAGGGGCTCGTCCTTCCTCGCTTCGAAGGGTAGAGAAAGGGGAAAGAGGTCACCTGCAGTGTTAGGCGCCCAGGACCAAAAGTCCTCCCCCGCCTCTACCAAGTCCACCGCATGACGCTGGGGCTTCCCTGCGGGAGTCCGTGCCGGTGGGGGGCCGTCTCCGGTTCTTCAGTCAAGTCTAGTTTCAATCGGCCCTGGATCCTTGGGCTTTAGACATAGTGTCCCAAGGGTACAAACTGGGGTTTCAGGAGATGCCCCCCCGCCGCTTTTTCAAGTCGGCCTTTCCAGTTTCTCTTCCAGAAAGAGTAGTAGTTAATGCTGCGATACAAAAGCTGTGTCAACAGAGGGTCGTTGTGCCGGTTCCCCCGTACCAACGGGGGGAAGGGTACTATTCAAGCCTCTTTGTGGTGCCGAAGCCGGACGGCTCGGTCAGACCGATTCTGAACCTAAAATCCCTCAATCCATACTTGAAAACTTTCAAGTTCAAGATGGAATCTCTTCGAGCTGTGATCTCCAGCTTAGAAGGGGGGCATTTTATGGCATCAGTCGACATAAAGGATGCCTACTTACACGTCCCGATTTATCCTCCTCATCAGGCCTTCCTGAGATTTGCGGTACAGGATTGTCATTACCAATTTCAGACGTTGCCGTTTGGGCTTTCACCAAGGTTATGGCGGAAATGATGGTACTCCTTCGCAAGCAAGGGGTCACAATTATCCCGTACTTGGACGATCTCCTGATAAAGGCGAGATCAAAAGAACAGTTGCTAAGAAATGTGGAACTCTCCCTGTCGGTGCTGCGACATCGCGGTTGGATTCTAAATTTGCCAAAGTTTCAGTTGATCCCGACAACTCGGCTGCCCTTCCTGGGCATGATCCTCGACACGGAGCTACAGAGTGTTTCTTCCGGAGGACAAAGCTCTGGAAATACAGACCGTGGTCAAGGAGCTTCTGAGACCGACAAGAGTGTCGATTCATCAATGCACTCGAGTGCTAGGGAAGATGGTTGCGGCTTACGAAGCCATTCCGCTTGGCAGGTTTCATGCCCGGGTGTTTCAGTGGGATCTACTGAACAAATGGTTCGGGTCTCACCTGCACATGCACCGGAAAATAAGTCTATCTTCCAAGGCCAGGATTTCTCTCCTGTGGTGGCTGCAGGGCTCTCACCTTCTAGAGGGACGCCAATTCGGAATCCAGGACTGGGTCCTGCTGACCACAGGTACAAGTCTCTGAGGCTGGGGCGCAGTCACGCAAGGAGGAAGTTTCCAGGTAAAATGGTCAAGCCAGGAATCTTGTCTCCACATGTTCTCGAGTTAAGAGCCATTTACAACGGCCTCCTGCAAGCGAAGAACCTTTTTCAGGGTCTCCCTGTCCTGATCCAGTCAGACAACATAACAGCGGTGGCGTACGTAAACCGCCAAGGCGGAACAAGGAGCAGGGCGACGATGGAGGAAGCCACAAGAATTCTCCACTGGGCGGAACAGCACGTGAGCGCTCTGTCAGCAGTCTTCCTCCCGGGCGTGGACAACTTGGAAGCAGACTTCCTCAGCAGACATGATCTCCATCCCGGAGAGTGGGCACTTTATTAAGAGGTATTTGCAGAAGTGACAAGGCGTTGGGGAATTCCTCTGATAGACATGATGGCGTCTCGCCTCAACAAGAAGCTTCCGATGTATTGTTCCAGGTCGAGGGACCCCCAAGCCTGTGCGGTGGACGCCCTGGTAACTCCGTGGGTGTTTCAGTCAGTGTATGTGTTCCATCCACTTCCTCTCATTCCAAAGGTGTTGAGGATCATCAGACGAACAAGGGTTCAGGCTATACTCGTCGCTCCAGATTGGCCACGGAGGGCCTGGTATCCGGATCTTCAGGAATTACTAGTGGAAGATCCCTGGCCGCTTCCTCTAAGAGAGGACCTGTTACTGCAGGGGCCCTGCGTGTTTCTGGACTTACCGTGGCTGCGTTTGGCGGTGTGGAAGTTGAACACCAAATCCTAGCTCGGAAGGGTATTCCCCGGGAGGTCATCCCCACTCTCCTTCAAGCTAGGAAGGAGGTCACGGCGAAACATTATCACCGTATTTGGAGAAAGTATGTGTCGTGGTGTGAAACCAAAGCAGCTCCTGCGGAGGAGTTTCACTTGGGTCATTTCCTCCATTTTTTGCAGGCAGGCGTGGATGCAGGCTTGAAATTGGGTTCCATCAAGGTGCAGATTTCGGCTTTATCTATTTTCTTTCAAAAATAATTAGCCGTCCTTCCTGAGGTTCAGACCTTCGTGAAGGGAGTGCTGCATATCCATCCTCCATTTGTGCCACCCGTGGCACCGTGGGATCTTGAAGTGGTGTTGCAGTTTCTTATGTCTCACTGGTTTGAACCTTTGCGAAAGGTTGAGTTGAAATTTCTCACTTGGAAAGTGGTCATGCTTTTGGCCTTGGCGTCTGCCAGACGAGTGTCCGAATTGGCGGCTTTGTCTCACAAGAGCCCATATTTGATTTTTCATGTGGATAGAGCGGAATTGAGGACTCATCTACAATTTCTGCCGAAGGTGGTTTCTTCGTTTCACATAAATCAACCTATTGTGGTGCCTGTGGCTACGGATTCCGTGGCAGTCCCTAAATCTCTTAATGTTGTCAGAGCTTTGAAAATTTATGTCGCCAGAACGGCTCTTACTAGGAAATCAGAGGTTCTGTTTGTCCTGTATTCTTCCAACAAGATTGGAAATCCTGCTTCTAAGCAGACTATTGCACGCTGGATTTGTAATACGATTCAGCACACTCATTCTTCGGCTGGGCTACTGGTGCCGAAGTCAGTAAAGGCCCATTCTACCAGGAACGTGGGCTCATCTTGGGCGGCTGCCCGAGGGGTCTCGGCACTTCAACTCAGCAGCTATGTGGTCGGGTTCAAACACCTTTGCTAAGTTCTACAAGTTTGATACCCTGGCTGAGGAGGACCTCATGTTTGCTCAATCGGTGCTGCAGAGTCGTCCGGTCTGGAGCTTTGGTATAGACCCCATGGTCCTTTTGGAGTCCCCTAGGACGTAAATCCTTTTCTCCTAGTCCATAGAGGATGCTGAGCGCCCATCCCAGTGCGGACTGTTCCTTGCAGTTGTATTGTTGCTGGTTATTTTCAGTTACACGAGTTTTGTGTATCAGTTGTATTTAGCTTGTTGCTGTTGTTAGTTCATACTGTTATCTGGTTTCCTGCTGATCCAGTTGTACGGTATGTTTGTGGTGTGGGCTGGTATGTTTCTCGCCCTTAGTTAACAAAAATCCTTTCCTCAAAATGTCCGTCTCTCCTGGGCACAGTTCCTATAACTGAGGTCTGGAGGAGGGGCATAGAGGGAGGAGCCAGTTCACACCCAGTAAAAGTCTTTTTAGTGTGCCCATGTCTCGTGAGGATCTGTCTATACCCCATGGTCCTTTTGGAGTCCCCAGCATCCTCTACGGACTAGGAGAAAAGGATTTACCGGTAGGTATTAAAATCCTATTTTCTCATACGTCCTAGAGGATGCTGGGGTCACTTCAAGAACCATGGGGTATAGACGGGATCCGCAGGAGACATGGGCACTTTAAGACTTTCAAAGGGGTGTGAACTGGCTCCTCCCTCTATGCCCCTCCTCTAGACTCCAGTTTAGAATCTGTGCCCAGGCAGACTGGATGCACTCTGAGGAGCTCTACTGAGTTTCTCTGAAAAGACTTTGTTAGGTTTGTTATGTTCAGTGAGAACTGCTGGCAACAGTCTCCCTGCTTCGTGGGACTTAGGGGAGAGAAGTCAGACCTACTTCTGTGAGTTTAAAGGCTCTGCTTCTTTGGCTACAGGACACCATTAGCTCCTGAGGGTCTGATCGCTAGGTACGCCTAGATGCTCGTTCCCAGAGCCCGCCGTCACCCCCCTTGCAGAGCCAGAAGTCAGAAGACAGGTGAGTAGAAGAAGATCAGAAGACTTCAGTGATGGCTTTGAGGTACCGGGCAGCGATCACACGCTACGCGCCATGCTCCCACTACACAGCGGCACTACAGGGTGCAGGGGGGGAGGGGAGCGCCCTGGGCAGCATATCTAGCCTCAATAACAACCTGGCAAGAGCGGACTAAGTGCCAGGGCACTGTCCGGACCCCCACCAGTATACATTTTTTTTTAAAAGAGCGGGTCTGAAGCGTGCCATTACGGGGGCGGAGCTTAGCCCTCACAGCACACAGTCCGGCGCCATTTTCTCTACACAAGGCTGCAGAGACGCTGGTCCTTCCTCACACTGCTGTACAAGTAACAGGGTGCAAAACGGGGGAGGAACAGTTATTTTGGTGCATTATATGTAAATTATAAAAGCGCTGCAGGTCTGGGGCATTTTCTGTGGTGTTTTCAGACCGGGATTGGGCGCTGTGGTGTGGGCTGGCAATAACTCCCTCTGTGTCTCTCTGACAGGCTTTACTGTGGGTCTGTCCCCTATAGGCCCTGTGTGTCTGCGTGTGTTGGGTGCACGTGTGTCGGCATGTCTGAGGCGTAGTGCTCTTCCCAGGAGGAGACTATGTTAGGGACACAAACGGCTGTGGGAGTGACCCTGTCGGCACAGCCGACACCTGATTGGGTGAATGTGTTGAGTGCTTTGAATGCTAATGTGGCTCTGATAAATAAGAGATTGGATAAATCTGAGTCTCAGAACCAGGCATGGAAGAAATCCGTTGAGGATGTGTTGTTTCAAGTCCAGACCACCTCGGGGGTCACAAAAACGTTCATTTGCCCAGCTGGCTGACACGGATACCGACATGGACACTGACTCAAGTGTCGACTATAGTGATGCCAGATTAGATCCAGAACTGGCAAAGAGCATTCAATACATGATTGTGGCAATAAAAGACGTATTACATATCACTGAGGACCCTGCTGTTCCTGATACTAGGATCTGTATGTATGAAGGAAAGAAACCTGAGGTAACGTTTCCTCCCTCTCATGAACTGAACACGATTTGTGCAAAGGTTTGGGAAAATCCTGACAAAAAGTTTCAGATGCCCAAAAGGATTCCAGTGGCGTATCCGTTTCCCTCTGGGGATAGGGAAAAATGGGAGTCACCCCCCATTGTGGACAAAGCTCTATCTCGGCTGTCCAAAAAGGTGGCTCTTCCGTCCCCTGACACGGCAGCCCTAAAGGATCCTGCGGATCGTAGGCAGGAAAATACATTGAAATCCATTTATGTCACCACGGGTACGCTACTCAGACCAGCCATTGCATCTGCGTGGGTGAGTAGCACTATCGAAAAATGGGCAGATAACTTGTCATCTGAAATAGATACCCTGGATACGGATAGCGTTCCTTTGACACTAGGTTATATCAAGGATGCTGCAGTTTACCTACAGGAAGCTGCGAGGGATATTGGCCTCTTGGGATCAAGGGCCAATGCCATGGCAGTCTCAGCTAGAAGAGCATTGTGGATTCATCAATGGAATGCTGATGCTGACTTGAAGAAAGCTATGGAGTCTCTGCCGTATAAAGGTGGTATATTGTTTTATGACGGCCTCGCTGATTTGGTATCTACGGCTACCGCGGGTAAGTCATAATTTTTACCTTATGTGCCTGCACCACAAAAGAAAGCACACCACTATCAGATACAGTCCTTTTGGCCCAATAAATACAGAAAAGGCAGAGGGTCTTCCTTCTTTGCTACTAGAGGAAAGGGAAAAGGTAAACGATCACCGTCCGTGGCCGGTTCCCAGGAGCAGAAGTCCTCCCCGGCTTCTGCCAAATCCACCGCATGACGCTGGGGCTCCTCTGCGGGTGTCCACACCGGTGGGGGCACGTCTCAAGCTCTTCAGTCAGTTCTGGGCTCGTTCTGCCCTGGACCCATGGGTTTTAGAAATAGTGTCCCAGGGGTACAAACTGGAGTTTCAAGACGTTCCCCCTCACCGATTTTTCAAATCGGCCTTACCAGCTTCTCTTCCGGACAGGGAGGTGGTATGCGCCGCAATACAAAAAATGTGTCACAATCAAGTAATTGTCAGGGTTCCCCCGTCGCAACAGGGAGAAGGCTTTTTACTCAAGCCTGTTCGTAGTCCTGAAGCCAGACTGCTCAGTCAGACCAATCCTGAACCTCAAATCCCCCAATTTCTACCTAAGAAACTTCAAATTCAAGATGGAATCTCTTTGGGCAGTGATCTACAGTCTGGAGGAGGGGGATTTTATGGTGTCGGTAGACATAAAGGATGCCTACTTACATGTTCCCATTAATCCTCCACATCAGGCTTACCTGAGGTTTGCAGTTTAGGATTGTCATTACCAATTTCAGACGTTGCCGTTTGGTCTGTCCACGGCTCCGAGGATTTTCACCAAAGTAATGGCCGAAATGATGGTTCTCCTGCACAAGCAAGGAGTCACAATTATCCCGTACTTGGACGATCTCCTGATAAAGGCGAGATGCAAGGACCAATTACTGCAGAACATTACGCTCTCCCTGACAATTCTGCAGCAACATGGTTGGCTCCTAAACTTGCCAAAATCACAGTTGGTTCCGACGAGACGGCTGTCGTTTTTGGGAATGATTCTGGACACAGAATTACAGAGAGTTTTTCTTCCAGTAGAAAAGGCGCTGGAAATTTAGAACCTGGCCAAACAAATTCTGAAACCAGCAAAAGTATCGATCCATCAATGCACTCGGTTACTGGGGAAGATGGTGGCGGCCTACGAAGCCATTCAGTTTGGCAGGTTCCATGCCAGAGTGTTTCAGTGGGACCTGTTGGACAAGTGGTCTGGGTCCCATCTACACATGCACCGAAGGATAATCCTATTTTCCAAGACCAGTATCTCACTCCTGTGGTGGCTGCACAGCTCTCACCTCCTAGAGGGACGCAGGTTCGGGATCCAGGACTGGATTTTAGTGACCACGGATGCGAGTCTCCGAGGCTGGGGAGCAGTCACACAGGGGGAAAGCTTCCAGGGAAGATGGTCAAGCCAGGAAATTTGTCTACACATAAACGTTCTGGAGCTAAGGGCCATTTACAACGGCCTTCTGCAAGCGGAACATCTTCGCAGTCGGCCCGTCTTGATTCAGTCGGACAACATAACAGCAGTAGCGTACATAAACCGCCAGGGCGGAACAAAAAGCAGAGCGGCAATGGCAGAGGCCACAAAGGTGCTCCGTTGGGCGGAAAGGCATACAAGCGCTCTGTCGGCGATCTTCATTCCAGGAGTGGACAACTGGGAAGCAGACTTCCTCAGCAGACACGATCTCCATCCAGGAGAGTGGGGTCTTCATCAAGAGGTCTTTGCAGAAGTGACAAGTCTTTGGGGAATTCCTCAAATAGACATGATGGTGTCTCGCCTCAACATGGAACTTCAGAGATATTGTTCCAGGTCGAGAGACCCTCAAGTAATAGCAGTGGATGCCCTAGTGACACAGTGGGTGTTTCAGTCGGTGTATGTGTTTTCTCCGCTTCCACTCATTCCAAAAGTGATAAAGATCATAAGAAAAACAAGGGTTCAAGCGATCCTCATTGTTCCAGACTGGCCAAGGAGGGCTTGGTATCCGGATCTTCAGGAATTACTCATAGGAGATCCCTGGCCTCTTCCTCTGAAGGAGGATCTGTTACAGCAGGGACCGTGCGTGTTCCAAGACTTACCGCAGCTTCGTTTGACGGCTTGGAGGTTTAACGCCGGATCCTAGCCCGAAAGGGTATTCCCAAGGAAGTCATCCCCACTCTTGTTCAGGCCAGGAAAGGAGTAACGTCTAAACATTACCACCGTATTTGGAGAAAATACGTGTCTTGGTGTGAATCTAAGAAGGCTCCTACGGAAGAATTTCAGTTAGGACGTTTTCTCCATTTTCTACAAGCCGGTATGGATGCGGGCCTAAAGTTGGGCGCCATTAAAGTACAAATTTCAGCGTTATCGGTTTTCTTCCAAAAACAATTGGCCTCCCTTCCAGAAGTTCAGACTTTTGTGAAAGGCGTGTTGCACATCCAACCTCCCTTTGTGCCCCCTGTGGCACCGTGGGATCTTAACGTGGTGTTGCAATTCCTTCAATCTCATTGGTTTGAACCTTTTACAAAAGGTGGAGTTGAAACTCCTCACTTGGAAAGTGGTCATGCTGTTGGCCTTGGCATCCGCCAGGCGGGTGTCTGAATTGGTGGCCTTGTCTCACAAGAGCCCTTATTTGATCTTCCATGAAGATAGAGCAGAGTTGAGGACTCGTCAGCAGTTTCTGCCGAAAGTGGTTTCGTCGTTCCACTTAAACCAACCTATTGTGGTGCCAGTGGCTACTGACGCCTTGCTGGAATCAAAGTTTCTCGACGTAGTCAGAGCTTTGAAAATTTATGTGGCCAGAACGGCTCAGTTTAGGAAAACGGAGGCTCTGTTTGTCCTGTATGCTCACAACAAAATTGGGGCTCCTGCTTCCAAGCAGACTGTTGCGCGCTGGATCCGTCATACGATTCAGCAGGCTCATTCTACGGCTGGATTGCCGTTACCGAAATCGGTGAAGGCCCATTCTACCAGAAAGGTGGGCTCGTCCTGGGCGGCTGCCCAGGAGGGTCTCTGCATTACAACTTTGCAGAGCGGCTACTTGGTCGGGTTCAAACACCTTTGCGAAGTTCTACAAGTTTGATACCCTGGCTGATGAGGACCTCATGTTTGGACAATCGGTGCTGCAGAGTCATCCGCACTCTCCCGCCCGGTCTAGAGCTTTGGTATAAACCCCATGGTTCTTGAAGTGACCCCAGCATCCTCTAGGACGTATGACAAAATAGGATTTTAATACCTACCGGTAAATCCTTTTCTCTTAGTCCGTAGAGGATACTGGGCACCCGTCCCAGTGCGTACTGTATCTGCAGTTATTAGTTGTGGTTACACACATGTTGTGTTACGTTTATAGTCAGCCTGTTGCTGATGTTGTTCATGCCGTTGACTTGCGTTGTGTTAAATGCCATGTTGTACGGCGTGCTTGAGGTGTGAGCTGGTCTGTATCTCACCTTAGTTTAACAATAAATCCTTTTCCTCTAAATGTCCGTCTCCCTGGGCACCGTTCCTATAACTGGAGTCTGGAGGAGGGGCATAGCGGGAGGAGCCAGTTCACACCGCTTTGAAAGTCTTAAAGTGCCCATGTCTCCTGCGGATCCCGTCTATACCCCATGGTTCTTGAAGTGACCCCAGCATCCTCTACGGACTAAGAGAAAAGGATTTACCGGTAGGTATTAAAATCCTATTTTCTCATACGTCCTAGAGGATGCTGGGGTCCACTTCAGTACCATGGGGTATAGACTGTTCCGCAGGAGCCATGGGCACTTTAAGACTTTTTCAGAGTGTGAACTGGCTCCACCCTCTATGCCCCTCCTCCAGACCTCAGTTTAGAAAATGTGCCCAGGAAGACTGGTCGCACTCTAGTGGAGCTCCACAAAGTTCTGCTAAAAGACTTTACATAGGTTTTTTATTTTACAGGGAGACTGCTGGCAACAGCCTCCCTGCTTCGTGGGACTTAGAAAGTTCTCCCCTATGTAGTTTCATGGCTCTGCTTCTGCTGGCAGGACACCATTAGCTCCTGAAGGGTACTGAACACTAGCTGCGGCTATGCGCTCACTCCCACAGCACGCCGTCACCCCCCTAACAGCCAGAAGTCAGAAGACTGGTGAGTAGTGTTACCGGAGATCTGCAGAGAGGGACCTCCGGTCATCGTGACGGCATAAGGTGCCACGCAGCAAGCGGGAACGCTGCGCGAACATGCTCTCCATTTACACAGAGCCCAGCAGGGTGCGGCATGAATCCTACTCTCACTGGCAAAAGGTAGCATACTTTGGTTTTTTTCATTGTCCTACACCCCCGCCAGTATAAATATTGTATGTAAAGCCTGAGGGGAAGCGCGCCATTACAGGGGGTGGAACCTCTTCCTCAGGCAGCCAGCACACTTTTCGGCGCCATTTCCTCCCAGCGGCAGCAGGGGAAGACACGCTGATCCTCCTCTCCACGTCTGAACAAGTATCAGGGTGCAAAAAGGGGGAGGGGAGTACAATATTTAGGTGCTCAAACCTATTATTGGCATTATATAAGCGCTTGAAAGTTCTCTGTGTATAAAAGACGATACACAGGGATTTTTTATTTAGCGCTGAGCTGTGAGCTGGCAATTCCTTTCTGTGTTCTTCTGACAGATTTTACTGTGGGTCTGTCTCCAGTAGCCCCCCGAAGTGTCTGTGGTGTGATTTTGCACGTGTGTGACATGTCTGAGGCAGGGAGCTCTTCCCCTGAGGAAGCCATTTTAGGAACACAAGGATGTAATGTGGTGGCGCTGCCGTCGTAGCACGAGCCTGAGTGGGTGAAAGAATTACGTGATAGTGAGTCATATAAGTAAGAGATTAGATAAATCTGAGTCTCATGCAGAAAACTGGAGAAAATCCGTGGTAGACGTGATTTTTAATAATCCTGCCTTTTCATCCACAGGGGACCCCTCTGGTTCACAAAAAAGGTAATTTGCCCAAGTAATACAGAATGATACCGACACGGACTCTGATTCCTGTGTTGACACTAATGATTCCAGGGAATTGATACAAAATTAGCAAAAAGCATTCAATACATGATTGTTGCTATCAGGGAGGTGTAAGAGGTTACAGAGCCCCCTCCATTACCACAGGAGAAGTCTTACTTTAATAAAGAAAAGAGACCTGATATAACTTTCCCTCCATCTTATGAACTGAACAGACTCTTTGAGGGAGTCTGGGCAAACCCTGAAAAGAAATTCCAGATTCCTAAAAGAATTCAGGCAGCTTACCCCTTTCCTGCAGAGGACAGGAAAAGGTGGGAGTCGCCCCCCATTTTAGACAGTGCCCTGTCAAGGTTAACAAAAAAGGTGATTCTCCCTGCGCCTGGGACGGCTTCTTTAAAGGAGCTGGCAGACCGCAAGTTAGAGACAACATTGAAATCTATTTGTGACCAATGGGACATTACTCAGACCTATCATTGCCTGTGTGTGGGTGAGTAGTGCTATAGAAAAGTGGTCAGAAAACTTGTCAACAGACATTGACACGATAGATAAAGACGAGATACTCCTAACGTTAGGTCATATCAAGGACGCTGCAGCTTACATGCTGGAAGCCATGAAAGATATTGGTCTCTTGGGATCAAGAACCACTACCATGGCGATTTCAGCACGTAGGGCGTTGTGGATTCGCCAATGGAATGCAGACGCAGACTCCAAAAGAAATATGGAGACTCTCCCGTACTAGGGCGATGCGTTGTTTGGGGATCGGCTGGATGCCTTAGTTTCTGCGGCTACCGCAGGTAAGTCGACATTTCTGCCTTCTGCACCAGCGCCGGCAAAAAAGACACATCACTCTCAGATGCAGTCCTTTCGGCCCAATAAATACAAAAAGGGCAAAGGTTCCCCTTTCTTTGCAGGTAAAGGAAGGGGAAAAGGTAAAAAGTCCACAGCGTCTCCAGGATCACAGGAGCAGAAATCAACCTCTGCTTCTGCAAAAACTTCAGCATGACGCTGGGGCTCAGGTGGGGGCGCGTCTGAAACTCTTCAGTCAGATTTGGGTTCACCTGGACCCCTGGATCTTACAAATAGTGTCCCAAGGGTACAAGTTAGAGTTTCAAGACATTCCCCCATGCCGATTTTTCAAATCAGCCTTACCAGCTTCTGTTCCAGACAAAAAAGAGGTAACCGAAGCGATACAAAAATTATGTCAGGATCAAGTAATTGTCCTGGTTCCTTTGTGACAACAAGGAGAAGGGTTTTATTCAAGCCTTTTTGTAGTACCGAAGCCGGACGGCTCGGTCAGACCGATTCTAAACCTGAAAAACACTGAATCTCTACCTAAAAAAGTTCAAATTCAATATGGAATCTCTAAGGGCAGTGATTTCCAGTCTGGAGGAGAAGGAATTCATGGTGTCAGTGGACATAAAAGATGCCTACTTACATGTTCCAATCTATCCTCCGCATCAAGCTTATCTGAGATTCGCAGTCCAGGATTGTCATTACCAATTTCAAACATTACCATTCGGGCTATCCACGGCACCGAGGGTATTTACCAAGGTGATGGCGGAAGTTATGGTTCTCCTTCGCAAGCAAGGAGTCCAACATAATTCCTTACCTGGACGATCTCCTGATAAAGGCGAGGTCCAGAGAAAAGTTGGTGCAGATCATTGCACTCTCCTTGACAGTGCTTCAACAGCATGGTTGGATCATAAATTTTGGAACCGACGAGAAGATTATCATTTCTGGGAATGATACTGGACACAGAAGTACAGAGGGTATTTCTTCCAGTAGAAAAGGCTCTGGAAATCCAGAGGATGGTCAAACAAATTATAAAACCAACAAAGGTGTCGATTCATCTATGCATACGTTTGTTGGGGAAGATGGTAGCAGCCTACGAGGTTCTACAGTTCGCCCGATTCCATGCCAGAGTATTCCAGTGGGACCTATTGGACAAGTAGTCCAGATCACATCTACACATGCATCGGAGGATAATCCTGTCAACAAAAGCCAGAATTTCGTTCCTGTGGTGGCTACATAGTTCTCACCTCCTAGAGGGACGCAGGTTCTGGATTCAAGACTGGATCCTGGTGACCACGGATGCAAGTCTCCGAGGCTGGGGAGCAGTCACTCAAGGGGAAAACTTCCAAGGAAGATGGTCAAGTCAAGAAACCTGTCTTCACTTAAACATTCTGGAGTTGAGAGCCATTTACAACGGCCTTCTACAAGCGGTGCATCTTCTTCAAGATCAACCCATACAGAGCCAGCCAACCCATACAGCAGTCGCGTACATAAACCATCAGGGCGGAACGAAAAGCAGAGCGGCAATGGCAGAGGTGACAAAGATATTCCTCTGGGCAGAAAGACATGCAAGAGCTCTATCAGCAATTTTCATTCCGGGAGTGGACAACTGGGAAGCGGGCTTCCTCAGCAGACACGATCTCCACCCAGAAGAATGGGGCCTCCACCAAGAAGTCTTCGCAGCGGTGACAGGTCATTGGGGAGTTCCTCAAGTAGACATGATGGCATCTTGTCTCAACAAGAAGCTTCAGAGACATTGTTTCAGGTCGAAAGACCCACAAGCAATGGCAGTGGAAGCACTAGTGACCCAGTGGGTATTTCAGTTGGTGTATGTGTTCCCTCCACTTCCACTAATACCAAAAATTCTCAAGATCAGAAGAACAAGGGTTCGAGCGATCCTCATTGTCCCAGACTGGCGAAGGAGGGCTTGGTATCCAGATCTTCAGGAGTTAATCATAGAAGATCCTTGGCCTCTTCCTCTTCGCGAGGACCTGCTTTGGCAGGGGCCGTGCGTGTATCAAGACTTACCGCGGCTACGTTTGACGGCATGGCTGTTGAGAGCCGGATCCTAGCCCGAAAGGGTATTCCCAAAGAAGTCATTCCCACACTTATTCAGGCCAGGAAAGGAGTAACGTCTAGACATTACACCTTATTTGGAGAAAATATGTGTCTTGGTGTGAAACCAAGAAGGCTCCAACGGAAGAATTTCAGTTAGGACGTTTTCTCCAATTTCTTCAGGCAGGTGTGGATGCAGGCTTAAGATTGGGTTCAATCAATGTCCAAATTTCGGCTTTGTCCATTTTCTTTCAGAAACAATTGGCTTCCATTCCGGAAGTTCAGACGTTCGTGAAGGGGGTTCTGCACATCCAACCTCCTCTTGTGCCTCCTACAAAACCATGGGATCTTAATGTGGTTTTGCAGTTCCTTCAATCATATTGGTTTGTACCTCTCCAAGAGGTAGAGTTAAAGTTTCTCACTTGGAACGTGGTCATGCTGTTGACCTTGGTATATGCAAGGCGGGTGTCTGAGTTAGGGGCCTTGTCTCACAAGAGCCCTTATTTGATCTTCTATGAAGATAGGGCTGAACTAAGAACTCGTCAGCAATTTCTTCCAAAGGTGGTTTCTTCTTTCCATGTGAACCAACCTATTCTGGTGCCAGTGGCTACTGACACCTCAGCTGTTTCAAAGTCTCTGGATGTGGTCAGAGCTTTGAGAATTTGTCACGAGAACAGCTCGGATAAGGAAAACAGAAGCACTGTTTGTCCTGTATGATCCTAACAAGATTGGGTGCCCTGCTTCTAAGCAGACGATTGCGCGCTGGATCAGATGCACGATTCAGCACGCTCATTCCATGGCAGGATTGCCGGTACCGAATTCGGTGAATGCCCATTCTACAAGAAAGGTGGTCTCATCCTGGGCGGCTGCCTGGGAGGTCTCGGCATTACAGCTTTGCCGAACAGCTACTTGGTCAGGGGCAAACACGTTTGCAAAGTTTTACAAGTTTGACACCTTGGCCGCTGATGACCTTAAGTTTGGTCAATCAGTTCTGCAGGAACATCCGCACTCTCCCGCCCGTACTGGAGATTTAGAATAACCCCATGGTACTGAAGTGGACCCCAGCATCCTCTAGGACGGACGAGAAAACAGGATTTTAATACCTACCGGTAAATCCTTTTCTCCTAGTCCGTAGAGGATGCTGGGCACCCAGCCCAGTACGTACTTTACCTGCAGTAGTTATATTGTTATAGTTTTACACAAGAGTTGTGTTAAAATTGGTTTCAGCACGTTGATGCAATGGTCATGCTCGTTGGCATGTGTTATGTTGAATGCCATGTGCGACATGGTTGAAATGTGAGCTGGTATGAATCTCACCACTTGCTTAAAAGTAAATCCTTTTCTCGAAATGTCTGTCTCCCTGAGCACAGTTCCTATACTGAAGTCTGGAGGAGGGGCATAGAGGGAGGAGCCAGTTCACACTCTAGAAAAGTCTTAAAGTGCCCATGGCTCCTGCGGAACCGTCTATACCCCATGGTACTGAAGTGGACCCCAGCATCCTCTATGGACTAGGAGAAAAGGATTTACCGGTAGGTATTAAAATCCTGCTGTCAGCCTAGTACTGCTCCTTCAGTACCAAAGGTTAAGAGTACTTCCTTTCGCTCCTTTCGTCCTTCAGGGAAAGCAAAGGGTCAGGCACACCCAAAACAGGCTCGCACTTCCAAACCTACTAAGCCCAAATGGGCCTGGGCTGCCTGTCATACTGCTTACAAGGCTGACAAGCCTGCTGCATGACGGGGCGGGCCTCCCTCTGGGGGATCCCAGGGTTGGGCCGACTTCTAGGGTATACCCAGGAATGATTGAAGACCACTTCTGATGCTTGGGTACGGGAAGTCGTCACTCGAGGTTACGCCATATCCTTCAAGAATCGTCTCCCTCATTGATTTTACCTGTCAGACGTCCCTTCGGATCAGGTGAAGGCAAAAACTCTTCAGTCGGTGGTAGAGTACCTCCTGGACACATGAGTGGTAGTACAGGTGGCTCTGGCTCAGAGAGGCAAGGGGTACTATTGACCGCTGTTCCTAGTCCCGAAACCAAATGGGTCCTCCTGGTCCATTCTCAAACTCAAGTCCTTTGAACAAATTTGTGAGGGTCTCCAAGTTTCGTATGGAAACTTCGCTCTATTCTGGCCTTGGAACCTGAGGATTATATGGTCCCCCTGGAAATACAGGATGCTTACCTGCATATTCCTATTGCAATGTCGCATCTGCAATACCTGAGGTTTGCGGTTGGCAAGCTCCATTACCAGTTTCGGGTGTTACCTTTTGGTTTGACCACGGCTCTGCGTGTCTTCACCAAGGTCATGGCAGTGATGACGGCTGTACTCCGCCGTCAAGGGGTCAGGATCCTACGGTACCTGGACAACTTGTTGAACCTGGCAAATTCCCAAGAAATTCTCCTACGCCATCTGGATCGGACTATCCAGTTTCTGCAAGCCCATGGGTGGCTCAACAACTGGAAGAAATCTTCCCTGGTCCCTGCTCAGAACATGGTGCACCTGGGGGCGTTGTTGGACACTCACAACCAGCGGTTGTTCTTGTCTTAAGGGGGGTACTCACGGAGCGATATTCTAAGCAATCTGACTAGATTGCTTAGAATTTGAGCATTATCGCTCCGTGTGTACCCCCTACAGCGATAGCGATGCACAGCTCCACACATCGCTATCGCTGGTGCTAGATTGGACTGCATGCAGGCCAATCTAGCGGGTCAGTCACTTCACCCGCTGGGTGAAGTGACCGCCCCCGTCTCCCCCCGCACGCTCAGCACAGATCGCGCTGTGCTGAGCGGCAGGAGAGATGTGTGCTGAGCGGTTCGCTCAGCACACATCTCTCCCGCATCGGCCCGTCTATATGGGCCTTTAGGAGAAAGTCCTGAAGCTTCAGGACAGGATTCGATGCTTCCTATCTCGTCCGCAAGTGTCGATACATTCGACGATGCAAGTGCTAGGTCTCATGGTGTCTGCTTTCGACATGGTACACTCAATTCCATTCCCGCCCTCTACAGAAGCTGATTCTTGCCAAGTGGGATGGTCTGCCTCACCGGATCAGGTCTCAAATTATCTCCTTGTCTCCGGAGGTCCGTCTCACTGAGCTGGTGGCTTCAGGACCAACTATTGAGCAGGGGTTGTCCCTTCTGGATCTCCAACTGGGTTCTTCTGACGACGGACGCCAGTCTGAGGGGTTGGGGCACGGTGTTGGAGCAACACTCCCTTCAGGGTCAGTGGACCAAGAAGTCTCTCCTCCCGATAAACATTCTGGAGTTGCAGGCAGTGTTCAACTCATTGAACTTGACCCAGCATTTAATACAAAAGACCTGTTCAAGTACAGTCAGACAACGCCACCACGGTGGCGTACATCAATCATCAAGGAGGCACTCGAAGCTGCATGGCAATGAGGGAAGTATCACGGATCCTTCAGTGGGCGGAACGCCATCTGCCAGCCATATCGGCAGTATTCATTCCGGGGGTCCTAAACTGGGAAGCAGACTTTCACAGTCGTCAGGACGTACACGCCGGAGAGTGGAGCCTCCATCCAGAAGTGTTTCAACTCCTCGTGGACAGGTGGGGCCTTCCAGATGTGGACCTGATGGCGTCTCGACACAATCACAAGGTTCCGGTCTTCGGAGCAAGGACAAGGGTTCCTCAAGCGGCGTTCGTGGAAGCACTGGCATTTCCATGGAACTTTCAGCTGCCATGCGTGTTCCCTCCAGTGTCACTACTGCCCAGAGTAATAAGGAAGTTCAAGCAAGAAGGAGGAATCCTACTTCTGATCGCTCCCACGTGACCCAGACGGCATTGGTTCTCAGACCTTCAGGTTCTCTCAATAGAGCGCCCCCTTCTACTTCCACAGCACCCAGATCTACTCATTCAGGGCCCTTGTGTATATCAGGACCGGTTGGCTTTGACGGCGTGGCACTTGAAGCTTCCGTTTTTAGAGCCAAAGGATTTTCTGAGGCGGTCATTCAAACCATGTTGAGGGTCCGGAATCCGGCTTCTGCTCGGATTTACCATAGGGTCTGGAATTCTTACTTTGCTTGGTGCGCATCTAACAATTATGACGCTTACAAGTTTAGTACGGCCAAACTTTTGGCCTTTCTACAACAGGGCCTGGACTTGGGCCTTCGTCTGGCCTCCATCAAGGTTCATATTTCTGCCTTGTCGGTTTGGTTTCAGAGAAAAATTGCGACCTTACCTGATGTGCATATGTTCACTCAGGGTGTATTGCGTATTCAACCTTCTTATGTCCCGCCTGTGGCTCCTTGGGACTTGTCGGTGGTTCTGGAGGCGTTGCAAGGGTCTCCGTTTGAGCCTCTTGAATCTGCAGACCTTAAGTGGCTTTGTCTTAAGGTAGTGTTTCTGCTGGCTATTGCCTCTGCTAGATGGGTGTCGGATTTGGGTGCCTTGTCTTGTAGTTCACCATATCTGATTTTTCACCGTGATTGGGCGGTTCTTAGAACACGTGCTGGGTATTTACCTAAGGTGGTGTCTTCTTTTCACCTTTAATCAGGAGATTGTGGTTCCGGCCTTTGCCTCTCCTGAATTGTCTTCCAAAGAGCGGTCTTTGGATGTGGTACGGGCTCTCCTTATCTATGTGAAGAGAACTGCTTCCCTTCGGAAGGTGGATTCTCTCTTTGTACTGTTTGGTTTTCACAAACGTGGCTGGCCTGCTCACAAGCAGACCCTGGCCAGATGGATTAGAATGGTGATTGCACATGCTTATTTATGTACAGGCTGGTCTTCCAGCTCCTACTACCATTAAGGCCCATTCTACTCGGTCTGCTGGACCTTCTTGGGCGGCCCGCTGTGGTGTGACCCTTGAACAATTGTGCAAGACGGCTACATGGTCCTCAGTGAACACGTTCATAAGGTTCTATGCCTTTGACACTTCTGCCTCCCAGGATGCTTCCTTTGGACGCCGGGTTCTTGTGCCCGCTACAGTACGTCCCCTCCCATAAGGAACTGCTTTAGGACATCCCCAATGTCATTCCCTGTGGAGCCCAGTGTACCCCGCAGCAGAAAATTAGATTTAGGGTAGGAACTTTGTTAAATCTTTCTGCGAGGTACACTGGGCTCCACAGGGCGCCCTCCCTGACACACTTAGCTTCTTTGGGTTGGTAAGGCATTAGCCGCCGACACCTTCTCCTGTCGTGAGAATGTGGTGTATGTGGCTACTAACAGTTGTCGTCTCTTTTGCCTGCTACTGCATTGGACTACTAAACAAAAACTGATCTCCTTTGCACGGAGGTGGAGTTATAGAGGAGGCGGCGCTATGCCTTCTGGGACCAGTCAAAGCTTTTAGCCTATTGGTGCTTCGGATCAAGATCCTACTCTACACCCCAATGTCATTCCCGGTGGAGCCCAGTGTACCTCGCAGTAAGAGATTTAACAACGGTAAGTTCTTATCACAAATCTCGTTATAGTAATCCCTTTGCTGCTGAGGAATTTCACATTCCTACAGTAACTTTCCATGCACTATGCATATTGTACCTTATGTGTGAATTTCTTTGTTTTCCATAGAGCTCCACAGGGAGACAATGGAGGTGTAGGTGGTGGTGAAGGACCAGGCACCAAACAGTTAAAGCTTTTAGTTATTTAAAGATGATCCGGTTTATCCCCTCAGGATATTGTATAGCATGATTTATGTGTATTTTGCTATATACCACCTAACCAACCAGCTCCTGTGCAGGATCCCTCCTGGGCTTCCTTCCCACAGCTCCTAACACAGCTGATCGCCTGGAAACCCTCACAGTGGCTGCCCCTATGGGACACACACACCCTCTGCTATATTAGTGCACACTGCTAAACTGGTCACAGCTCTGATCCCTCACGCAGTAGACCGGCTTTCCAATAAATACAAAGTCTAGCTTCTACTATGGCTCTGGATACTGCTCTCTTGGCTTCCAGGTGGTTTGCTACCTTGGTGGTAGCTCACTGCATCCTCTGGCTCTTCTCATTGAATGCTGACTCAGACTCCAAGAAGGCCTTGGAATTGCTGCCTTACACTGGAGATATCCAATTTGGCTCAAAATTAGAAAAAATTGGAGCTGATCTGTTGTCCGCCAAGACTGCTCTCCTACCCTCAGCCTCTGTTCCACAGTCATGGATATCTACAGTACATTTTGGCACTTTCACAGACGAGGCAAAGCTAAAGGTCAGTCACTTCCCAGACTGTCAACTTCCATAAAGACATCCAAGCAGGCCTGGGCTGCCAGATATCCAATGACAAAGTCTGATGACAAGCCTTCAGCACGACTGGGTGGGCCGCCTCCTGGGAGGATCCCAAGGTGGGAAGCCAACTTCTTCAATTTGCACACTCCTGGCATCGAACCATCACAGATACCTGGGTACAAGTAGCCTCTCTCAGGTATGCTGTCTCATTCCAGAGACGCCCTCCGCAGCAATTCTTTTGCACAGGCACCCCAGCAGACTTAAACAAAGCCTTGGCCCTTCAGGAGGTCATTCAGTCCCTGTAGTCAGGGGACATAGTTCAAGTTCCTTTGTTACAACGCGGGACAGGTTTTTACTCTACCCTGTTGCTTCAGAGACGCAACGGGTCTCATCGGCTTTTCTCAATCTCAAATCCCTCAACAAATTTGTCAGGGTGCCCAGTTTTATATGGAAACCCCCTGCTCTTTTGTCCTAGCTATGGAGCCTGGGGACTTTATGGTGTCCCTGGACATTCAGGATGCCTATCTGCATGGGTCGTCCATTCTGGATTCCACATTGTGTTCTCCTGATCATGGATGCTAGTCTCCACAGCATGGGGACAGTGTCTGGTCAACACTCCTTTCCGGGTTGTTGGACGCTCACCGAAAGTTGCTTTACCAGTCAACGTATTGGAACTACGAGCTGGCTACAGAGCACTCACACTGGCATGGGACATTCTCCTGGGCAGACCAGTTCAGGTCCAGTCCGACAACTCCACTGCAGTGGCCTACCTTAGTGTTCCTAGTGGGACTATTATATCAGAAGTATAGTGAGAGTCGGGGACACTAACAAAGTTTAACAATCATTTATTTACTATATCGTTGACAAGAATTATAAGATACTTATCCTTGTTCCTTAAGGCAGTTATACAGGATAATCAAAATCCTAGCATAAGGTGTGGTTCTAGGTCTTGTCCGTCACAGAAACTCTGTTCCCAATCTCAGGTCTCAATGGAGACTGTCATCCACCTGACGTGACCCTCGGTGGTCAAGGGATCATATCTCCATATACATGTTATTGGAGTCACTGGTGCAATATTGTGAAATCTTTTGCATAGAATTCTAATTTAGGACTAATTTAAGTATAATAGCCTTATACTTCTGTGTATTTTGGATGTCCACAGATGTCTAAGTCACTTGATCAAAGGTAAACATCTGTTTGTTGACCACAAATAGATCTATTGTCTGGCCTTTTATGTAACCCAAAAGGGGAACAATTTTTGATTAACATACTATAAAGAACAAACAGCTTGTTCCTACAAAGATGCACAATGAAAGGCTTACAACACAAATATATATGGCTATGTGTACACATTTTTACACATAGAAGACAAAAGATGACTTTAGGTCAGAAATCAACACTGTTACACTCAACCATCAGGGAGGCACTCGCTGTTGGTTGGCGCTACAGGAAGTGGCTCTCATCCTCCGAAGGGCAGAACGGCATCTCCCGGCCATCGCAGCAGTGTTCATCCCAAGAGTCCTCAACTGGGAAACGGACTTCCTCTGCTGTCACGATGTGCACTCCGGCGAGTGGTCTCTACACCCAGAGGTCTTCCTGCTTCTGGTGGACAAATGGGGCCAGCCTGACGTGGACCTCATGGCCTTACGACACAACTACATGGTTCCCATGTACGGGTCCAGGACAAGAGATCCCGAAGCAGCTTTCGTGGATGTTGTGGCAGTGAGATGGACCTTCCAACTGCCGTACGTCTTCCAGTCTCGTTTCTTACGCAGGTTCTTCAGAAGTTCAAGCAAGAAGGAGGCATTGCCCAGGCGTCATTTGTTCTCCGATCTCCAGAGTATCTCCATAGACGCTTCCTTTCCACTTCCGCTACAACCAGACCTGTTGTCCAAGGGTTCCTGTCTACACCCAGACCTAGTCCGTCTGTCTTTGATGGCATAGCTCTTGAGTCATCCCTCCTAAGGTCCAAAGGTTTCTCTTGCTCAGTGGTCCTGACCATGCTCAGGGTGAGGAAAGTGTAAAATGTCAAAGCGCAGTAAAGAAGGCAAGTAAGGTGCTAGCGTGCATAAAACGGGGAATTGAGACCAGGGACAAGGATGTAATCCTGCCGCTTTACAAATCGTTGGTACGTCCGCACCTGGAATATTGTGTTCAGTTTTGGGCACCACTGTATAAAAAAAAGATATCGGTGAACTCGAAAGGGTTCAAAGGTGAGCTACTAAATTGATTAAAGGGCTAGAGTGACTGGATCACGAGGAAAGGCTTACTAGGTTGAATATGTAAACAGTGGAAAAGAGGTGTCTAAGAGGAGACATTATTAATATCTTCAAATATGTAAAGGGACATTATAAATCATTATCGGAATTATTAATTAAAAGAACGCTGTTTAGGACACGTGGGCACTCGCTGAGGCTGGAGGAGAGAAAATTCCGTACGCAACGGAGGAAAGGGTTCTTCACTGTTAGGGCAATAAGGATTTGGAATTCCCTGCCAGGGAAGGTGGTAATGGTGGACTCTGTAACTGCATTTAAAAAAGGATTGGATAAATTTCTGATTGAAAATGATATCCTAGGTTATAACATTTAAAATGTTGACGTTGATAATCCGGGTGTAACATGATTTATTGTTGTTAACTAGTCCTAAAACAATACTTCAGCAGGTACATCATAATTAACTCAACTTAATACAGGTTTAACACGATGGGCATTTTGCCTCTATTCAATCTCAGTTACTATGTTAAAGTGGCCTCCACCCGTATCTATTACCATATGTGACATACATACTTCCAGTGGTGTGCTGCAAGACATTATGGGCCTAATTCAGAGTTGATCGCAGCAGCAAATTTGTTAGCAGTGGGCAAAACCATGTGCACTGCAGGGGGGCAGATATAACATGTGCAGAGAGAGTTAGATTTGGGTAGGGTGTGTTCAAACTGAAATCTATATTGCAGTGGAAAATAAAGCAGCCAGAATCTACTCTGCACCGAAACAAAATAACCCACCCAAATCTAACTCTCTCTGCAAATGTTACATCTGCCACACCTCACTGCACATGGTTTTGCCCAACTGCTAACAAATTTGCTGCTGCGATCAATTCTGAATTACCCCCATGACCCTCTGGTTTTTTTATGTTTCTCGGATCCTTGCCTTTCTTCAAGCTGGATTGCATCTCTGAATCCTCCTAGCCTCGCTTAAAAAAGTGTACTTCTCTGCTCTGCCAGGTTGGTTCCAGCACAGAATTGCTCCACTGATTGATGTTTGCACCTTTCTTCAATACAGGCGTCCTCTGTATCCAACCTCGTTGTCCTCCCAGTGGCTCCATCGGATTTGTCCATGGTTCTCAAGGTGCTTCAGGAGCCTCTGTTTGATCCCCTGGACACAGTGGACCTCAAATGGTTGACAGCAAAGACTCTTTTTCGTCCCTCTTTGTCCTCTGCGGATTCCACAATAGGGGCTAGCCAGATGACAAAAGATGGCTTTGCATGACTATCTCACAGGCCTTACATGCAGACTGACTTCCATGTGCCACATATAGTCACTGCTCATTGTACTTGCTCTCTGGGTCCTTAGTTGTCCGCACACCATGGCGTGTCTGTTGAACAACTCTGCAAGGTGGCTACGTGGTCTTCTGTTCACACCTTTCTCAGGTTCTATGCCTTTGATACATTTGCCTTTGATACATTTGGCTTTGATACATTCTCCTATCCCCTTAGGCACGTCCCCTCCCTTAAGCAACTGCTTTGGGACATCCCCATTGTCTCCCTGCGGAGCCCGATGGAACCCAGAAATGAAATGGAGAGTTATGGAAGACTTGCCTTTTGTTTTTCTTACGTCCTAGAGGATGCTGGGGTCCATTTTAGTACCATGGGGTATAGTCGGGTCCTTTGGGAGCCACTGGCACTTTAAGAGTTTAATAGTGTGAGCTGGCTCCTCCCTCTATGCTCCGCCTACCAGACTCCGTTTAGAAAATGTGCCCGGAGGAGCCGGTCACAGCTAGGGGAGCCCTTAGGAGTTTTTCTAGTTTTATTATTTTCTGAGTTTAGTTAGGTACAGGCAGGCTGCTGGTAACAACCTCCCTGCTTCGTGGGACTCAGGGGGGGGGGGGGGAGTAGGAACCAACTGTATAAGTTAATGGTTCTCTATCTCCGCTGACAGGACCCTAAGCTCCTGAGGGTGCTGATCGCAAGCCCATGAGGCGACCGCTCACTCCCGCAGCACGGCTGCCACCCCCTAACAGAGCCAGAAGAAAGAAGAGTGGGAAGCGGGTCGCCGGCGGGAATAGTGGCACAAGGGTGGGAGCGCTGCTCTGACAGGCTGTGCTCCGGAAGGCTCAGCGGCACTTGGTGTACGACGCTGTGAGGGGCGTCCTGGGCCAGCGCATATACCCTGCACTGGTCAAATATGCTAACAGGGGCTAATCCCACGGTTAGCAGCACAAAACTTCAGGACAGTATAATCCATTAAGTGTGGGAAGAAGCGCCATTACAGGGGGCGGAGCCTCTCAGAGCGGATCCAGCACTCACCAGCGCCATTTTCTCCCTGCAGATCACACAGATGAGACACTGACAGGGAGCGCTGCCCTCCTCATAACTCCAGCATACCTCTGCGGTACCAGGGTGTTATAGACTGGGGGGGAGAGTCAGTGGCGTAAGTTCGTCACAGTTGCACGGAGGCAAGATAAATATTGGTGCCCCCCTATTTCCTATATTAAGATAAATATATGTATGTATGCATGTGTGTGTGTGCGTGTGTGTGTTTGTGTATATATGGAGTGTTCTGAAAAAATTGTATATACTGTATTTATACATTTAATTGTTATTTTAAATCACACATTTCTTAGCAGTCATACCCAGGATTAGAACGCATGACCTGTTACACTGACAGCAGACACTTTACTGATGGAGTTATTTGCTCCTGTAGAGGAAGCATGAGAATTCTAACTATATGAAGTTACGTGTAATCGTCAATGAAGTATCTTCATATAGTTAGAAGTCTCATATTTCCTATACAGGAGCAAACAGCTTCATCAGTAAGGTGTCTGCTTCCAGGGTAATAGGATGTGGTTTCTAATCCTGGGTGTGACACTTGTAAAATGTGTATATTCAGTATAATAAAAAGGGTGTGATTTGTAAGGTGCAGGGACCAGCGAGGAAGTTGGCCACTGAAAAGACAGCGACAGCTATCAATTAACTTAATTCAATGGAGTCACAGAATGGGAGGAGAGGTGCCCCCCTTCAGAGCAGGAGCCCGGCGGCAGATGCCTCCATTGCCTCCCAGAGTTCTGCCTCTGGGGAGAGTGTTATAACAACTGTTTATCCTATTAAGGTTATTCAGTCAGCGCCAGCCATTTCTTATATTAACTGCTTACTGGGGTGCTCTGTGTGCTGGCTCCTTATACTCTGTGACTCTCTGAAGGTACTCTGGGGTACAGAGGCGTAACTAGGGTTTTCGGAGCCCAGGCCAAGATGGAAAATGGCGCCCCCCCAAAAAAAAACCCACACACACAAAAAGAAGCACGTGCGCGCGCCAACGGCGCGCGTGGTGACAAAATGGGCGTGGCCACACACCAGAAGGGTGTGGCCACTGAAAATGGCCCACAGTGCCAGTTACATTGCCCCACAGTGCCGGATACATGCCCCACAGTGCCAGTTACATTGCCCCACAGTGCCGGATACATGCCCCACAGTGCCGGATACATTGCCCACAGTGCTGGATACATTGCCCCACAGTGCCAGATACATGCCCCACTCAGTGCCAGTTACATTGCCCCACAGTGCCAGTTACATTGCCCCTCAGTGCCAGTTACATTGCCCCACAGTGCCGGATACATGCCCCACAGTGCCAGATACATTGCCCCACAGTGCCAGATACGTGCCCCACTCAGTGCCAGATACATGCCCCACAGTGCCAGTTACATTGCCCCACAGTGCCAGATACAATGCCCCACAGTGCCGGATACATGCCCCACAGTGCCAGATACATTGCCCCACAGTGCCAGATACATGCCCCACTCAGTGCCAGATATATGCCCCACTCAGTGCCAGTTACATTGCCCCACAGTGCCGGATACAATGCCCCACAGTGCCGGATACATGCCCCAACAGTGCCGGATACATTGCCCCACAGTGCCAGTTACATTGCCCCACAGTGCCAGATACATTGCCCCACAGTGCCAGATACATGCCCCACAGTGCCATTTACATGCCCCACAGTGCCAGATACATTGCCCCACAGTGCCAGTTACATGCCCCACAGTGCCAGATACATGCCCCACAGTGCCAGATACATTGCCCCACAGTGCCAGTTACATTGCCCCACAGTGCCAGTTACATTGCCCCACAGTGCCAGATACATTGCCCCACAGTGCCAGTTACATGCCCCACAGTGCCAGATACATTCCCCACAGTGCCAGGCCCCACTCAGTGCCAGTTACATGCCCCATTTGGTGCCAGTTACATGCCCCACAGTGCCAGATACATTGCCCCACAGTGCCAGTTACATTGCCCCACAGTGCCAGATACATTGCCCCACAGTGCCAGTTACATGCCCCACAGTGCCAGATACATGCCCCACAGTGCCAGGCCCCACTTGGAGCCAGATACATGCCCCACTGTGCCGCCGGACCCCCCCCCCCCCCGTGCCGCCGAATCCCCAGAAGGGGTGTGGCCACGCTCCAGAAGGGGTGTGGCCACTGAAAATGGCCCACAGTGCCAGTTACATTGCCCCACAGTGCCGGATACATGCCCCACAGTGCCAGTTACATTGCCCCACAGTGCCGGATACATGCCCCACAGTGCCGGATACATTGCCCCACAGTGCTGGATACATTGCCCCACAGTGACAGATACATGCCCCACTCAGTGCCAGTTACATTGCCCCACAGTGCCAGTTACATTGCCCCACAGTGCCGGATACATGCCCCACAGTGCCAGATACATTGCCCCACAGCGCCAGATACATGCCCCACTCAGTGCCAGATACATGCCCCACAGTGCCAGTTACATTGCCCCACAGTGCCGGATACATGCCCCACAGTGCCAGATACATTGCCCCACAGTGCCAGATACATGCCCCAGTCAGTGCCAGATACATGCCCCACTCAGTGCCAGTTACATTGCCCCACAGTGCCGGATACAATGCCCCACAGTGCCGGATACATGCCCCAACAGTGCCGGATACATTGCCCCACAGTGCCAGTTACATTGCCCCACAGTGCCAGATACATTGCCCCACAGTGCCAGATACATGCCCCACAGTGCCAGATACATGCCCCACAGTGCCAGTTACATGCCCCACAGTGCCAGATACATTGCCCCACAGTGCCAGTTACATGCCCCACAGTGCCAGATACATTGCCCCACAGTGCCAGATATATTGCCCCACAGTGCCAGTTACATTGCCCCACAGTGCCAGATACATTGCCCCACAGTGCCAGTTACATTGCCCCACAGTGCCAGATACATTGCCCCACAGTGCCAGTTGCATACACCACAGTGCCAGATACATGCCCCACAGTGCCAGGCCCCACTCAGTGCCAGTTACATGCCCCATTTTGTGCCAGTTACATGCCCCACAGTGCCAGATACATTGCCCCACAGTGCCAGTTACATTGCCCCACAGTGCCAGATACATTGCCCCACAGTGCCAGATACATGCCCCACAGTGCCAGGCCCCACTTGGTGCCAGATACATGCCCCACTGTGCCGCCGGACCCCCCCTCCCGTGCCGCCGGATCCCCCCCCCCCCGTCACTTACCGGCCGCTTGTTGCTATGTGAGGGGAGGAGAGCGTCGCACTTGGTGTACGACGCTGTGAGGGGCGTCCTGGGCCAGCGCATATACCCTGCACTGGTCAAATATGCTAACAGGGGCTAATCCCACGGTTAGCAGCACAAAACTTCAGGACAGTATAATCCATTAAGTGTGGGAAGAAGCGCCATTACAGGGGGCGGAGCCTCTCAGAGCGGATCCAGCACTCACCAGCGCCATTTTCTCCCTGCAGATCACACAGATGAGACACTGACAGGGAGCGCTGCCCTCCTCATAACTCCAGCATACCTCTGCGGTACCAGGGTGTTATAGACTGGGGGGGAGAGTCAGTGGCGTAAGTTCGTCACAGTTGCACGGAGGCAAGATAAATATTGGTGCCCCCCTATTTCCTATATTAAGATAAATATATGTATGTATGCATGTGTGTGTGTGCGTGTGTGTGTTTGTGTATATATGGAGTGTTCTGAAAAAATTGTATATACTGTATTTATACATTTAATTGTTATTTTAAATCACACATTTCTTAGCAGTCATACCCAGGATTAGAACGCATGACCTGTTACACTGACAGCAGACACTTTACTGATGGAGTTATTTGCTCCTGTAGAGGAAGCATGAGAATTCTAACTATATGAAGTTACGTGTAATCGTCAATGAAGTATCTTCATATAGTTAGAAGTCTCATATTTCCTATACAGGAGCAAACAGCTTCATCAGTAAGGTGTCTGCTTCCAGGGTAATAGGATGTGGTTTCTAATCCTGGGTGTGACACTTGTAAAATGTGTATATTCAGTATAATAAAAAGGGTGTGATTTGTAAGGTGCAGGGACCAGCGAGGAAGTTGGCCACTGAAAAGACAGCGACAGCTATCAATTAACTTAATTCAATGGAGTCACAGAATGGGAGGAGAGGTGCCCCCCTTCAGAGCAGGAGCCCGGCGGCAGATGCCTCCATTGCCTCCCAGAGTTCTGCCTCTGGGGAGAGTGTTATAACAACTGTTTATCCTATTAAGGTTATTCAGTCAGCGCCAGCCATTTCTTATATTAACTGCTTACTGGGGTGCTCTGTGTGCTGGCTCCTTATACTCTGTGACTCTCTGAAGGTACTCTGGGGTACAGAGGCGTAACTAGGGTTTTCGGAGCCCAGGCCAAGATGGAAAATGGCGCCCCCCCCCAAAAAAAACCACACACACAAAAAGAAGCACGTGCGCGCGCCAACGGCGCGCGTGGTGACAAAATGGGCGTGGCCACACACCAGAAGGGTGTGGCCACTGAAAATGGCCCACAGTGCCAGTTACATTGCCCCACAGTGCCGGATACATGCCCCACAGTGCCAGTTACATTGCCCCACAGTGCCGGATACATGCCCCACAGTGCCGGATACATTGCCCACAGTGCTGGATACATTGCCCCACAGTGCCAGATACATGCCCCACTCAGTGCCAGTTACATTGCCCCACAGTGCCAGTTACATTGCCCCTCAGTGCCAGTTACATTGCCCCACAGTGCCAGATACATTGCCCCACAGTGCCAGATACGTGCCCCACTCAGTGCCAGATACATGCCCCACAGTGCCAGTTACATTGCCCCACAGTGCCAGATACAATGCCCCACAGTGCCGGATACATGCCCCACAGTGCCAGATACATTGCCCCACAGTGCCAGATACATGCCCCACTCAGTGCCAGATATATGCCCCACTCAGTGCCAGTTACATTGCCCCACAGTGCCGGATACAATGCCCCACTGTGCCGGATACATGCCCCAACAGTGCCAGATACATTGCCCCACAGTGCCAGTTACATTGCCCCACAGTGCCAGATACATTGCCCCACAGTGCCAGATACATGCCCCACAGTGCCATTTACATGCCCCACAGTGCCAGATACATTGCCCCACAGTGCCAGTTACATGCCCCACAGTGCCAGATACATGCCCCACAGTGCCAGATACATTGCCCCACAGTGCCAGTTACATTGCCCCACAGTGCCAGTTACATTGCCCCACAGTGCCAGATACATTGCCCCACAGTGCCAGTTACATGCCCCACAGTGCCAGATACATTCCCCACAGTGCCAGGCCCCACTCAGTGCCAGTTACATGCCCCATTTGGTGCCAGTTACATGCCCCACAGTGCCAGATACATTGCCCCACAGTGCCAGTTACATTGCCCCACAGTGCCAGATACATTGCCCCACAGTGCCAGTTACATGCCCCACAGTGCCAGATACATGCCCCACAGTGCCAGGCCCCACTTGGAGCCAGATACATGCCCCACTGTGCCGCCGGACCCCCCCCCCCCCCGTGCCGCCGAATCCCCAGAAGGGGTGTGGCCACGCTCCAGAAGGGGTGTGGCCACTGAAAATGGCCCACAGTGCCAGTTACATTGCCCCACAGTGCCGGATACATGCCCCACAGTGCCAGTTACATTGCCCCACAGTGCCGGATACATGCCCCACAGTGCCGGATACATTGCCCCACAGTGCTGGATACATTGCCCCACAGTGACAGATACAGCCCCACTCAGTGCCAGTTACATTGCCCCACAGTGCCAGTTACATTTCCCCACAGTGCCGGATACATGCCCCACAGTGCCAGATACATTGCCCCACAGCGCCAGATACATGCCCCACTCAGTGCCAGATACATGCCCCACAGTGCCAGTTACATTGCCCCACAGTGCCGGATACATGCCCCACAGTGCCAGATACATTGCCCCACAGTGCCAGATACATGCCCCAGTCAGTGCCAGATACATGCCCCACTCAGTGCCAGTTACATTGCCCCACAGTGCCAGATACATGCCCCACAGTGCCAGGCCCCACTTGGTGCCAGATACATGCCCCACTGTGCCGCCGGACCCCCCCTCCCGTGCCGCCGGATCCCCCCCCACCGTCACTTACCGGCCGCTTGTTGCTATGTGAGGGGAGGAGAGCGCAGCGCCTCTCCTTCCCCTTGCCGCTCCAGGTCTCCGGCGGCTGTCTGGCGCCGGTTCGCTAGCCAATCAGAGCTCGCGGACCGGCAGCCAATCAGGAGCCGGTCCGCAAGCTCTGATTGGCTAACGCCGGAGACCGGACACAGCAGCGCTGCTGGCAGCGCTGCTAGTGCTGGCAGTGGCGGTGAGGGGAGGGAGAGACGCTGCGCTCTCCTCCCCTCACATTTAGGGTTGACGGGGGCGAGTGGGGCATGATGCCCTGGACGCCGGCGGCGCCCCCCTCTTCTGGGCCTGCCAAGGCGCCCAGGGCACGTGCCCCACTCGCCCTACCCTAGATACGCCTCTGCTGGGGTAAACTGTGTCTGACATTTTCCTGTATGTGAGTGTGTGTATGTGTATATATCCACATTACCATGTCTAAGGGCTCTGTATCCTGTGCTGCAGAGTGTGTATCTTCTCCTGAAGAGTCTATCTCATGTACTCAGGACTGCAATGTGCTTTCCCAACCTGTCGAATCAGATCCCCCATGGGTGGATTCTTTAAGGGGAATGATATCACAGATGTCATCTAGGATGTCACATAATGAGAAAGAAACGCAGTTTTTGAGGAAGTCTGTAGAGGGGTTACAGCATTCAGCTCCTCCCTCTCATACCCCACCTACATGCCCTAAGAAACGTACACTTGCCCATATAATGCAAGTTGACAATGATACCGACTCTGGCACAGGTGACGGTGATGGGGATATGCAGGGGGGGGGATGCATCCCTTGCTAAGGGGGTGCAGTTGATGATTGAAGCCATTAGGGATGTTTTGCATATTACTGAGAAGGTATCTGAGCCGGAAGAGGAATCTTATTTTACAGAAAATAAGAAATCCTCTCTCACCTTCCCTGCTTCTAAAGAGCTGAACTCTTTATTTGAAAGATCCTGGGAAAACCCAGAGAAAAAATTCCAGATCCCTAAAATAATTCTCATTGCTTTTCCTTTCCCTGAAGAGGATATGAAGAAATGAGAAACACCACCTATAGCAGACACTTCTGTATCTAGGTTGTCTAAAAAGGTGGTTTTACCTGTCCCTGGTTCAACCGCACTAAAAGAGCCGGCTGACCGCAAGATTGAGACTACACTCAAATCTATATACACTGCTACAGGCGTGGCTTTCTAAGGCCATAGTAAAGTGGTCAGGCACATTACTAGAGAACTTAGATTATATGGATAGGACTACTTCCATGGCAGTATCAGCATGCAGAGGACTCCGGCTACGCCAATGGACTGCGGATGCAGAATCCAAGAAAAGTGTGAAGAACCTACACTTCATAGGTCAGGCTCTGTTTGGGGATGCATTGGATGCGTGGATTTCTACGGCAACTGCGGGTAAGTCAACCTTTTTACCCTCAGCAGCTCCACCGACTAGGAAATCTTTTCCTACATCCACACTGCAGTCCTTTCAGACCACAAAATGTAAAAAATCCAAATTCCCTTCCACCTTCTTTAGGGGTGGTCGGGGAAAATCCAGAAAACCTGCACCAACAGGTTCTCAGGAACAGAAACCAGGTTCTGTCTCCTCCAAATCGTCAGCATGACAGTGGACTTCCCAGCCTGGGAATCCGGCAGGTGGGAGCAAGACTAAAAAATTTCAGTCACATCTGGGCATCATCAGGCCTAGACCTTTGGGTGACGGAAATTGTTACACAGGGATACAGACTGGAGTTTCAGGAACTCCCACCTCACAGATTCTTCAAATCAGGCTTACCAGTTTCGCTGACAGAAAGTGCTATCCTACAGGAAGCCATTCAAAAATTTGTCAGAACAGATGTTATTGTCCCAGTTCCACCTACCCTACACCACAGGGGTTATTGTTCCAACCTGTTTGTGGTGCTAAAACCGGATGGTTCGGTAAGGCCAATTTAAACCTAAAATCATTGAACCCTTACTTAAGGGAATTCAAATTCAAGATGGAATCTCTGAGAGCGGTGGATATCGGGTTTGGAGGAAGGGGAATTCCTAGAATCCCTGGATATCAAGGATGCGTACCTTTACATTCCGATCTGGCCTCTTCACCAGGCTTATCTCAGATTTGCGCAACTGGATTGTCACTATCCGTTCCAAGCGCTGCTCTTTGACCTCTCCACAGCACCGAGAGTGTTCACCAAGGTCATGGCAGAGATGATGCTACTATCTCCGCAAGCAGGTAGTGAACATATTTCCATATCTGGACGATCTCCTGATAAAAGCGTCTTCCAAGTTCGATACTTTGACCAAACTTTAGGTCCTCAGAGGCCAATCTGTTCTGCATGAACCTCAGCACTCTCCCTCCGTACTGGGAGCTTTGGTACATCCCCATGGTACTAAAATGGACCCAGCATCCTCTAGGACGTAAGAGAAAATAGGATTTTAATTATCTACTGGTAAATCCTTTTCTCGTAGTCCAGAGAAGATGCTGGGCGCCTGCCCAGTGCTTTGTGTTCCTGCATTGTTACTTGGTTAAGTATTGTTGTTTCAGCTGTTGCTGAACTGTTCCAAGTTGATTAGCTTGGCTTTCCTTTTTAGTTATGTGTGAGCTGGTGTGAATCTCACCACTATCTGTGTATTTCCTTCTCTCGAAGTATGTCCATCTCCTCGGGCACAGTTTCTAGACTGAGTCTGGTAGGAGGGGCATAGAGGCCAGCCCACACTATTAAACTCTTAAAGTGACAGTGGCTCCTGGTGGACCCGTCTATACCCCATGGTACTAAAATGGACCCTAGCATCCTCTACGGACTACAAGAAAAGGATTTACCGGTAGGTAATTAAAATCCTATTTAACTTTTTCTTCGAGGTCTATAGGGTCCATAGGCACCCACCCTGAAGCATCTGGCTTCTCTGGGTCTCTTTTCCTTGGTCACCGGTTCCCTTCTCCTGTCCGTGCGAGTGTGTTCTTGTGTGTGCCACATCTTCCTTCTCTCCTATCCTGCTCATGCATAGGGCTTGTTGACAAAACTGAAGAGCCTGAGCTGGAGGCAGGGTATGGGGGGAGGGGGGGGGGGGGTTGGATCGGATCACCTTGGGATACCTAAAAGTTTTAACTGTTTGGTGCCTGGTCTTTTACCACCACTAACACCCTATCGTCTCCCTGTGGATCCTATGGACCTAGAAGAAAGAGCATTAGCAAGGGTAAAGCCCCACACACACTAGACGAGAAAGTGAAAGATCTCACTCAGAAGGGCTGATCTGAGCGAGATCTTTCACAATCTCGTCCATTGTGTACGCTCAATGTTGTTAACGACCCCCTCCCTCATCTGAACATGTTTAGACGAGGGAGGTCCTCGTTAACGACAGCCATGCTCAGAGCCGGCGCAAGCCACTCAGCAAAGGGATGCAGTGCAGGGAGGCGCCAGGAATGGAGAGGCGCTCTCCCTGCTCTGCAATCCTGTACTGAGCAGCTGATGTCCATAGGCGAAACTAGGGGTTGGTCCGCGGGTGCACCGGACCACCCATTAGCGTGACTGATTTAATGTAATTGTTGTCTTCCCGGTCAGGAATGCATTTGCTGACCGGGAAGACGATTGCCGCAGTGTTGCTCCGCCCCCTGTGTTAATAACTAATTGAATTATAGTGTGTGTGCACCCGGCGTGACGTGCTCAAGCCTTACAAATCCATCCTGGCCGCACTTTCACAGGTGAAGCTGCTGTCCTCCCACCCGCGCTGTTTGAAGTCTGACTGCATCTGTCCTCCTGCGGGCTGTGGCCGCCCAAGCCCGCCTGTCCGCGCTATCTGGCTGTTTTGATGAGGAGCGGAGGAGAAGGCAAAGCTGCTGTCCTCCTGCCTGCCCGTGGAGGGAGGAAATAAAAGCAGGTATGCAATAGTTTGATCTACTGTGCTTCACTACTGGTTAATGCACTCGGCTGTTTGTGTGCAGCTTCAGTGTTAGAAGTGTGTATGGCACAGCTGTGCTGTTGCGCTTCCTTACTGTGCTCCAATGTCACTCACTTTTAGTTTTTAGTTAAAAGTGGGGTGTCATTGGAGCGCAGTAAGGAAGCGCAACAGCGCAGCTCTGCCATACACGTCAAACAATTGCATACCTGCTTTTATTTCATTGCTAAAGGTACAGGGAGAGTAATACAATGTGTTTCCCTGCACAGAACAAATAAAGAAAAATGGGCTAATAGTCACTTATTGAACAGTACTGAGCACATACCCCGCTGGAGGATTGGATGAGAACATTGTTTATATGTTTTGTCCAGCTGTCTATTGTCTTATATTCCTTCATGTTATTCTGTACCCAAGTATACCGGCAGTAGGCCAACACTCCACTGCTACTAATCCTAGATGCACATACAGTATTAAGCTGTTGTTGTTGAGCACAATGTGTGCCTACTATGTGGCCTATCTCGCCAATTGTCAGTTCAAGATAATGGTGTGTTGAGAGACGACATGGGGTAGGTGATGGTGTGCTGAGAGACGACACGAGGGGGGAGGTGATGGTGTGCTGAGAGACGACACGAGGGGGAGGTGATGGTGTGTTGAGAGATGACACAAGGGGGGAGGTGATGGTGTGCTGAGAGATGACACGAGGGGGGAGGTGATGGTGTGCTGAGAGATGACACGAGGGGGGAGGTGATGGTGTGCTGAGAGATGACACGAGGGGGGAGGTGATGGTGTGCTGAGAGATGACACGAGGGGGGAGGTGATGGTGTACTGGGAGATGACACGAGGGGGGAGGTGATGGTGTTGTTGGGAGATGCAAAGGAAAGATGGTGTGGCTGGGCGATGCAAAGGGAAGATGGTGTGGCTGAGAGACACAGGGCAGGATGTGAGTCTGGAAGAACCACTATTGTATGATGCTGTCCTTGTTAATTTTCCTACACAAACAGGCATCTTCTGGATAACGTGATCTCCTACATTAATAGTGAATACTGACTGAAGACGCCATCAGCCTTAGAGTATACAATTCTTCAGAGGCTCTACATTGGGAGAAACCATCATATAGGTAAGGTGTTTGTGTAACTGAAAAGAATGTTTCCAGTGTGATTAGAAATGGGTGTTGTCATGTTGACACGCCCCATTTTCAGTGACCATGCTCCTGCTGGTATGTGGTTACGCCAGTTTTTCTGCGCGCGCACACAATGTCCTTTGTGTGTCTTTTTGGTAGGAGGGGGCAGTCGGGGTGCAGGAATGATGATGATGATGATGAAGGATGATGAGGTGCAGAAAAGATGTGGGGACGAAGCTTCTGGGAGCATTGAAAGGTCATCGGACTCATTCCCAAAGGAAGCTTTGGGAATAAAATGTAAAAGAAGGATGTACAGTATATTCTTGTGAGGACACAATTAGGTAGTGCATGCCATTTGCACAAGTTCTGGAAAGGGGTTGGAACTGGACCACCCATTACTAAATGTCTAGTTTCGCCTATGCTGATGTCCCCCTGCTGCTGCGCCTGTCACACTCTGACAGGCATCAGGGCCAGCGCCAGCAGCATGAAGCCTCCTCTCCCCCTCCCCTGTGTCAGTGCAGTGTGCTGACCTAAAAGGGGGCGCTGCTACACGGAACTGGGGGCGGAGCTACACGGGACCATGCTGAACAGGAGGATGATCTGCTCCAGCTTCGGCCTGCCAGACCTCCTTAGGTAAGAGGATTGAAAGAGAGTGAGTGAGTGAAAGTGTGTGTGTATTTATGTATGTGTAATATATGTGTGACGGTGTATGTATGTACAGTGTGTGTGTGTGACTCTGCGGCATATTGTGTGTAAGTGTCACTGCTACAGGGGGCCTTGCTTGTCTAAGTGTCACTGATACAGGGAGCATTGCGTGTTTGTAAGCGTCACTGCTACAGGGGGAGTTACGTGTGTAAGCATCACTGGTACAGGGTGGTGTTATGTGTGTAGGCGTTAAGTCATTGGTAAGGTGGGCATTACATGTGTAAGCGTTACTGGTACAGGGGGGCTCTACGTGTGTAAGCGTCACTGGTACAGGGGGCGTTACGTTTGTAAGCGGCACTACTACAGGGAGCATTATGTGTACACGTGTCACTGCTTTGTAAAGTATGGGAGGGTGCAAATTTATAGTTTGCAGGAGGGCGCCGAACACCCTAGCACCGGCCCTGGCCATGCTGCATATGCAGCATGGCTGTTGTTCCTTCCCAACGCCGTTGCTCCCTTCCTCGCCGGCATCGGCAAGTGTGTATGCACTTGCCGAGGCCGGGTCCCCGCCGCCGCCAATATCTGCTTCGGCGGGGATCGCCTAGTGTGTGCTAGGCTTTAGTCTACCATAACTCCATTTGTCTTTTGGGGATTTTGTTTTTCTTTTAGCACTTTGTTTATTTCCTCCTCCTAATATGTTGAATAAAATGTCATCAAAACAACCAAAAAGCTGTCGTTTTTTCCCCCCAGATTTCAAGGAATATTGCTTTTATATTAATTGACCTCTCAACAAAATCTTCATGTGAAATAATGGATTTATTATTGTTGTTTATTTATGTAACGCTACAAATGTTCTGCAGCGCCTAACAGAATACATAAGCAAATGGGCAAGACAAGAAAACAACAATGTCAGACAGGTACAGGGTATATAAAAACATTGTTGCTTTGGGACAGGACACTAAAGCATTATGGTGGCAGAAACCGAGGGTTTGGTGCCCATAAAGGGAGTATGGAGTAGAAAATAGTGTAAGGCACAGCTTCTCAAACTCTGTCCTCAGGACCCCATACAGTGCATGTTTAAAAGGTCAGCAGATGGAGCTAATTATTTCACATGTGAATCTGTGAGCAGACCTGCAAAACATGCACTTTGGGCCTAATTCTGAGTTGATCGCAGCAGCAATTTTGATAGCAATTGGGCAAAACCATTTGAACTGCAGGTGTGGCAGATATAACATTTGCAGACAGAGATAGATTTGGGTGAGTTATTTTGTTTCTGTGCAGGGTAAATACTGGCTGCTTTATTTTTACACTGCAATTTAGATTTCAGTTTGAATACACCATACCCAAATCCAGGGGCGGATTGGGAACAAAAAGTGGCCTTGGAAAAATTTGTACTAATGGCCCCACATGGGCAGCACCAGAGGTGTAAGGTCTAGCCATGGGCCATGGCAGCAGCACCCTCCCCCCAAGACTTTCCAGATAGTGGGCATGTCCAGCATCAAGGGGGAAGTTAAAAAGAAATAAAATTAAATGTTATGAGCACATTATATGATACACCTTTAGAATTTAGGAAACTACACTGCTCAAAAAATAAAGGGAACACTAAAATAACACATCCTAGATCTGAATGAATGAAATATTCTTATTAAATACTTTGTTCTTTACATAGTTGAATGTGCTGACAACAAAATCACACAAAAATTATCAATGGAAATCAAATTTATTAACCCATGGAGGTCTGGATTTGGAGTCACACTCAAAATTAAAGTGGAAAAACACACTACAGGCTGATCCAACTTTGATGTAATGTCCTTAAAACAAGTCAAAATGAGGCTCAGTAGTGTGTGTGGCCTCCACATGCCTGTATGACCTCCCTACAACGCCTGGGCATGCTCCTGATGAGGTGGCGGATGGTCTCCTGAGGGATCTCCTCCCAGACCTGGACTAAAGCATCCACCAACTCATGGACAGTCTGTGGTGCAACGTGGCATTGGTGGATGGAGCGAGACATGATGTCCCAGATGTGCTCAATTGGATTCAGGTATGGGGAACGGGCGGGCCAGTCCATAGCATCAATGCCTTCGTCTTGCAGGAACTGCTGACACACTCCAGCCACATGAGGTCTAGCATTGTCTTGCATTAGGAGGAACCCAGGGCCAACCGCACCAGCGTATGGTCTCACAAGGGGTCTGAGGATCTCATCTCGGTACCTAATGGCAGTCAGGCTACCTCTGGCGAGCACATGGAGGGCTGTGGACCCCCCAAAGAAATGCCACCCCACACCATTACTGACCCACTGCCAAACAGGTCATGCTGGAGGATGTTGCAGGCAGCAGAACGTTCTCCTTGGCATCTCCAGACTCTGTCACGTCTGTCACATGTGCTCAGTGAGAACCTGCTTTCATCTGTGAAGAGCACAGGGTGCCAGTGGCGAATTTGCCAATCTTGGTGTTCTCTGGCAAATGCCAAACGTCCTGCATGGTGTTGGGCTGGAAGCACAACCCCCACCTGTGGACGTCGGGCCCTCATACCACCCTCGTGGAGTCTGTTTCTGATCGTTTGAGTAGACACATGCACATTTGTGGCTTGCTGGAGGTCATTTTGCAGTGCTCTGGCAGTGCTCCTCCTGTTCCTCCTTGCACAAAGGCGGAGGTAGCGGTCCTGCTGCTGGGTTATTGCCCTCCTACGGCCTCCTCCACGTCTCCTCATGTACTGCCTGTCTCCTGGTAGCGCCTCCATGCTCTGGACACTGCGCTGACAGACACAGCAAACCTTCTTGCAACAGCTCGCATTGATGTGCCATCCTGGATGAGCTGCACTACCTGAGCCACTTGTGTGGGTTGTAGACTCCGTCTCATGCTACCACTGGAGTGAAAGCACCGCCAGCTTTCAAAAATGACCAAAACATCAGCCAGAAAGCATAGGAGCTGAGAAGTGGTCTGTGGTCACCACCTGCAGAACAACTCCTTTATTGGGGGTGTCTTGCTAATTGCCTATAATTTCCACCTGTTGTCTATTCCATTTGCACAACAGCATGTGAAATTGATTGTCAATCAGTGTTGCTTCCTAAGTGGACAGTTTGATTTCACAGAAGTGTGACTGACTTGGAGTTCCATTGTGCTGTTTAAGTGTTCCCTTCATTTTTTTGAGCAGTGTATATAATTCTTTAGAAAGATATATTTTCTTCCTTATTACACCAACCGTATCCCAATCACTATTCACTCAATCTTATATGTCAGCCAAGCGGGCAGACAGAGCATACACTAGATTATCTGTAATCACAGGCTAAGTGGCAAAGTAATTTTCATATATGCAAATTATTTTGCATCTTATTCATTATGTCTATAAAAATTACCACATGTCCTCAAACAAAACAAGCCCCACAGGTGCGTCGGCCCACCGGGAATCTTCCCTGTAAACCCTATGGCCAATCCGCCTCTGCCCAAATCTAACTCTCTCTGCACGTTATATCTGTCCCCCCTGCAGTGCACTTGGTTTTGCCCAACTGCTAAAAAATTTCCTGCTGCGATCAACTTGGAATTACCCCCTTTGTGTGGTGAGGACAGTTTAAGAACCTGTGGTCTAAGAAAGGGAAAAGCACATGAGTGGGGAGGGCCCTGCTCGTGTCCGCTTGCATTTTGAATTATTTTTTATTTTTGCCATTTTAATACAGATGTGCCCATGTAAAGCGGACCTCAAATTGTGCCATAGACATGACACTTACAAAAAAAACAACAACATGCTTTTTGATGTGCTACTTAATACTTCCTTCCTTTGCAGGAAGAAAATAATCTTAAATACAGTATGCTGACCTGGCAGTCCCTTCCCGAAGAGGGACTTCTTAATGTCAGCAGGTATGATGTGCACCTTAGGGCGTCGTTGTAACGCCTTGACTTTGTAGTGTACATTTGTATGCAGGTTTGCAGCTTGGGGACTTGGTGGTTCTTTATATATATATATATATATATATACATATATATATATAAAATCAGCGACGTGCGGTGAGGTCAGTGCCTGGGGGGGCACACATGGAGGTGGGTCTGACTATCCTCTGCCACACTGCACCCACCTGCACCGCCACCTCCTGCCACACTGGACCCACCTGCACTGACACCCCCTGCTGCACTTGCATCCACCTGCACTGACACCCCCTGCTGCACTGCATCCACCTGCACTGACACCCCCTGCCACACTGTACCTGCCTGCACCGCCACCTTTTGCCACACTGCACCGCACACATAACACATATAAGTAGCTGACACCCAGCCCGCAAATACGCCCCCACCACAATATACAGCAGCGCCGGCAGCCCCCCTCTCTGCCCTCCTCCCCTAGCAGCGGCTCTTTCCCCCACATCAGCCGGCAAACCCCCCCCCCCCCCCCGCAGCAGCCAGCAAATCCCCTCTCTCCCCCTCCGCAGCAGCCAGCAACTCCCCTCTCTCCCACCTGCAACAGCTGGCAACCCCTCTCTACCCCCTGCAGCAGGTCGCAGCTCCCCTCCACCACTGCACCAGCCAGCTACCCTCTCTCTCCCCCTGCAGCAGCTGGCAGCCCCCCTCTCTGTCCCCCACAGAGGCCGGCAACCCCCCCCCCCTCTCCCCCAGCAGTGGCTTTTTCCCCCGCTGCAGATGGCAACCCCCCTTTCTCACCCCACAGCAGTTCTCTTCACCTGCAACAATCCAAAACGATGCGCAGACCAGGTAACCGGCGCGGGAGACCCGCAGCTGCAGGGAGCGGTCTGTGGCTGGTGAGAAGAGGGGGTCCTGGCTGCGGAGCTGGGGGTGGAGGACTTCCAAGCAGCTGCAGGTCCAGCGGCACCTCGAATTCAGCGATGAGTAGTAAACATGGCCGGTCAAAGGATCATCTGGCAGCCCGCCCGTCAGCGCTGTCCAATAACATCTGCCTCACTGACAGGGGCGTGCCTTGATGTGGGTTTAAGGCACGGCCCCATCAATGAGGCAGATGTACTAGTGCCGCTTCTCATATTTTTAATGGGCTTTTAATGCCAACGTCTTGACCCCGCCCTTAGCTTCACACACTTTATTGTAGTCAGAGGGAGGCAGCGCTCTTGCCGCCTCCCATCTAGATGTGGTTACATTTCAACAGCAATAATGATTACAATAATACAAAGCAGATATTTATAACAGCATTTGTCTTACGTCCTAGAGGATGCTGGGTTCCACATTAGTACCACTGGGTATAGATGGGTCCACTAGGAGCCACTGGCACTTGAAGAGTTTGAGAGTGTGGACTGGCCCCTCCCTCTATGCCCCTCCTACCAGACTCAGTTTAGAAAATGTGCCCGGAGGAGCAGGTCACAGCTAGGGGAGCTCTCCAGAGTTTCTCTAGTAAAAGTTTTTTTTAGAGTTTATTATTTTACAGGGAGGTTGCTGGCAACAGTCTCCCTGCTTCGTGGGACTAAGGGGGGGGGGGGGGGGGGGGGCGGTAGTGTCTGCCCTGCGGTGTCTGAGCCACTATCTCTGCTGACAGGACACTGAGCTCCTGAGGGTGCTGATCGTTAGCCTCTCCAGGGGCAACCGCTCAATCCCGCAGCATGCCGCCACCCCCTGACAGAGCCAGAACACTTCGATGGCGAGTGAGTCACCACTCTGGGGCTCAGCGGTACATAGTGCGGCACTGTGAGGGGCGCCCTGAGCCAGCGCCTATACCCTACACTGGTCAGCAAGCCTGTCAGGGTCCCCGGATCGCTGCCAGCAGAAATCCTCAGGCCAGTATAATATAATGAATAGCGGGAAGCAGCACCATGTTCGGGGGGCGGAGCTTCTCAAAGCAAACCCAGCAGCTTTCAGCGCCATTTTCCAGCCTGCAGTTCCTGTACAACAGATGCTGACAGGGAGAGCTGTCCCTCCAAGCAACTCCAGCTATCCTGTGCGGTACCAGGGGGTTGTAGAAGAGGGGGGAGGCTGTGTAAAGTCTGTTAAGGTACAGACAGCGCTGTTAGTTTCATTAGTTCTACCTCAAAAAGCGCTGTGTGTGGGTTGGCTCCAATCTCTGTGTCTCTCTGTGGCATACTTGGGGGGGAAACTGTGTCTGCTGTGTGTGTGTGTGTGTGTGTGTGTGTGTGTGTGTGTGTGTGTGTGTGTGTGTGTGTGTGTGTGTGTGTGTGTGTGTGTTTAATATCTCACATAGCCATGTCTAGGGACTCTGTGTCATATGCTGCAGAAGATGTTTCCTCTCAGGAGGGATCCATTCCATGTACACAGGATTGCAATGCTTTGTCTCAGATCCCTATTGTTGAACCTGAGTGGTTAATTTCTATCAAAGGAATGATCTCTCAGATCTATACTAGTTACTGAGACTGAAACTCAGGTGTTGAAGAAGTCTATGGCAGTTTGGTCAGGCTCTGTCTCTATTCCTGCAAAATCCCCTAGCATGTTCTCACTGAAACGTGCACTTGCACAAATTATGCAAGATGACACGGATACCGATTCTGATACTGCAGACGATGATGGGGATGTACTGAGGGGGGCGGCATCCCTTGCTAAGGGGGTGCAGCTCATGATTGAGGCCATTAGAGATGTGTTAAACATTAATGACACCACACCTGAGCAGGTGGAGGAGGCTTACTTCACTGACAATAAGAAAGCCTCGCTAACCTTCCCTGCGTCTAAAGAATTAAACGCTATATTTGAAAAATTCTGGGAAAACCCGGAGAAAAAATTCCAGATCCCAAAAAGGGTTCTGGTTGCTTTTCCCTTCCCTGAGGAAGATAGGAAAAAATGGGAAAACACACCCATTGTTGACGCATCTGTCTCCAGACTGTCTAAAAAGGTGGTAGGATCAGTGTATCGCCTTTGGCGCAGGAGAAAAAAAAACTTATGTCAGTGATAAACACAAAAATCCATATGTGAATTACTTTCCTAGATGTTTCTCTATAATGCAACTATGGACAAACGGAGTGGTGGTGTTCTGCGTACCCCCACTCACGTTGTTCAGGGATGAGTTGTACACATAAAGGTTTCTTTGACCTCCTCAATGGCAACAGTATTCAATCAACCAAATATTATAGGATAATCCAAGAACTGGGTATCGTACCCAAACTCACACAATGATGGAGATGTAGACTCTTATCAAGGTTTCTTTCACTGTTGTCCAGACTGATTTCAGATGTACGTCAACATCACATAATCGTCTCATATGTCAAACAGAAATTGAAAAAGACAACCAATGTGTAGTATTATCTATGACTCAATTCCTGTATAGAAATCAATGTCATTAGTACATTCGTATCTCACTCACACAAAGGTTCAGTCTGATGTGTATATATAATGGTATCTTTATATAGTGATGCCCATGTATCAACAGCCAAAATCGTCTTTAAAGAGTAATTGCGTACCCCTGACTCACACAATCATCGATTGGATAACTCCTGTAAAGGTATCTTTAAAGCACCAAAAAAAATGTTGTGGGCGTACCTCAACTCACAGGTAAGTAGATAGAATGAATCGCATCATAGTTTCTTTATTGAATTGAATTCCCATGTAGCCACCGATCGCAGACCATATACCAGGAATCTTGATCTCCAAAAGGTTAACAATATTTATTCATTCACAAATGGTCATTCTTGTTAAAAAAAAAATGTCCACAATAAAAACAGACCATAAATCCGAAAACAACCCAGATATCCACAAAATTTCCAAAAATGCCAAAAATCTTACGATGTCAATAAAATGATGAAGAAAATCTAAAAAAAATCTCAATAGAAAAATAAAAAAATAACATGTCTTGACAAAGGTCCAAGGACCGAAACGCGTCGACAGACCGCTGTGTGAGTAGCCTTTAATCTTTTTGAATGATAACTGTATATGAACATTTTTTTTCGGTCCTTGGACCTTTCCTTCCTTCTGCTACTCCTTCTACGAAGAAACCATTTTCTTCAGCTGTGCCGCAGTCCTTTCGGACCGCTAAAACAAAACAGTCCAGGCCTTTTACCACTTTCTTTATAGGTGATCGGGCAAAATCCAAAAATCCTGCACCCGCAGGCTCCCAGGACCAGAGACCTGCTTCTGGTTCCTCAAAATCCTCAGCATGACGGTGGACCTCAAAGCCTGGAGGAAGGGCTGGTGGGTGCGAGACTCAGACGTTTCAGGCACGTCTGGGTGTCTTCCGGCCTGGATCCCTGGGTACAGGATATTGTGTCCCAGGGGTACAGACTGGAGTTTCAAGAACTCCCGCCTCACCGATTCTTCAAATCAACCTTGCCAGCTTTGCTGACAGACAGGGCTATCCTACAGGAAGCCATCCTAAAATTGGAAAAGTCACAGGTCATTGTCCCAGCTCCACCTCATATGCAAAACAAGGGTTATTATTCAAACCTTTTCGTGGTACTGAAACCGGATGGTTCGGTCAGACCAATTTTGAACTTGAAATCGTTGAACCCTTACCTGAGGGTGTTCAAATTCAAAATGGAGTCTCTCAGAGCAGTGATTTCAGGTCTGGAGGAGGGAGAGTTTCCTGGATATCAAGGATGCGTACCTCCACATTCCGATTTGGCCACCTCACCAGGCTTATCTCAGATTTGCACTGTTAGACAGTCACTATCAATTCCAAACACTGCCGTTCGGCCTCTCCACAGCACCGAGGGTGTTCACCAAGTTGATGGCAGAGATGATGGTTCTCCTCCGCAGACAGGGGGTGAACATCATCCCATATCTGGACGATCTGCTGATAAAGGCATCGTCCAGGAAGAAGTTGTTGCAGTCCATTGTTCTCACGACTAATCTGCTCAGGGAACACAGTTTGATCCTGAATCTTCCAAAATCACATATGGAGCCGACCAGGAGGTTGTCTTTTCTGAGAATGATCCTCGACATGGAAGTGCAGAGGGTGTTTATCCCGGAGGAGAAAGCGTTGGTGATACAAACAATGGTCCGGGATGTCCTGAAGCAAGCCCGGGTTTCGGTTCATCGGTGCATTCGCCTTCTGGGGAAGATGGTGGCCTCTTACGAGGCTCTACTGTACGGAAGGTTTCATGCTCGACCCTTCCAACAGGATCTCCTGGACAAGTGGTCGGGATCTCATCTACACATGCACCAGAGAATACGTCTGTCGCTGAAAGCCAGGATTTCACTCCTCTGGTGGCTGCAATTACCTCACCTTCTGGAGGGCCGCAGGTTCGGGATTCAGGACTGGATCCTTCTAACCACGGATGCAAGTCTCCGGGCCTGGGGCGCAGTCACTCAGGGGGAAACCTTCCAAGGAAGGTGGTCAAGCCTGGAATCCAGCCTTCCAATAAACATTCTGGAACTAAGAGCCGTCTACAACGGTCTTCTCCAAGTGGCCCATCTTCTGCGAGATCAAGCCATTCAAGTGCAGTCGGACAATGTAGCAACGGAGGCTTACATAAACCGACAGGGCAGAACGAAGAGCAGAGCTGCAATGTCAGAGGTAACAAGATTCCTCCTCTGGGCAGAAAAACACTCGTTGGCACTGTCAGCAATCTTCATTCCAGGAGTAGCCAACTGGGAAGCGGACTTCCTCAGCAGACACGATCTCCATCCAGGAGAGTGGGGACTCCATCTGGAGGTAATAGATCTTTGGGGTGTACCTCAAATAGACATGATGGCCTCTCGTCTCAACAAGAAGCTTCGGCGGTATTGTTCCAGGTTGAGGGACCCGCAAGCCGTGGCGGTGGGCGCCCCCTAATGACTCCGTGGGTGTTCCAGTTGGTGTACGTGTTTCCTCCACTTCCACTCATTCCAAGAGTTCTAAAACTCATAAGGAGAACAAGAGTTCAGGCAATCCCCATTGCTCCAGACTGGCCAAGAAAGGCTTGGTACGCGGGTCTTCTGGATCTACTGTTAGAAGAGCCGAGGCCTCTTCCTCTTCGGGAGGACCTACTGCAGTAGGGGCCGTTTGCTTATCAAGACTTACCGCGGCTACGTTTGACAGCATAGAGTTTGAACACCAGATCTTAGCTCAGAAGGGCATTCCGAACAAGGTTATTCCTACCCTGATACAGGCTAGGAAAGGAGTAACGTCTAAACATTACCATCCTATTTGGAAAAAATATGTATTTGGTGTGATCCAAGAAGTTTCCTATGATGGAGTTTCAACTGGGACGGTTTCTCCTCTTCCTGCAAGCACGTGTGGATATGGGCCTGAGGTTGGGATCCTTAAAGGTCCAGATTTCGTCCCTATCCATTTTCTTCCAGAAACAGTTGGCCTCCCTCCCTGAGGTTCAGACTTTTCTGAAAGGGGTTCTGCACATCCAGCCTCCCTTTGTGCCGCCTACGGCGCCCTGGGATCTTAATGTGGTGTTACAGTTCCTCCAATCGGATTGGTTCGAACCTCTACCGGAGGTTAAGGTCAAATTTCTCACGTGGAAGGCTGTCACTTTGTTGGCCTTAGCTTCTGCTAGACGTGTGTCGGAGTTGGGGGCTTTGTCTTGTAAGAGCCCCTACTTGATCTTCCATGAAGATAGAGCTGAGCTCTGGACACGTCAGCAGTTCCTTCCGAGGTTGTGTCGGCATTTCATATCAACCAACCTATTGTGGTGCCAGTTACTACTGACTCCTCAATTTCATCAAAGTCCTTGGATGTTGTAAGGGCTCTGAAAATCTATGTGAAGAGGACTGGTCGTCACAGAAAATCGGACTGTTTGTCCTGTATGATCCCAATAAACTTGGGTGTCCTGCTTCTAAGCAGACGATCTCTCGCAGGTTCACTATCCAGCATGCGTATTCTACGGCAAGATTGCCGTGTCCTATGTCTGTTAAGCCCCACTCTACTGGTAAGGTGGGTTCTGCCCGGGTGTCTCGGCTTTACAGCTTTGCCGAGCGGCTGCTTGGTCTAGGTTGAACACGTTTGCAAAGTTCTACACGTTCGATACTTTGGCCGCTGAGGACCTGAAGTTTGGTCAATTAGTTCTGCAGGAGCCTCCACGCTCTCCGTCCCATTTTGGGAGCTTTGGTACATCCCCATGGTACTAATCTGGACCCCAGCATCCCCATGGTACATCCCCATGGTACTAATCTGGACCCCAGCATCCTCTAGGACGTAAGAGAAAATAGGATTTTAATTACCTACCGGTAAATCCTTTTCTCGTAGTCCATAGAGGATGCTGGGCGCCCGCCCAGCGCTTCGTGATCCTGCAGTGGTTACTTAGTTCAGTACTGCTTAGTTCTTGGTTTAGTACTGTTTTATTACTTGGTTAAGTAATATTGTTCAGCCGTTGCTGATGTTTCAAGCTGGTTAGCTTGGTTTGCCTTGTATGTGTGAGCTGGTGTGAATCTCGCCACTGTCTGTGTAAAATCCTTCTCTCGGAGTTGTCCGTCTCCTCGGGCACAGTTTCTAGACTGAGTCTGGTAGGAGGGGCATAGAGGGAGGAGCCAGCCCACACTCTCAAACTCTTAAAGTGCCAGTGGCTCTTAGTGGACCCGTCTATACCCCATGGTACTAATGTGGACCCCAGCATCCTTTACGGACTACGAGAAAAGGATCTACCGGTAGGCAATTAAAATCCTATTATATATGTTATAAATATCTTCTGTGTATTATTTTAATCATTATGACAGGGAAAGCACTGCCTCACCTGACTGCACTTCCCTGAAAAAAAAATAAAATAAAAAAAATAAAAATAAAAATATATATATATATATATATAAAAATACTTATTTTGTTGTTATAATGCATGTTTTTAGTCGTCGTAACACGATATTACACTACTGCAGGAAACCGATTGTGTAATACCGTACAACTAAAATGTGAATGCAGTAGGAGGTGTCTGTATAAAATAGATGCCTCCTGCATGCACCTGTGATCCGAGGGCTGCATCTGAATAAGCAGCTTAAAATCACCATCGCGACACAGTCCCTTGGCTCAATGAGCTGTGTACCTGGTGGCTGTCTGGGCTATTAAAATGAAAGTTACAATGTTTCCGATGTTCCAATGGTGCTAGCCGATGTTCTGATGTTTGTGGGGGAAACTTTTTTTTTTACAAATATAAAAATTATTATTATTTTTTTTTTTACTAAAATCATTTTGGATACGTTGCAATACATGTTCTTCACCTAATTCGCTCATTAAAAAAAAAAAAAAAGACAAATTCTGAGTGGTTTTTGAGAAAGAGAATTGTCAGTTAAGTGTTCTGCCTTGGTGAACACTTAACTGACAATTAAGTGGTTGTTTGTCTGCAGTATGTTTAGAGTAGACTGTCGGTCACTGCAGTTTTCAATGTGTTAATGAGATGTCACTTATGTAGACTGACCATATTATCCCTTTAACCTGGGACACTCATGAATTACACAGGTTCTGTGTCTGTTTAAAAACCAGGTGAAATGCAGGCTTGTAGTCAGCCAGCCACAGAACCTGTGTAATTCATGAATGTCCCAGGTTAAAGGGAGAATATGGTCAGCCTAATCTTATGGCAGCTAGAGTAGATCTGGGATACAGGGAACAGAGTTGAGTGTTTTGCATTTTTACAGTTACATCAATCTGTCTGAATTCCATACAACTATACATTATGAATTGGCTTTTTTTATTGGTAGGGGCAGTCTTCCAGTCCAGGCTAATCTTAAAACAGAAGTGCATTGTGTAATGATGAGAGTTTATGACAAAATAATACAACATTATTTTAAGCTTTAAACACAGATAGATCTACCAAATGGCCAGAGCATAACATTTATTAAACAATAGTACATTTGAGTCATCAGGGTAAACAGTTAAGAATGGAAAATAAAAAATATCAAAGTAATGTTTCCATCGTTGTTTATGACCGAAAGCAGTTTCATCAAATCCTTTATTGTGAATATGACAATGCCATGAATTTGCCAGCTTATGAATAAGTATTATCAGCAGAATATACAGGTCGGCAGCAGCAACTGTTTTACAAGGCTCGTGCATTATGGTGAGCTTATGCTGTTATATCCTGTAAAAACAAATACATACTGTACATAAATAAATATTACTACATGTAATGACAATGACAATTTTTATTATGTTTTGTTGGAATGACATTAATGTCATTTGAAAAAAAAATATTCTTTCTGCTAGAGTAATTCTGTTCTTATTCAAGCATTGTCATGTTAAATGTAGCACCAGGTATGATTATGCTATTGCACAGTTCTAAACATTGTCAGTAATGGGGGGAATATCAAGTCCCTTTCACATCTCCAAAGCCGGATGCCAACCAGGAATTGGAAATGGGTCCTTCCCGAGTGGGATCCGGCATTGAAGCCTAAGCGCTGGCTTCCCGACCCGGTTGCCATAGCGGCGGATGGCGGAGTCGGCAGTGGTGGCGGTGCTGGGAGATGAGCTCATCTCCCCGTCTCCTCTCCCTATGTAGTAAATAGGTCCCGTGCTACTGCCCCCCCCCCCCTCCCATCCATATGTACTGTATTGAGCCTGTGTTATCCCTATTCTGCTGTTTACAGGCAAACCACTCATCATACTGTAATATCTGTACTGTCTGTGGTCCCACAGAAACCCCCATGGGCTACTTACCTAAAAGTTGTTTCTTTGTTTTCTCTCGTAGTTGGCAGGTCTCCTCTTACAGGCGGCAGCAGCATTACATCGACACTGCTTACAGGCGGCAGCAGCATTACATCGACACTGCTGGGTGCAGACATGTAGTCAGGTGCTGCTTGCTACTAGAGAGCCAGGATGAAGGGGATAAAGGAGGTGCATCAGGGCTATGAGGAGCGGTCATGGGGACGCCTATCCGGAGCCATAGTTACATCTGCCTCCTATGTACCTTCACATGACATGTTACAGCACGGAGGAAGCGCTCAGACACTATGTGGTACAGCCTGATGGTGGCAGCTGCACCTAATTAGATCCGCAGCAGCAGCCAGCACAGTGTAAAAGGAGGAGGCCACATACAGCGACATCCTGCAGTATTTTGTAGATCAATTCAGTGGCACCCTCCAGGGGTCGGTGCCCCTGGGCAGCCACCTAAAGCTGACAAATGGTAATGCCAACCCTGGGTACACAATACCACAAATTCAGTACTCTTGATTACAACCCTTACCCATGTATTGGCTGTGCAGCCTATTGCTGCACTTCATTGCCCTTTCCTAAAATACAAGTAGGACTTGTCTTTCTCCTTTAGCTGTAAACTGCAGATGACAAGTACCCCGCCTCCCGCCACAAATAAAAAAAAGTACCTGCTCCCTACCAGTATTGATAAGGTGTGAGGACACCCAAGGAGTTAGGAAGTGGGATTTAAAGTGGTGATCTTGCAAAACGTAAAAAAAAAAAAAAATTGCTGACAAATCTGCGCTTTAGCCAAATCAGACCCTGTTATATTCCCCCCAACTGTACGGGTAGCAGATGGGTGTACCACAAAGAGGAGTGCTACTCTGCAATAGTGCAATAGGTGCGAATATATATACTCCACTATATCAATTTGTCTTGACCTGTATTAATAGTCTGCTGTGCAAATGTTTATTAAGCTTTGGTCGGATGTATCTGTTCATCTATGTGCCGGTTTCTATCTGTACGCACATAGCACAATGTTCCTTTCTGTGTCTTTGTGTTTAAGTTGTTTCTATGGTGATGGGCACTGGCCGATTACGTCACCACATAGCGCCGACGAGCCTGGCGGGTGCCTGAGTTCCGGAAGCGCGTGGTGAGCGACGCACACGCTGGGTATTTAGGTGAGTACATTTTGTTTGCTGTATATGACCTGATGAAAAAGCTATATTAAATTGCTTTGAAACGTTGTCCATACCGAGGACCCTTTTGCCTATTTGTGACAGTCGCTTGGAGTGCCGCACCAACCCGCTGTATGTATTCATTCCATGTGAGGGCACCCAGCGCTTTATTATCTTAATGGGAGAGCCGGACCTGCCTGCTGTATATGTATGAGACTACACACTGCCTCGTAAGTGTATTCTTTGTCTAGGCTCCCCATCATTCAAATGCACTTTTATTATACCATATTCAGTGTCTGCCTTTCTTATCATTGAAATATATGAGAACTTGTTGCTATTATTATTTTTTTACATTTTTGCACATTAGCACTTTGGGCTGCACTTCATTTGCACTTTGGACTCTGTGATTTGTGCATGTTGCATACATTGGATCCGACACACCCGGCATGGCTTGTGGATACTAGCATATAGGAAAAGATTTGCAAAGATCTTTCCAGTCCTCAAGTTTTTCACTTTTTGCCTCTATTTGTTTCAGGCTGGTATAGCCATATAGTGCATTATAAGCACTTGGTGATTATTATGGCTAATGAAATCAGTGATACCAGCAGCCAAGGGGTGTCGTTTGCTCAATACCCCATTGGGGAATTACATGGCTATTCAGAAGCTGAAGCAGATGCCATTTTATATTCTGCTAAATTGTGTGAACAACAAGAATCCTTATCTTTGGAGGACCTCTATTACGACCTTTTAAAAATTAAAAAGAAAGAGATGGACTATTTCTATCATTGTCTCTCGCTATCAGAATATTATAGATCAAAGAAGATACCACGTGGGTTGAGAGTGCGCAACTCCCCCACAATTGGACGTAATGACCCCTCGTTTTGCCGTAAGTGGGTCGGTATCTTAAATCGTTGTTCCATGGACCTTATGTTACTCATTATTGAGAAATCCACTATGGAAATGAATACATACAAAGCGAAAGCAACAGAATTTGAATTAAAACACAAAGCCAATTTAGAGGCGGATACTACGGTTGATTGGTTCACTAAACTCAACGATCAATTACAGCTACATAAACGAGACCTGATTAAATTTAAAGCAACTAAAAGACAAAAAGTCGATATGGACTATGAACAACACAATGTTTACAAATGGACTGATGGCAATGCTAAACGTGAAAACAGACGCCCATTTTTTCGACGCAGGACTCATCGCACTCGTGATTTAGAATCCTCACATGAACACACGTCAACCACCAGTGATTCTGATAATGTTGCCCAGACATCACGACATACCCACCCTTTAGGGGTAGCCATCAGGGCCAAGAGCCCAGGCGCAAGAGGCAACGTCATCACACAAGACGTGGGCACCAATGGACGAGGAAGGGGCAGAGTGGGACGACCGCCCAAGAACGCGAAAACAACTTAGTAATCAACTTGTCTAGCTACGAATTAAGTGATGTAGAACTGTCTATCCTCTCACGTGGATTATCGTTTATACCAACTTGCCGACAAGATCCTCTGCAGTGGAAGGTCGACAAATACCGCCTACACCGACAATTGAAATTACGGGAACATTTTACTAGACACCCTGCTATATCGGATGAGCCTTCAGATATCCCCCCCAAACTTAAGAACTTTATGCCTAAATCTACTTTTGAACCCCAATCGCATAATGCATCTGTCCGGACATTCATGCGACTCTTAGAGTCTGAGACTGATAGATGTATTTCTGCTCTACCGGCAACTAGAAATAACCTCAGTAGAGCGGAACAAACAGCTTTAGATTGTCTGTCATCTTGCCGTGATATTGTATTTAGACCGGCAGATAAAGGGGGTGCCCTTGTACTACAGGATTTGTCTGATTACAAAGAGGAAATCTATAACCAACTTGCAGATCCATGTATATACAAGTGTTTAAAGATTGATCCCACTATGCTATTTAAGAATGAGTTGAGTAGTAGATTGGATGAGGCGGTTGGAGCAGGGATTATATCTAGTGATCTCCGTAACGCATTACTTCCCAAATTTCCTGTTATGCCACTTCTCTATACTACCCCAAAAATTCATAAGTCTTTAGAAAAACCTCCGGGTAGGCCAATTATATCGGCCATTAAATCCCTGTTCCAACCGATTGCTCTATTCCTTGACTCAGTATTCCAGCCGTGTATTCAATCGCATCCTCGCTTCTTGCTTGACACTAATATGCTGCTACGTAAATTACAGACGCTGAATAGATTTGAGGGTGAGGTAATCCTGTGCAGTATTGACGTCCAGAGTCTGTACACCATCATTCCCCATGATAGTGGGATGCAGGCGGTACAAGGTTTCTTGCGGAATCACTCTGAGTATAAAGGCCCCGAACTTCAATTTTGTCTGGACATGCTGTACATGATTTTAACAAAAAACTTTTTTTCTTTTGATGGCAAAATCTATTTACAGCAAACTGGGTGTGCGATGGGGTCCCCTGTGGCCCCATCGTACTCGAACATCTTCATGTTCCAAGTTGAACAGGAGGTGTTCTTCGATGACCCTGCGATAGCTGCTGATATCATCAGTTATTATCGCTACATAGATGATTTACTCATCATATGGAAGGGCAGTCCTGAACGGCTAAAACAGATCATCGACACCCATAATGATAGGAACCACCCGGTGAAATTTACTTATACCATGAGTGAACAATCAATACACTATCTTGATGTTAACATATCCATCAGTGATGGCTATGTTTACACATCATTATTCAGTAAACCTACCGATAGAAATAACCTTCTGCATTTTGCCAGCTTTCACCCTCCATCATTGAAACGGGGTTTGCCCTACTCCCAACTACTGTGAATTCGGCGGATCACATCTGATCCTGAGTTAGCTGAGGTACAAATGTCTACTATGATTGACAAATTCCGTTGTAGAGGTTATCCTATGCAGTTACTTCAACAAGCTAAATTGAAAGTTATGGCATTAGATCGAGTTCAACTATTACAACAGGAATCTAGATGTCCCAAAGCTAAGAAAATCATCCCATGGGTAGGCCAATTTAGCCCCGCTAGTAGAGAAATTAATCAGGTGTCTAAGACACTCTGGAATATTGTGCAATCGGATCCCGAATTAGATCTGCATGATACACGCCTCATGTCCTGCTATACTCGGCGGCGTAACATAAGGGATATTTTGGTTAAATCGGATATCACACCTAAACCCCATACTAACATGTATTCTAACCCACGCGGATGTATCCGCTGTACTTGTGTCACCTGCCAGTTTATGATTGGTGGTAGGACCTTTCAGCATCCCCTCACTGGCCGCTCTTTGACTATTAATTTCACCTTGACATGCTCTTCGAAATTCGTTGTCTACCAGCTTTTGTGCCCCTGTGGGCTGTCATATATTGGTAAGACCGAACGTATGTTCAAGGAACGTATGGCAGCCCACAGGTCGGCAATAAAATCTGCTATCGCAAAGGGTTCTAGTGACCACCCGGTCGCCCGTCACTTTGCGATGGCGCGGCACTCATTAACGTCACTACGCTACCGTATGATAGACCATGTCCCCCCCCTTATACGTGGGGGTGACCGGGGACATAAATTACTGGAATGTGAGGCAAGGTGGATCCATCGGTTGGGAACTCTCCATCCAAGGGGCCTTAACGAACAGTTAGGTCTGCATGCATTATTGTGAGGAATTTAACATTCTTAAAATTCCAGTTATCTACTATATGATAGCATCTAAATTCAGCTAATGACCATATATCTGTGGAATTTGTAACACCTATATAGGGTGGCAGTGACTTATGAGCAGCACTCACTTGGTAGGTAGTGCTTATTTAGCCGCTAATTGCATCTGTATTTCCTACTCCACTATATCAATTTGTCTTGACCTGTATTAATAGTCTGCTGTGCAAATGTTTATTAAGCTTTGGTCGGATGTATCTGTTCATCTATGTGCCGGTTTCTATCTGTACGCACATAGCACAATGTTCCTTTCTGTGTCTTTGTGTTCAAGTTGTTTCTATGGTGATGGGCACTGGCCGATTACGTCACCACATAGCGCCGACGAGCCTGGCGGGCGCCTGAGTTCCGGAAGCGCGTGGTGAGCGACGCACACGCTGGGTATTTAGGTGAGTACATTTTGTTTGCTGTATATGACCTGATGAAAAAGCTATATTAAATTGCTTTGAAACGTTGTCCATACCGAGGACCCTTTTGCCTATTTGTGACAGTCGCTTGGAGTGCCGCACCAACCCGCTGTATGTATGTATATATATACTGTATATTCTAGAGTAATCAAGAGTAGAAAAAAATCTCAAGAGTCTTACATACTGTAGTATCCAACTAATGTTATTCCTCTGTTACATTGTAAATACAGGTTGAGTATCCCTTATCCAAAATTCATAATCACACATTTTTGGATCCCCTGCTGAGATAATGACATATGAATTATATATTTTATCTTTAAATATATATATTTATAAATAATATACATAATATATATATAATATTTATGTCATTATCTCAGTAGGGGACCCACAAATTTGGGATTTTTAATTATGGATTCGCTTGCTGGTTGGACACAGATAGCCAACCCAACTTGCTTGTTGGACATAGATTGCAGCAATGCCCAGATACTGCCATACTTGCTGGTTAAACAAAAAGACCAGTAACAAACATGTAGCAACTGTCCACTCTCTCCACTGTTCAGTGTGTTTGCTGGTGTCTGTTACTCCCGGCAACTGCATGCCCTTTATTTTATACTATGGGAGGGATATACTCTGCCCTCCAGTCTGAGGCATCCGAAAGTCACACTGCACTGACGTTTCATATAGAAATAGTGCAATGCAACTAACTGATCATGTTACAGTGCTGGGTGGCAGGGGAATTTTATGGCATGGACAAAGAACGTCCCTGCAGGCACCTGGGGTTTGCACAGGTATAAGGGACGAACACAGGATGTCAAGGTCCCCCTTCCCCCAGTTGCACACTTTAAGCACAGGCAGTATAGGTGATGTCTGTATTATGTTGAGCAGTCTTGCAAAATACACATGTGGTATCAGGGGCGTAGCCACAAATTTCTGGGCCCTATGGCAACATTTTGAAGGGGCCCCCGTCCTAATGCTTCTAGAGAGACACTTCTCTGCAGCAGATGTTCATTTTACGCCCTATAATAGTGCCCTAGTTCATTTTCTGAACCATAGTAGAGCATTATTTAATGTTATGCCCCATAGTAGTGTCCTAGTTTCTTTTATGAATCATAGAAGTGCTTAAGTTCACCCTACTGCATGTCACATTTCAGAGCTGCCAGTACACATTATGCCGCACAGTACCCCCAATTCACATTATGATACATAGTGCTCCCCATTCATATTGTACCTCATTACAGTGCCCTGGTTCATATTATATAACATTAAAATGATTTATAGTTCATTTTATACTACACTACAATGAGCAGGTCATGGGGCATACCTAGATATATTGCAGACCCCAAGGAAAAAGTTTGAAAGGACCCCTACGTACCATCCAATGGTGAAAAATGTATAACACACATGTAACTTTGACAGGGAAGGTGGGCCCCTCTCAGCTCTGGGCCCCATAACAGCTGCACTGCCTGCACCTATGGTAGATACGCCCTTGTGTGGTATCATAAGGAGCCATCCAGTAATAACCTTACATAGTCAGTGAAAATGTCACAGTGAGGTCCAAGATTTGCAGTTAGCGGGCTTCTGCTGTCTCTGAGGTCTCACGGGCATGAAAGGGAACTTGAAAGGGTTCAGAGGCGAGCCACTAAACTGGTTAAGGGGTTAGAGGTAATGGACTATGAGGAAAGACTTAAAAGGCTTGATATGTTCTCACTGGAAAAGAGGCGATTGAGAGGGGACACTATTAATATTTATAAATACATTAAGGGACAATACAAGGATTTATCAAATGCTTTGTTTACCAAAAAAACACTACATAGGACACGAGGACACCCCCTGGGGTTAGTAGAGAAAAAATTCCATGCTCAACGGAGAAAAGGATTCTTCACAGTAAGAGCAGTAAGGATTTGGAATTCTCTGCCAGAGAAGGTAATAATGGTGGACTCAATCAGTAAGTTTAAAAATGGATTAGATAAATTCCTAGCGGAAAAAAATATCCAGGGATACAGCATTTAATTAATATTAAAAAATAAATAAATAAATAAACTGTAATATAAATTGAACTCGATGGACATTTGTCTTTTTTCAACCTCAACAACTATGTAGTAAGTAAGCATGTTTAAGGGACAGGCTGCAATCTTCTTGACTGTCTACTGGACATGACGCTGGCCATGCACCAACTGTGATGAAATTGGAGGCATGGCAGATGGGCGTGACATTGCTGTAAAGCCATGGTCCCTTTCCCCTGAGGCCATGCCCCTTTTTCGGCAGGCGCGGCTTTGCCACGCAGAAGAATCCTGCATGTTTTGTACTAAAAGTTGGGAGGTATGTAGACATGCTGCATGGTTTTTATGCATATATGTTATAGTGATGATGTTATTTTAGTAATTTACCCGAAAGGAAGGCTGGAGTGCTTTCTCCTGATGGATTAACAGCGATCACTTGAAAGGAGCTGGATGTAAAGGGGATTTGACACGACAATCCTGGCGTTGTGCATATTATGTTACTGGTCTCTATTTCCACCACTCTGTACTCCTCTGTATATGGTGTTGCCTCCCATGAAATTAATATTGATCCTTCATTTACTACTAGTGGTTTAACTTGAGGAGAGCAAGGAGCTAGAAATAAAAAATAAATAAAAAATGGTGAAATTAATGCAAACAGCTGTGCTTAAATATACTGAAAATAAAGAAGTGGAGCTTTATTTACAAAGCAGCTGCTTACCGACGGGCCGGAGGTGAAAATATAAAACAGCACTCACAGTTAGTGTAAAGCACGCACGGCTGTACACTGACTGCAAGTGCAATTTCATATTTACTGCTTCAACGGCTTCATAAATAATCCCCGAAGTGTCAATCAACAAAGAAGGACTATTTTAATCTGTAGATTGACAAAGTGCTTACAAAGCATGATACACACACTACTGAGCCTCATTTTGACTTGTTTTAAGGACATTACATCAAAGTTGGATCAGCCTGTAGTGTGTTTTTCCACTTTAATTTTGAGTGTGACTCCAAATCCAGACCTCCATGGGTTAATAAATTTGATTTCCATTGATAATTTTTGTGTGATTTTGTTGTCAGCACATTCAACTATGTAAAGAACAAAGTATTTAATAAGAATATTTCATTCATTCAGATCTAGGATGTGTTATTTTAGTGTTCCCTTTATTTTTTTGAGCAGTATATATATATATATATATATATATATATATATGTATTATATATGTATACTGTCTATATACATAATTACATTATATCTTGGTACACAACAAATGCTAAACTGCTGAGGCAATGACATGACTGATTAATATAGAAAACAGGTAATAATAGAAATTTATATATACATTAATATTACTTCTGTATGTAAGTTTTAATTAATTTTCACAAACATGACTGCATAACATGGAAGCTTTACAAACCTGTGTATCCTGCTATGGGAGTGCTTGGGATGCTGGCTCCTGCCAAGTTCTGAGCTGTGACGGTAACATTATAAGATGAGCTACAGGGCACAGGGATATAAAAGTCCATGTATGATGTCCAGTAAGAGTTCAGAGTAAATAAGGATTCTGGGTCATTTCCAATTTGTCCGTTGACTGTTGCCATGTAGTCTGTGCCACAATGGCTCCCATTCCAAGATACCTCTATTTCATGATGCTTAACACTGCTATAGTAAATTGAAGTCTCCACTTCATTTGGAGGACAAGGGACTGTGACAAAGTAACCAAAAAGAAATTTTGTAAAATATTAGTGCTCCCTAAAGAGATGCATTTGTCACAAAGTTGAAAACAACGTCTTAATTATCACCGCCCCCAAATTATGAGCTCCAGTGTAAAAGTGACCAGTGACCAGGGACCCCCCCCCCCCCCGGATGATGATGATGATACATGGCCTACCATTATAGACAGAGGGACCGATTCAGACCTGGTTGCTGCTGTGCGTTTTCGCACAGCGGGTGATCAGGTTTGAACTGTGCATGCCTATGCACTGCAATGTGCAGGCGCGGTACGCAGCAACGAGGAGCGCCGTGCAGCGAAGGGATGGTGCGAAAAATCGCACCGGCGAACATAAGGAGATTGACAGGAAGTGGGTGTTTGTGGGTGGCAACTGACCATTTTTGAGGAGTGTCCGGAAAAACGCAGGAGGGACCAGGCGTTTGGAGGGAGGGTTTCTGATGTCAGCTCCGGCCCCAATCATCGCAGCGGCTGAGTAAGTCCTGAGTGGTGCAGAGACTGCACAAACTTCTGTTTGTGCAGCTCTCCTGCCCATGTGATCGCACACCTGCACACACACCATACCCTCCCCCTGTAGGCGGCGACTACCTGATTGCAGGGATGTAAAAAATACACCCTAGCGATCAGGTCTGAATTACCCCCATAGTCTCCAGAGATTCTATTTCCACATTAGTGAAGGAAAATGCTTACAAAGTATATTATAGATGGTACCTGGACCCCACTAGACTACATAGGATCTTCGGGTCAGTGTCCCCTAATTGTAATGTGTACACACTGTGAGATCCTTGCTATGCCCAATTTTCACTTTGCGATTTCCCTGATCTCCCCAGAGCCCAGCACCACCGATTTTGACTAACTTATCTTGAGATATGGACTATGTGTGCTTACGATTTTGGCTTATGTGGGATTTTGGCTTATGTGAGATGTAATTGACATGTGAGATGAACTAGATAGTACACCGATCTAGCAAGGATTGACTTGTCTGCACAGTCTATCTTTTCTTGCGATACCGACCTGGCGGGACCGCGCATCGGGAACAAATCAGGATCGCAAGTGGCATAACACCTTGCGATTTGCACTAACTTTTCTTGCGATTTTGACTATATAGTCAAAATTGAAAGAAAAAATCTCACAGTGTGTACACACCATTAGAGAGATTTTTAGGAACAGGGTGTCTTCATCCATATCTGGTGAACCTGCCCCAAAATTGCACAATTTTGGGATGTAATTGCAGATTTAGGGGGTCATTCTGACCCGATCGCTCGCTGCAATTTATCGCAGCGCAGCGTTTGGGTCGGATATGCGCATGCGCCGGCACATGCTGGGCGGCCGAAGGCCGTTGTATCGTAGCGATCGCCTCTGCCCGATTGACAGTCAGAGGCGGTCGCTGTGTGGGAGGGGGCTGGACAGCGGCGTCAAGCCGCCGTTTAGGGGGCACGGTCTGGCCAACGCAGGCATGGCCGGACCGTTGGGGGGGCGGGCCGCGGCGGCTGCATGACATCACACGCAGCCGCTGCGACCCGGGCAGCGAAGAGGTTCTCCCGGCCAGCCGCAGGAGCTGCGCTGTCCGGGAGCTACTCCTCAAATGCAAAGGCATCGCCACTGCGGGAGGGGGGGCGGCACTGACATGCGGGGCGGACTAGCCCTGTGCTTGGCATCCCCCCCCCCCCGCATGTCTGAGTGCCTGATCATAGCTGTGCTAAATTTAGCACAGCTACAATCAGCTCGGACTGACCCCCTTAATCAGCAAAGTAGTACAATTGCCTATTGTTAAATCAGTTGAGGATCTTGATCACGCCACATATAAACTTGTGTCGAACCAAACAGAGTAGGCAGCTCCAGTGCTGAGGAGAGCAATGGGGGCATGTACCAGGGTCTGCGGGCCTCCCTCTGTGACACCATTGCAGCTGTATGTAATGTACACCTAATTGGTGTTTTACCTTTTTATGATTACTCTACTTCTCTGCACTATGTATTTGACAAATACTATTGTTGCCCAGGAGAGATGACAACCTAATGTACCTTCGAGCTATCATTATCAAGTACATTCTATGAAGTGATAGTAGAAGCTGAATTGCTATAGCCAAATTTTCCACTGCAATCAGTAATGAGCAAACAACATTTTTCATTATTTTCCCAAATGCACACTACATAAATAGTATACAGTGGCAGAATAGTGCTTTATGGAACTGAGGTTCTAAATTTCATTCATGACCATGCATGTAGTTTATACGTTCTCTCTGTATTTGTGTGGGTTTCTTCTCTCTGGGTACTACAGTTTATTCCCACACTCCAAAACATACTGATAGGTTAAGTTGCCGCTTTCTAAAATAGACATGTGCTTGCATATTAGGGAATTTGTGTATGTGTGTGTCTGCGCACTTGTGCTGTATGTTAGGGAATTAAGATTGATGGGCAAACGCACTTCATCAGAGTCATAACAAAGTTCAGATGCACTCTGTGTGGCTCCACCCATTGAGTCCCATGATGTCATGATGTTGCACACTGGGGGCAGGTCCGGCAGCTCTGAACGGGCCATTTTGCTGCATGAACTGCAGGGTGCCCTTTTGGGAGGAACGGCACCCGGCTAGCCAGAACAGAAGGGCTGTGCAGCGGCAACAGTGACACTCACAGAGCCCTTGTGCTTTGAAAAGTTGATTGAATATTTGTAATTTATTTTGTATATAGTTTCAGAACATATTGAGCATATACACGCAAAAAAATAATAATTCAACTTAAAAGAGAAATGTGTTTGATTATTGGTGCACAGGTGTTGCCACCAGTACTTGTTCTGAAACTTACCCAGACCAGATACAATGGGAGCAGTAAAGGAACTGTTGCACAGCAGGTCTTTAGCCAACACTGAGAAGGAATAAGATGTACCACAGCTCAGACCTAGGACAGTGCAATTTGTCTCTTCAGTGTCAAAGGAGTACACAAAGTCCTCCTCTTTTTTCACCAAGGCAAGATAGCCCAGTGCCCCTCTGCTGGCCTCCCATGAAAAGATGGCAGAGTTAGCTTCACAGTCCATGTGCACTGCAGTATTATTTGGAAGACAAGGGGCTGCCAAAAACAATCATAGTCTTAGTATTTTACTACATGAAAAAATGTTTGAACACATTGTATACAGCAACAATCAGATATTCTCCAGCTCTTCTGTTTGATTCATAATCATCAGGACACCGTTTTACTGTCTGATCAGGTAAGCCTACATCATTCAGCCTTGTTTACATCATTTCATATTAGTTACGTATATTAACCTTCATATACAAATGGGTAAGTCGTGCAATTAAAGGGGTTATCATGTAGCATCCTGATGAGAGACCCCTCATGACAGTGAGAGCAAGGATAGGGCTGTGCTGTCAGTAAAGCTGGATAGCTACTGTAGTTCAAGTTTCCCTGCATCAGAGGTCAGTGTGGTGGGATGGGAATGGGAGACTGGTGCTTAGAATGCCAGCGGTCACATGACCAACAGCGGCATTCCAACATTTAGAATCCAGACACTGCATACATAAGTATAGTATACGAACCCTCTCCCAACCCCTAATCCTCCCTTCCTGCAGCCTAATCCTCCCTTCCTGCAGCCTTAACCTAATCCTCCCTTCTAGCAGCCTTACCCTAATCCTCCCTTCCCGAAGCCTTATCCTAATCCTCCCTTCCCGAAGCCTTATCCTAATCCTCCCTTCTAGCAGTTTTACCCTGATCCTCCCTTCCCAAAGCCTAATCCTCCCTTCCTGCAGCCTTACCCTAATCATCCCTTCTAGCAGCCTTACCCTAATCCTCCCTTCCTGCAGCCTTACCCTAATCCTCGCTTCCCGAAGCCCAATCCTCCCTTCCTGCAGCGTTACCCTAATCCTCCCTTCCTGCAGCCTTACCCTAATCCTCCCTTTCTGCAGCCTTAACCTAATCCTCCCTTCCTGCAGCCTTACCCTAATCCTCCCTTCCTGCAGCCTTACCCTAATCCTCCCTTCCTGCAGCCTTACCCTAATCCTCCCTTCCTGCAGCCTTACCCTAATCCTCCCTTCCTGCTGCTTTACCCTAATCCTCCCTTCCTGCAGCCTTAGCCTAATCCTACCTTCCCGATGCCTAATCCTACCTTCTGGCAGCTTTACCCTAATCCTCCCTTCCTGCAGCCTTACCCTAATCCTCCCTTCCTGCAGCCTTACCCTAATCCTCCCTTCCTGCAGCCTAGCCCTAACCATTCCCCTAATGCCTAACCCTCACCCCCACCCCGGCATACTTACTTTTGGGATGTCGGCTGTCGGGATTCTGGCGCTGGAATTCTTATTGCCAGCATTTCAAACATCGGGATGCCAACTACATCCCTGTGTGGTACATGATTGGACGTAAACTGTTGTAAATCCAGTCTAATCATGTGTAGCATAGAATAATTCCATGCAGAGTATGCACAGTTATCAATGGAAGTCCAAAAGGGCAATGCCACTGCATGGGGCTGGGGAGGGGCAGTACTGCAACTTCACTGGCTGTCAAGTGCCTCAATGATTAATGGGTCCCAGCAGCCACATGCTGAGCACTGGGAGCCGAGACACCACAGTGTATTGCTGCGAGCTGATTAAGTCCCAGGAGACTTATCACAGTAGGTCAGAGAGGGAAGTGCTGAGCTCTGATTGGTGGAGCTCATTATGTGCTTCTCTGATCTGTGGAGGAGACCAGCAGTAGCCGCCTCACAGGAGGGACTCTACAGAGACAGTGGCAGTGTCTGCCTGCCAGGTAACTGAGCCTGTGTGTTCTTCTACAGAACGACTCGAGATATATGCTATATTATATATAATATTCTTTATTCATTCTGACCACTGAACACAATCTCTTGTGTCCCTGGCTCTGTTTCCACCTGTGAGAGACAATTATTATTCACCTTTAAAAACTAGTCATATGTACTGTAGACATGATGTTGTACTAAGTGTTACTAATCTGATTTTCATGGGAAAAAAATATTTAATAAAATCCTATAAAACCGTACTATACAACACTGAGGTACAGATGTCCCACATTTTGTGCCAAATAAATGATCCAGAATTTTATTTTTGCAGAGCTGGGTGTATCTCAGGAATGGGTAGAATATGTACCCTCTTTATGCGTAGAAAACAAATGTATGTTTGCCAAGTTGAAATCAGGATATGTGCGTGCTGGGAGAGCTGCTGCTGGTGGTGGGGCTGTAGACAAGAAAAATAGGTCCACATGCTGCCCAAGAGGAGGCTCCGGAGTCTGCACCTGCCGCAGGAGTGTAGGTAGGACCTGCACTGTTGATGCAGCCTTATGGAGGTGCGGGGTGAGAAGGCACACACAGCTAAGGGGGTAGTGCTGACAAAAGGGAGACAGCCCCACTGTCTTAAGTGCCCCAGGCTCCCCAAAGTCTTAATCCGGCCCTGTGAACATATGACCCTTTTTAGCATGCAGTGGGATAAAAGATGACTGATAACGCTCCTCAGCACACAAAGGGGGAATTCAAATGATTGAAAAGTCGGTTGGGTGTCTGTTTTTTCCTGTCTATTAGATAGGAAAAAACAGACACCCAACTTACTTTTCAAACAATTGAATATCCCCCACTGAATGGTTTACCTTGAGTTTAGTTTAGTGAAATGTTTTTATTTTTTATTTTTTTTATTTTTACTTCAGTTTAAATCCAATTTATTGAACCAGATAAGTGCTAAAATGACAGCAGTATAAAATATCTTTACTGAACATCTTACAAATAATAATGCCAGACAGATATTCCAAGTGTCTAATGCAGGGTTTTGACAATTTTTTATAAGATTTAGGAGCAAGTTTAAAATGTAGTAGCCAGCCCATCGTTTGCTACAAAAATGTGAAAACTTCTATAGACCACCATATATGCACCAACAATGCCGAAACACAATGTATTTATACATACCAAAAAGGTATATAGTGCTGTATATTTGGGGAATATGGGATTTTACTGAAAAAAATGCATTTGGTTTCGCTTGGTGCCAGATTGAAGTTCTTGAGCCCCATGAGCACACTGACAATGATGGCACGAGCACTTAGCGGGAAATAGGTACTTCATGTTGGAATTCAGAGGGGTCACATGGCCACAGTCAGGGCGATACAGAACGGCGAGCTGTCACTGCACTGTCCAGTCTGCTGTTCCCCCTACTAGGACTCACATGAAGCGGATGTTATCAACAAAATGCGTTCATTTTTCCAGCATTTGTGGTTACCTACAATGGCTCTTGATATTAAGGTAATGTGAACACTTTGCATTATTGCTATAAATGCTGACATCATCTCTCCTCAAAACTATACATGGTGCACCTTTACATTTCTACACAGTCCTCAATTACTGGATCCATTCTTTGGAGAGCAATTCTTTACAGGCTGCAGCAGAGCCGGCCCTAACCAATATGATGCCCTAGGCAAGATTTTGGCTGGTGCCCCCTAGCACCGCTAGTTCTGAAGGAGATGCCTGGCATGAGTCAGCTGGCAGCTCTGCTAACGTCGGGCACCTTTTGTTTATGAAAATGCATCTTATTTGCATTACTATGTGGCTAGGATGCACAAGCAGCTTCTGCTGATTAAAATGATATGCAGCATGCCTATATACTGTGTACGACTGTGGCTGTATCTGCATACGAAATGCTACATTACAGTGATTTCCAGCAATACACTGCAACGTAGCATTTCTTATGCAGATACAGCCGCAGTCACACACAGAATATAGGCATGCCGCATATCATTTTAATCAGCAGAAGCTGCTGGTGCCCCTAAGCATACCAAATGCCCTAGGCATTTGCCTAGTTTGCCTATACCTAAGGCCGGCTCTGGGCTGCAGGCTGTCATCTATCTAGATTCACTTGTTAAGTCCATGGACTGCATAGTAATGATATCTCTCATTGCTGTGTGTGATATCCCCCACATTAAAAAAAAAAAGACGTATCTTTCTGGAGACAAATATGGAGGAAGGATTGAAAATGGGTTGTTCTCCCAAACATGCTTTTGCTCTAGTTGGAGAGAGGCACACAGCATATAGCTGAGGAGAGAGGCGCCCACCATACAGCTGAGATGGGAGGCACCAGCAGAGAGATAAAGTGTAGCAGTTGCCCGAAGCGACCAATCAACTTTTGCCATTTAAGACTGTGCTAGATAAGTGAAAGTTGATTGGTTGCTTAGGGCAACTTCACTTTATCTCTTTTCATCTCTTCATCTCTTCATGTGAGAGACTATTAGGACTTAGAGATGTATCAAACCTTCTAAAGAGGACAGGTAGAGAAGCTGTCCATAGCAACTAATCTGGTTCTAGCTATCATTTTATAGAATGTAATTGTTAAATGAATTCTAGAATCTGATTGGTTGCTATGGCAACTTCTCCACTTGTCCTCTTTAGATGGTTTGATACATCTCTCCCTAGTTATAAAATCTGATAAGCAAATTAAATATTTAATTGAGACAATTTAAACAGTGAGGTGGTACCCTGAATAGCTGTTTATTATTTCCTTTGGTTAATTTATGCTAACAGTAAGGAATCATTCTAGTGACCCTTATCTGGCGCCACAAACATTTCTCCACTGACCAGATCTACCTGAAGGTGGGTGGGGGGCTTGGATGAAAGGATGGATGGGTATGTGGATGAAAGGATATGTGGGTGGATGGATGGCATAATGAAAATAAACATTAGTTACCTGTGTCCAAAAGCACTGAAGAACTGGAGTAACTGCTGCATTTTTGGCCCATAGCTACCACCTCAACTAAATAGGACAAGCCACAGTTTAAATCCATTAGCCAGCAGGTGTTATTGGTGCTGTTACAAAATAGCTGCATTCCTCCAGACTCAGTGGCTGTTACATGATAGTCGATAGCACCTTCACTTGCCGACCATGTGACAAAAGCCATTGTAGTGGAACAGTTTCTTATGTATGTGACATTGCTTGGTGTACAGGGAGCTGCAAAACCAATGAAGATAGAAGGTTGCACATAATCCAATTGCCACTAATAATTAATTACTTACAAAATGATATGTGAATACCAGCATATCATATATTACCATCATTACATAAGCATCAACATTTGTTTGAGTTACGGAATATCCAATGCAGAGATGCACACTTGTAATTTCCAGCATTATATAACACAACAGGTCCATGACTCTCTCCCCATGCCAGGGCATGGCATACATACATACAACAAACAGACCAGCAAATACATTACATTATTTACATAAAGACATAGAAAATAAAAAATAAACACTTACCTTCATTTATTAAACCTCCCTACAGATTTGACATTTTGGGCCTGATGGACAGGTTCCCCACATATCTCTTGATTTGGGTTCCAAGGTAGACAGTTAAAAGATAAACAGTCAAAAGGTCAACAGGGTCAAAAAGTCGACAGTCAAAAGGTCAACAGGGATAAAAGTTTGACATGATCGACACATTTTTTAGGTTTTGGTTTTTTTCCTCATTTGCCTCATTTATGATCCATGTTACTTACTATTACCTTTAGTAACCCGAGCCCGAAGTGTGGCGAGCAGAGCAGGCCCACGAGGGGTTGCATTTCAACAAATTTGGGTACAAAAAAAAACACACACATTTTTTGGGGGATATCAACCTTTTGACCCTGTCAACCTTCTGACTGTCGAACATATGGTGTCAAGTGTCAACCTAATGACACTTTTAACTGTCTAACTTCTATACCACACCCCATTGACATCAGCTGTCTCTTTCTGAGAAGCCCAATGTTTACTGCTCTCTGATCTAATACAATGACCATGTGGACTGTGCATGGGTTTCTGAGAGTTGTAGTTGTGTTTCTGAGATGGCATTGTGCACAGTGTATAGATCAGGACAGTATCCCCCAGAAAGATTAGACATCTGATTATTCATATGGAAATTCATCAATGCCTCTAGCAAGTACCAAGGGCTCAGATATTTGTAGAGTAGACCAAACTCCATGTTTTAATACCAGTAATGAAACTAATTTCTGTCTCTGTTTGTTTTGTACTTACAAATAGTATGATTTTTTATTTTTTTAAAGATAATGGGCCTAATTCAGTTTGCAAATTACAATTTGGCTGATTATCGAACAACTGCGCATGTGCTAGCAAAAACAGCAACTAAAAATGAGTACACATTATGATCGCAATGCAGCCGCTGTTTGAGTGACAGGAAGCCGGCGTTTTCTGGGTGTGTCTGAAAAAACCTAGGCGTGCCCAGGCGTTTTTAACCACTTAACTGACGATTCCCCCCCCCCCCAAAAAAAAAACCGCCCAGAAATTGTGGGGGGGGGGGGGGGGGGGGGGGGAGGGTGTGTGTGTTATGAGTGAAATAGATGAAGAACATGAATTTAACCCTATCCAAAATTATTTCAGTTAAAAAAATAAAAATAATAATATTTTTTACCAAACATCGAAACATGGATCAGAAACATCGCTACTCTCAGAACATCGGAAACATCACGACCATCATTTTGAAAGCCGGGACAGCCTCCAGGTACACAGGGGGGGCTTGTGGGGGTTTAATTTACACTTCCCCAGCGGCTGCTATTGTCTGCAGCCGCTGGAGGGGGGGTCCTGCCGTGCTGACCGATCAGCAGTGATCGGAAGCACGGCAATCAGTAGGGGAAAGTGCAGGGAGGCAGAGGGACTTTCCAGTTCCTCTAACAGCAGCAGCGGAGAGAAGTTTCCCTTCACTGCCGCTGCAAACACTGTTTATCTGACTCGTTGCATCCTGTGCGACCAGGTCAGATAAAGCACTTGCAGGCATGGTTGCCAGGCAAGTGGTTAAGGAGGGCCTCTGACGTCAGCGATGAAAATTTCCAGCCTCTTGTTTAGCAAAAATTGTGGACGACCTTGCCTGGCGCAGATAGGAAAAATATTCGATGTTCCCGTAATTGTGTATGATTTTGCGATTAGACCACATATTGCGATGAATTTGCAAATTTTACGATAGGCGTTTTTTCACTATTTCTGGGCGACAACTATTTGATCGCAGAAACTGCATTTTAGCAGAAACTGCAAACCTTACTGAATTAGGCCCAATGACTGCAAATACATATATCAGGACAGAGATCTAATGTCGAAGATCCCTCATGTGCATCTCAATCTGGTCTGCATATACGCCTAAAGTTGCAAGTAGCTCCATCCATGTCATATCTTTAGTGGATGGAGCCTAATGTTGAGTAAGCATTTTGGGTGGCCAGTAGTAAGATGCACGGAATTGCTGTGTCTGATGGAAGTGTTGTCCGCATGTAGCCTGACATCCGTGCATGATGCACAGATGCAAAAGGTAGTGGGCAGTGCAACCGGGACGCATGAAATCCAACAAATATATACTGTACATAGATGGACAGATAGAATAATTGGCATGTATTAGGTTACCACAGCCGGACACAAATTCAGATGTGACTGCGTCTGACTCAGAATCAGCCTCTTTGTTCCCCTGCACCACCCTCCTTGTGACTAATACCTCTGTTTAGATGGCAGGAGAATTATGAAATTTGTGTTTCCTGCATCTATTGTAGCTATGAACAGTGGCAGCTCCTACTTACTGTAAGTAGGGGGGATAAAGGTGGAGCCATGGCTATAGCTTATCTAGACTTTAGTAAGGCTTTTGACACTGTTCTACATCACAGACTGCTAAATAAACTTGAAAGCTTGGGATTGGATACTAAGATTGTTGAATGGATAATAAGATTTTGGTTGCAGGATAGAAAACAGAGAGTTGTAGTAAATGGAGTGCATTCACAGGAGGGAAATGTTACCAGTGGAATACCCCAAGGATCTGTACTTGGACCAGTGCTTTTTAATATCTTTATTGGTGACACTGCAAATGGTATTAAAGGGAAAGTATGCCTTTTTGCAGATGACACAAAGGTATGCAATAGGGTAGACACCAGGAGGGTTAAAATAAGATTTTACTCACCGGTAAATCTATTTCTCGTAGTCCGTAATGGATGCTGGGAACTCCGTAAGGACCATGGGGAATAGACGGGCTCCGCAGGAGACTGGGCACTCTAAAAGAAAGATTAGGTACTATCTGGTGTGCACTGGCTCCTCCCTCTATGCCCCTCCACCAGACCTCAATTAGGATACTGTGCCCGGAAGAGCTGACACAATAAGGAAGGATTTTGAATCCCGGGTAAGACTTATGCCAGCCACACCAATCACGCCGTATAACTCGTGATACTATACCCAGTTAACAGTATGAAATATAACTGAGCCTCTCAACAGATGGCTCAACAATAACCCTTTAGTTAGGCAATAACTATATACAAGTATTGCAGACAATCCGCACTTGGGATGGGCGCCCAGCATCCACTACGGACTACGAGAAATAGATTTACAGGTGAGTAAAATCTTATTTTCTCTGACGTCCTAGTGGATGCTGGGAACTCCGTAAGGACCATGGGGATTATACCAAAGCTCCCAAACAGGCGGGAGAGTGCGGATGACTCTGCAGCACCGAATGAGAGAACTCAAGGTCCTCCTCAGCCAGGGTATCAAATTTGTAGAATTTAGCAAACGTGTTTGCCCCTGACCAAGTTGCAGCTCGGCAAAGTTCCTCGTGGAATGGGCTGTTACTGATTTAGGATGCGGCAATCCAGCCGCAGAATGCTCCAGCTGAATTGTGCTACAAATTCAGCGAGCAATAGTCTGCTTAGAAGCAGGAGCACCTATTTTGTTGGGTGCCTACAGGATAAAAAACGAGTCAGTTTTCCTGACTCCAGCCGTCCTGGAAATATAAATTTTTAAGGCCCTGACTACGTCCAGTAACTTGGAATCTTCCAAGTCCCTAGTAGCCGCAGGCACTACAATAGGTTGGTTCAAGTGAAAAGCTGATACCACCTTAGGGAAAAACTGGGGACGAGTCCTCAATTCTGCCCTATCCATATGGAAAATCAGATAAGGGCTTTTACATGACAAAGCCGCCAATTCTGACACACGCCTGGCCGAAGCCAAGGCCAATAACATGACCACTTTCCACGTGAGATATTTCAAATCCACAGTTTTAAGTGGCTCAAACCAATGTGATTTTAAGAAACTCAACACCACGTTGAGATCCCAAGGTGCCACAGAAGGCACAAAAAAGGGGGCTGAATATGTAGCACTCCCTTTACAAATGTCTGAACTCCAGGCAGTGAAGCCAGTTCTTTCTGGAAGAAAATCGACAGAGCCGAAATCTGGACCTAAATGGAACCCAAATTTAGGCCCATAGTCACTCCTGACTGTAGGAAGTGCAGAAAACGACCCAGCTGAAATTCCTCTGTTGGGGCCTTCCTGGCCTCACACCACGCAACATATTTTCGCCAAATACGGTGATAATGGTTTGCGGTTACTTCTTTCCTGGCTTTTATCAGCGTAGGAATGACTTCCTCCGGAATGCCCTTTTGCTTTAGGATCCGGAATTCAACCGCCATGCCGTCCAACGCAGCCGCGGTAAGTCTTGGAACAGACAGGGCCCCTGCTGTAGCAGATCCTGTCTGAGCGGTAGAGGCCATGGGTCCTCTGATATTATTTCTTGAAGTTCTGGGTACCAAGCTCTTCTTGGCCCATCCGGAACCACGAGTATCGTTCTTACTCCTCGTTTTCTTATTATTCTCAGTACCTTTGGTATGAGAGGCAGAGGAGGGAATACATTAACCGACTGGTACGCCCACGGTGTCACTAGAGCGTCCACAGCTATTGCCTGAGGGTCCCTTGACCTGGCGCAATATCTAGTTTTTTGTTTAGGCGGGACGCCATCATGTCCACCTGTGGCCTTTCCCAACGGTTTACCAACAGTTGGAAGACTTCTGGATGAAGTCCCCACTCTCCCGGGTGTCGGTCGTGTCTGCTGAGGAAGTCTGCTTCCCAGTTGTCCACTCCCGGAATGAACACTGCTGACAGTGCTAAGACGTGATTTTCCGCCCATCGGAGAATCCTTGTGGCTTCTGCCATCGCCATCCTGCTTCTTGTGCCGCCCTGTCGGTTTACATGGGCGACTGCCGTGATGTTGTCTGATTGGATCAGTACCAGCTGGTTTTGAAGCAGAGGCCTTGCCAGACTTAGGGCATTGTAAATGGCCCTCAGTTCCAGAATATTTATGTGTAGGGACGACTCCTGACTTGACCAAAGTCCTTGGAAATTTCTTCCCTGTGTGACTGCCCCCCAGCCTCGAAGGCTGGCATCCGTGGGTACCAGGACCCAGTCCTGTATGCCGAATCTGCGGCCCTCTTGAAGATGAGCACTCTGCAGCCACCACAGTAGAGATACCCTGGTCCTTGGAGACAGGGTTATCAGCCGATGCATCTGAAGATGCGATTCCGATCACTTGTCCAAGAGGTCCCACTGAAAGGTTCTTGTATGGAACCTGCCGAATGGAATTTTGCTTCGTAAGAAGCTACCATTTTCCCAGGACTCGTGTGCAGTGATGCACCGATACCTGTTTTGGTTTCAGGAGGTCTCTGACTAGAGATGACAGCTCCTTGGCTTTCTCCTGCGGGAGAAACACTTTTTTCTGTTCTGTGTCCAGAACCATCCCCAGGAACAGCAGGCGTGTGGTAGGAACCAGCTGTGACTTTGGAATGTATAGAATCCATCCGTGCTGTTGTAGCACTTCCCGAGATAGTGCTACTCCGACCAACAACTGCTCCATGGACCTCGCCTTTATAAGGAGATCGTCCAAGTACGGGATAATTAAAAACTCCCTTTTTTCGAAGGAGTATCATCATTTCTGCCATTACCTTGGTAAAGACCCTCGGTGCCGTGGACAGTCCAAACGGCAGTGTTTGGAATTGGTAATGGCAATCCTGTACCACAAATCTGAGGTACTCCTGTTGAGGATGGTAAATGGGGACATGTAGGTAAGCATCCTTGATGTCCAGGGATACCATGTAATCCCCCTCCTCCAGGCTTGCAATAACCGCCCTGAGCGATACCATCTTGAACTTGAATTTTTTTTATGTGTTCAAGGACTTCAAATTTAAAATGGTTCGCACCGAACCGTCCGGTTTCGGTACCACAAACAGTGTGGAATAGTAACCCCGTCCTTGTTGAAGTAGGGGCACCTTGACTGTCACCTGCTGGGAATACAGCTTGTGAATTGCCTCTAGCACAGCCTCCCTGCCTGAGGGAGTTGTCGGCAAGGCAGATTTGAGGAAACGGCGGGGGGGAGACGCCTCGAATTCCAGCCTGTACCCCTGAGATATTACTTGAAGGATCCAGGGATCCACCTGTGAGCGAGCCCACTGATCGCTGAAATTTTTGAGGCAGCCCCCCACCGTACCTGGCTACGCCTGTGGAGCCCCCGCGTCATGCGGTGGACTCAGAGGAAGCGGGCGAAGAATTTTGATTCTGGGAACTGGCTGACTGGTGCAGCTTTTTCCCTCTTCCCTCGTCTCTGTGCAGAAAGGAAGCGCCTTTGACCCACTTGCTTTACTGAAGCCGAAAGGACTGTACCTGATAATACAGTGCTTTCTTAGGCTGTGAGGAAACCTGAGGTAAAATTTTTTCCTTCCCAGCTGTTGCTGTGGATACGAGGTCCCAGAGACCATCCCCAAACAATTCCTCACCCTTATAAGGCTCTATGTGCCTTTTAAAGTCAGCATCACCTGTCCAGTGTCGGGTCTCTAATACCCTCCTGACAGAATGGACATTGCATTAATTCTGGATGCCAGTCGGCAAAATATCCCTCTGTGCATCCCTCATATATAAGACGACGTCTTATGTTCGCAAAATAGTATCCCTGTTTGACAGGGTTACAGACAACGCTGCAGCAGCACTATCTGCAGGTCTCAGTCTAGTACCTGAGTGTGTAAATACAGACTTCAGGATAGCCTCCTGCTTTTTATCAGCAGGTACCTTCAAAGTGGCCGTATCCTAAGACGGCAGTGCCACCTTTTTTGACAAACGTGTGAGCGCCTTATCCACCCTAGGGGATATCTCCCAGCGTAACTTATCCTCTGGCGGGAAAAGGTACACCATCAGTAACTTTTTAGAAATTACCAGTTTCTTATCGGGGGAACCCACGCTTTTTCACACTTCATTCACTCATTAGATGGGGGAACAAAACACTGCCTGCTTTTTCTCCCCAAACATAAAACCCTTTTTTAGTGGTACTTGGGTTAATGTCAGAAATGTGTAACACATTTTTTATTGCCGGGATCATGTAACGGATGTTCCTAGTGGATTGTGTATATGTTTCAACCTTGTCGACACTGGGGTCAGACTCCGTGTCGACATCTGTGTCTGCCATCTGAGGGAGCGGGCGTTTTTGAGCCCCTGATGGCCTTTGAGACGCCTGGGCAGGCGCGGGCTGAGAAGCCGGCTGTCCCATAGCTGTTACGTCATCCAGCCTTTTATGTAAGGAGTTGACACTGTCGGTTAATACCTTCCACCTATCCATCCACTCTGGTGTCGGCCCACAGGGGGCGACATCCCATTTATCGGCATCTGCTCCGCCTCCACATAAGCCTCCTCATCAAACATGTCGACACAGCCGTACCGACACACCGCACACACACAGGGAATGCTCTGACTGAGGACAGGACCCCACACAGCCCTTTGGGGAGACAGAGAGAGAGTATGCCAGCACACACCAGAGCGCTATATAATGTAGGGATAAACACTATCACTGAGTGAATTTTCCCCAATAGCTGCTTGTATAAACAATATTGCGCCTAAATTTAGTGCCCCCCCTCTCTTTTTAACCCTTTGAGCCTGAAAACTACAGGGGAGAGCCTGGGGAGCTGTCTTCCAGCTATACTGTGAAGAGAAAATGGCGCCAGTGTGCTGAGAGAGATAGCTCCGCCCCTTTTTTGCTGTCTTTTCTCCCGCTTTTTTATGGATTCTGGCAGGGGTAATTATCACATATATAGCCTCTGGGGCTATATATTGTGATTATTTTGCCAGCCAAGGTGTTTTTATTGCTGCTCAGGGCGCCCCCCCCCCCAGCGCCCTGCACCCTCAGTGATCGGAGTGTGAAGTGTGTATGAGGAGCAATGGCGCACAGCTGCAGTGCTGTGCGCTACCTTGGTGAAGACTGAAGTCTTCTGCCGCCGATTTTCCGGACCATCTTCATGCTTCTGGCTCTGTAAGGGGGACGGCGGCGCGGCTCCGGGAACGAACACCAAGGACGGGTCCTGCGGTCAATCCCTCTGGAGCTAATGGTGTCCAGTAGCCTAAGAAGCCCAAGCTAGCTGCAAGCAGGTAGGTTCGCTTCTTCTCCCCTTAGTCCCTCGTTGCAGTGAGCCTGTTGCCAGCAGGTCTCACTGTAAAATAAAAAACCTAACATATACTTTCTTTCTAGGAGCTCAGGAGAGCCCCTAGTGTGCATCCAGCTCGGCCGGGCACAGAAATCTAACTGAGGTCTGGAGGAGGGGCATAGAGGGAGGAGCCAGTGCACACCAGATAGTACCTAATCTTTCTTTTAGAGTGCCCAGTCTCCTGCGGAGCCCGTCTATTCCCCATGGTCCTTACGGAGTTCCCAGCATCCACTAGGACGTCAGAGAAAACAAATGATTGAGGATCTAGGTAGACTAAAAGAATGGTCAAGAGTGTGGCAATTACAGTTTAATGCCAAAAAATGCAAAATCATGCACTTGGGTCTCAAATATCCAAAGGCTAGATATAGCATATATATAATGCATATATATATATATATATATATATATATGTATATAATATATATAATATATAAGCATATATAATGGCACTATACTGGAAACTACTGAGGAGGAAAGGGAACTAGGAGTCACTATTTTAGGTGACTTAAAAGCAGGTAAGCAATGTAACAAATGAGGAAGGCTAGTCATATGCTTGGCTGCATTGGGAGAGGAATCAGCAGCAGAAAGAAGTAATAATGCCTCTGTATAGGTCATAGGTACGGCCTCATCTAGAATACTGTGTTCAATTCTGGAGGCCATATCTTCAAAAGGATATTAATACATTAGAAACTGTACAAAGAAGGGCAACTAAAATGGTGCATGACCTACATCACAAAACATACACAGAAAGACTAAAAAAAATCTCAATATGTATAGTTTGGAGCAGAGAAGGGAAAGGGACGACATGATAGAAACGTTCAAATATATCAAGGGTTTTTACACAGTCCAGGAGGGAAACATTCTTCAAATGAAGAGAAGCAATAGGACATGAGGACATGCACTGAGACTGGAGGGAGGTAGGTTCAGGGGAAATTTGAGGAAAAATTACTTCACAGAAAGGGTAGTGGACAAGTGGAATAGCCTCCCATCAGACGTCATAGAGGCTAAGACAATAGAGCAAATTAAACATGCATGGGATAGACATAAGGATATCCTTACAAAGAAATAAGGTTCAAATAAGGTTTGAGGAAAAAAAATGGAAAAAAAAGGGGCAGACTAGATGGGCCAAGGGTTCTTATCTGCCGTCAAATTTTATGTTTCTATGGGCTGCCGCTACCCCCAGCCTGGAGAGGAGAGGAGAAGAGACGGGTACCGGCACGTGCACAATGGATTTGGCAAGTGCTGGGACCGGCGCAGATGCCATGGTGCAGCTGTGCATGCGCAAACCCCTGGCTGCTATGGACTGCATCTGCAGCAAGACATAGAAGCCGGATTGGGACTCATGAAAGGCAGGAAGTAGCTTCCTACAGGAAGCATGCTTTCTGCCTATCACAGCTTTGTCTGGCAGTCCACGAGGAGAAAACATCTCCCAATGGGACTGCCTTGTGTGTCTGTGACTGGCAGGTAGAACTTCCAATAGGAAGTCACTGCCAGCCACAGTAAAGCCAGTGCAGTCACGGGCTGCATCTGGTTTCACTGACACTGAGAGGGGTAGCGAATCTTACCTGAGGGACTACAGTCCTGCAGCCCATAGATAAAATCCACCACTGATTGTGACTGGTAAATGCTCCTATCATATGAAGTTTGTGTATGTTATAAACACTGAATTCAATTGTGCTTCCTGCTACTGTATCTTAATCAAGAGAATTCGCTATTGGTGAGGTGCTACCTAAATGGTACTAATTACTGAATTTCTGCTCTCATTTAGGGGCTTATGGTGTGTACAAACGGGGAGATATTTTCTTACGATTTTGACGATATATTCGAAATCGTAAGAAAAGTTAGTGCAGATCGCAAGGTGAAAGTCACCTTGCGATCCCAATTCGATGCCGATGCACGGTCCCGCGCGGTCGGCATCGTAAGCCTAGATAGACTGTGCAGGCAAGTAAATTTTTATTATCTCATAGAAGAGATTGTCAAAATTGACAATTAGCCAAAATCACACATGGTCAGTATCGCAAGCACAGTCATTATGGGCTTGCGATGCCGACCTAGCCCCTGTCGCATAGTGAGAATCGGGCATAGGGGGTAATTCCAAGTTGATCGCAGCAGGACATTTTTTAGCAGTTGGGCAAAACCATGTGCACTGCAGGGGAGGCAGATATAACATTTGCAGAGAGAGTTAGATTTGGGTGGGTTATTTTGTTTCTGTGCAGGGTAAATACTGGCTGCTTTATTTTTACACTGCAATTTAGATTGCAGATTGAAAACACCACACCCAAATCTAACTCTCTCTGCACATGTTATATCTGCCTCCCCTGCAGTGCACATGGTTTTGCCCAACTGCTACAGAATTTCCTGCTGCGATCAACTTGGAATTACCCCCATAGCCCGAATCTCACCGTGTGTATGGGGGGATATGGGATCCAGTCTGAAGATCGACAGTGTCTAGGTTGACAAGGTTTAGGTCGACCACTATAGATCGACAGTCACTAGGCCGACAGGGTTTGAAGGTCAACAGGGTTTCTAGGTCGACATGTTCTAGGTCGACAGATCAAAAGGTCGACATAAGTTGAATTTTTTTTCCCCTTTTTTTTTAACTTTTTCATACTTAACAATCCACGTGGACTACGATTGGGAATAGCCAGAAGCATGGCGAGCGAAGCGAGCCATGAGAGGGAACACGGTGCACTAATTGGGCTTCCCGGTCACTGTACGGAGAAAACAACACAACCCCCCCCCCCCCCATGAAAAACTCATGTCGACCTTTTTAACTGTCGACTTAGAACATGTCGACCTAGAAACCCTGTTGACCTTCAAACCCTGTTGACCTAGTGACTGTCGACCTATAGTGGTCGACCTAAACATTGTCGACCTAGACCATATTTGCCTACTCTCCCGGAATGGCCGGGAGGCTCCCGAAAATCGGGTGACCCTCCGGCCCCCCGGAAGAGCAGGCAAGTCTCCCGATTTCAGGGGTCCCCCCCCTGCCCGACCGCCCACTTAGCGATTAAAGTGGGTGGTCCGGGCGGGCGATGACATGATTCTTGTTGAATCGCGTCATCATCCACACCCCCTGCTGTATAATGCCAGTAATAGCGGCATTACACAGTGGGGGCATGGCTTACATGACGCGATCCCGCAGCCACGCCCCCGTCCTGCCTCTGCCCCCCCTCTGCGCGGCACGTCGCAGCCCGCCCTCCTGCTGAGCCGACCTGGCTGCTCTCACCCGGAGAGAGCAGCCAAAAAGTCAGCAAGTATGACCTAGACACTGTTGACCTAATGGGTTCACTACGATATGCCGGCGGTCGGGCTCCCGGCGACCAGCATACCGGCGCCGGGAGCCCGACCGCCGGCTTACCGACAGTGTGGCGAGCGCAAATGAGCCCCTTGAGAGTTAGATTTGGGTGGGGTGTGTTCAAACTGAAAATAAGAATTTACTCACCGGTAATTCTATTTCTCGTAGTCCGTAGTGGATGCTGGGTACTCCGTAAGGACCATGGGGAATAGACGGGCTCCGCAGGAGACTGGGCACTCTTTAAAGAAAGATTAGGTACTATATCTGGTGTGCACTGGCTCCTCCCTCTATGCCCCTCCTCCAGACCTCAGTTAGTGAAACTGTGCCTGGAAGAGCTGACACTACAAGGAAAGGATTTGGAATCCAGGGTAAGACTCAGACCAGCCACACCAATCACACCGTACAACTCGTGATAACTATACCCAGTTATCAGTATGAATAACAACTGAGCCTCACTGAACAGATGGCTCATAACAAACAATAACCCTTTAGTTAAGCAATTACTATATACAAGTATTGCAGACAATCCGCACTTGGGACGGGCTCCCAGCATCCACTACGGACTACGAGAAATAGAATTACCGGTGAGTAAATTCTTATTTTTTCTGACGTCCTAGTGGATGCTGGGTACTCCGTAAGGACCATGGGGATTATACCAAGCTCCCAAACGGGCGGGAGAGTGACTCTGCAGCACCGAATGAGCAAACTCAAGGTCCTCCTCAGCCAGGGTATCAAACTTGTAGAATTTTGCAAACGTGTTTGATCCCGACCAGGTAGCAGCTCGGCAAAGTTGTAAAGCCGAGACCCCTCGGGCAGCCGCCCAAGAAGAGCCCACCTTCCTCGTGGAATGGGCTTTTACTGATTTAGGGTGCGGCAGTCCATCCGCAGAATGTGCAAGTTGAATCGTGGAACAGATCCAGCGAGCAATAGTCTGCTTAGAAGCAGGAGCACCCAGCTTGTTGGGTGCATGCAGGATAAACAGCGAGTCAGTCTTTCTGACTCTAGCCGTCCTGGAAACATAGATTTTCAGGGCCCGGACTACGTCCAGCGACTTGGAAGCCTCCAAGTCCCGAGTAGCCGCAGGCACCACAATAGGTTGGTTCAAATGAAACGCTGATACCACCTTAGGGAGAAATTGGGGACGAGTCCTCAATTCTGCCCTGTCCATATGGAAGATCAGATAGGGGCTTTTACAGGACAAAGCCGCCAATTCTGACACCCGCCTAGCCGAAGCCAAGGCCAAAAGCATGACCACTTTCCACGTGAGATATTTCAACTCCATGGTCTGAAGTGGCTCAAACCAATGTGATTTTAGGAAATCCAACACAACGTTGAGATCCCAAGGTGCCACTGGGGGCACAAAAGGGGGATGAATATGCAGCACTCCCTTAACAAACGTCTGAACTTCAGGCAGTGAAGCCAGTTCTTTTTGAAAGAAAATAGACAGGGCCGAAATCTGGACTTTAATGGATCCCAATTTTAGGCCCATAGTCACTCCTGACTGTAGGAAGTGCAGAAATCGACCCAGCTGAAATTCTTCTGTGGGGGCCTTCATAGCCTCACACCAAGCAACATATTTTCGCCATATGCGGTGATAATGTTTTGCTGTCACATCCTTCCTAGCTTTTATCAGCGTAGGAATGACTTCAACCGGAATGCCCTTTTCCATCAGGATCCGGCGTTCAACCGCCATGCCGTCAAACGCAGCCGCGGTAAGTCTTGGAACAGACAGGGCCCCTGCTGTAGCAGGTCCTGTCTGAGAGGCAGAGGCCAAGGGTCCTCTGAGATCATTTCTTGTAGTTCTGGGTACCAAGTCCTTCTTGGCCAATCCGGAACGATGAGTATAGTTCTTACTCCTCTCTTTCTTATTATCCTCAGCACCTTTGGTATGAGAGGAAGAGGAGGGAACACATAAACCGACTGGTACACCCACGGGGTCACTAGAGCGTCCACAGCTATCGCCTGAGGGTCCCTTGACCTGGCGCAATATCTTTTTAGCTTTTTGTTGAGGCGGGACGCCATCATGTCCACCTGTGGACTTTCACAACGATTTACAATTAGCTGGAAGACTTCTGGATGAAGTCCCCACTCTCACGGGTGGAGGTCGTGCCTGCTGAGGAAGTCTGCTTCCCAGTTGTCCACTCCCGGAATGAACACTGCTGACAGTGCTATCACGTGATTTTCCGCCCATCGGAGAATCCTTGTGGCTTCTGCCATCGCCATCCTGCTTCTTGTGCTGCCCTGTCGGTTTACATGGGCGACCGTGATGTTGTCTGACTGAATCAGCACCGACTGGTTTTGAAGCAGGGGTTTTGCCTGACTTAGGGCATTGTAAATGGCCCTTAGTTCCAGAATATTTATGTGTAGGGACGCCTCCTGACTCGACCATTGTCCTTGGAAGTTTCTTCCCTGAGTGACTGCCCCCCAACCTCGGAGGCTTGCATCCGTGGTCACCAGGACCCAGTCCTGTATGCCGAATCTGCGGCCCTCGAGAAGATGAGCACTCTCCAGCCACCACAGCAGAGACACCCTGGCCCTCGGGGACAGGGTGATCAGCCGATGCATCTGAAGATGCGATCCGGACCACTTGTCTAACAGATCCCACTGAAAGATCCTTGCATGGAACCTGCCGAATGGAATTGCCTCGTAAGAAGCTACCATCTTTCCCAGGACTCGCGTGCAGTGATGCACCGACACCTGTTTTGTTTTCAGGAGGTCTCTGACCAGAGATGACAACTCCTTGGCCCTCTCCTCCGGGAGAAACACCTTCTTCTGTTCTGTGTCCAGAATCATACCCAGGAACAGCAGACGCGTCGTAGGAACCAGCTGTGACTTTGGAATATTCAGAATCCAGCCGTGCTGTTGTAGCACTTCCTGAGATAGTGCTACTCCGACCAACAACTGCTCCCTGGACCTGGCCTTTATAAGGAGATCGTCCAAGTACGGGATAATTATAACTCCCTTCTTTTGAAGGAGTATCATCATTTCGGCCATTACTTTGGTAAATACCCTCGGTGCCGTGGACAGACCAAACGGCAACGTCTGGAATTGGTAATGGCAGTCCTGTACCACAAAACGGAGGTACACCTGGTGAGGTGGGTAAATGGGGACATGTAGGTAAGCATCCTTGATGTCCAGTGATACCATGTAATCCCCCTCTTCCAGGCTTGCAATAACCGCCCTGAGCGATTCCATTTTGAACTTGAACTTCCTTATATAAGTGTTCAAGGATTTCAAATTTAGAATGGGTCTCACCGAACAGTCTGGTTTCGGTACCACAAACATTGTGGAATAGTAACCCCGTCCCTGTTGAAGGAGGGGAACTTTTATTATCACCTGCTGGAGGTACAGCTTGTGAATAGCCGCCAGCACTACCTCCCTGTCCTGGGGAGTAGCTGGCAAGGCTGATTTGAGGTAACGGCGAGGGGGAGACGTCTCGAATTCCAGCTTGTATCCCTGAGATACCACTTGTAGAACCCAGGGATCCACCTGTGAGCGAACCCACCGGTCGCTGAAGTTCCGGAGACGGGCCCCCACCGCACCTGGCTCCACCAGTGGAGCCCCAGCGTCATGCTGTGGATTTAGTGGAAGCAGGGGAGGATTTTTGTTCTTGGGAACTGGCTGTATGGTGCAGCTTTTTCCCTCTACCCCTGCCTCTGGGCAGAAAGGACGCGCCTTTAACCCGCTTGCCTTTCTGGGGCCGAAAGGACTGTACCTGATAATACGGTGCTTTCTTAGGCTGTGAGGGAACCTGAGGTAAAAAATGTCGACTTCCCAGCTGTTGCTGTGGAAACGAGGTCCGAGAGACCATCCCCAAACAATTCCTCACCCTTGTAAGGCAAAACCTCCATGTGCCTTTTAGAATCCGCATCACCTGTCCACTGCCGAGTCCATAATACTCTCCTGGCAGAAATGGACATTGCATTAATTCTAGATGCCAGCCGGCAAATATCCCTCTGTGCATCTCTCATATAAGACTACGTCTTTAATATGCTCTATGGTTAGCAAAATCGTATCCCTGTCGAGGGTATCAATATTTTCAGACAGGGTATCGGACCAAGCTGCTGCAGCACTACACATCCAAGCTGAAGCAATTGCAGGTCTCAGTATAGTACCTGAGTGTGTATATACAGACTTCAGGATAGCCTCCTGCTTTCTATCCGCAGGCTCCTTTAAGGCGGCTGTATCCTGAGACGGCAGTGCCACCTTTTTTGACAAGCGTGTGAGCGCTTTATCCACCCTCGGGGATGTCTCCCAACGTAACCTGTCCTCTGGCGGGAAAGGGTACACCATCAGTAACTTTTTAGAAATCACTAGTTTCTTATCGGGGGAAGCTCACGCTTCTTCACACACTTCATTCAACTCATCTGATGGGGGAAAAACCACTGGTTGCTTTTTCTCCCCAAACATAATACCCTTTTTAGTGGTACCTGGGTTAATGTCAGAAATGTGCAACACATTTTTCATTGCCGTAATCATGCAACGGATGGCCCTAGTGGAATGTACATTAGTCTCGTCCTCATCGACACTGGAGTCAGACTCTGTGTCGACATCTGTGTCTGCCATCTGAGGTAGCGGGCGTTTTTGAGCCCCTGATGGCCTGTGAGACGCCTGGGCAGGCACTGGCTGAGAAGCCGCCTGTCCCACAGCTGTTATGTCATCGAACCTTTTATGCAAGGAGTTGACACTGTCGTGTAAAACCTTCCACATATCCATCCACTCTGGTGTCGACCCCGCAGGGGGTGACATCACATTTATCGGCACCTGCTCCGCCTCCACATAAGCCTCCTCATCAAACATGTTGACACAGCCGTACCGACACACCGCACACACACAGGGAATGCTCTGACTGAGGACAGGACCCCACAAAGTCCTTTGGGGAGACAGAGAGAGAGTATGCCAGCACACACCACAGCGCTATATAATCAGGGATTTACACTAACACAAAGTGATTTTCCCTATAGCAGCTATACAATACAGTTTTGCGCCTAAATTTAGTGCCCCCCCTCTCTTTTTTACCCTTTGAGCCTGGAAACTGCAGGGGAGAGCCTGGGGAGCTGTCTTCCAGCGGAGCTGTGAAGAGGAAATGGCGCCAGTGTGCTGAGGGAGATAGCCCCGCCCCCTTCTCGGCGGACTTCTCCCGCTCTTTATATTTATATTACGGCGGGGGATTTTTGCACATATATAGTTTATTAGACTATATTATGTGCTGTTCGCCATGTAAGGTACTCTAATTGCAGCCCAGGGCGCCCCCCCCCCAGCGCCCTGCACCCATCAGTGACCGTAGTATGTGGTGTGCATAGGGAGCAATGGCGCACAGCTGCAGTGCTGTGCGCTACCTTAATGAAGACCGGAGTCTTCAGCCGCCGATTTCCAGAACGTTCTTCTTGCTTCTGGCTCTGCAAGGGGGACGGCGGCGCGGCTCCGGGACCGGACGACCGAGGCTGGGCCTGTGTTCGATCCCTCTGGAGCTAATGGTGTCCAGTAGCCTAGAAGCCCAAGCTAGCTGCAAGCAGGTAGGTTCGCTTCTTTCCCCTAAGTCCCTCGTAGCAGTGAGTGTTGCCAGCAGATCTCACTGAAAAATAAAAAACCTAATAAATACTTCTTTACTAGAAGCTCAGGAGAGCCCCTAGTGTGCAACCAGCTCGAGCCGGGCACAGATTCTAACAGATTCTAACTGAGGTCTGGAGGAGGGGCATAGAGGGAGGAGCCAGTGCACACCAGATATAGTACCTAATCTTTCTTTAAAGAGTGCCCAGTCTCCTGCGGAGTCCGTCTATTCCCCATGGTCCTTACGGAGTACCCAGCATCCACTAGGACGTCAGAGAAATCTAAATTGCAGTGTAAAAATAAAGCAGCCAGTATTTACCCTGCACAGAAACAAAATAACCCACCCAAATCTAACTCTCTCTGCAAATGTTATATCTGCCCTCCCTGCAGTGCACATGGTTTTGCCCAACTGCTAACAAATTTGCTGCTGCGATCAGCTCTGAATTACCCCCATAGTCACACCCATGTCTATGTGCAAGGACTGAGAATTCCACTTTACGAGCCTTTACATGCTGAAATACTGCTTGGTACAACAAAATATGCACCAGCCCTATGCTTGGTGCAGATTCTCTTTTTGAGTAAGGCCTCATTTGTAAGTGATGAGGTGTCTTTGTACACAACTACTTTCAGCGACATGCTTGTGACACTCCAATAAGATCAGCTTCTCCATGCATCTGATTAGCCATCCCCTTGTCACCGCCAAGAAGTGCCTAATACAGCTATAAAAAGAAGACACCGCACATCTAAATCCGTACTATAAGTGTGTGCACTATTGAGATACATACACAGTACAACTGAAACACATGCAGAGCACAGTATAAAACCATTGCTCTGCAGTGTACAACATCAGCAGTGCTTGCAATTACAACTAGTATTAGACATTAATCTATAGCTAAACGGGTGTAGTATGGTATGCCGGCGGCCGGGCTTCCGGCGACCAGCATACCGGCGCCGGGAGCCCAACCACCGGCATACCGACAGCGTGGCGAGCACAAATGAGCCCGTTGCGGGCATGGTGGCGCGCTACGCGCGCCACGCTATTTATTCTCCCTCCAAGGGGGTCGTGGACCCCCACGAGGGAGAATATCTGTCGTATGCCGGGTGTCGGGATTCCGGCGCTGGTATAATGTGCGCCGGGATCCCGCCATTCGGCAACCTGAAGACCACCCTGCAAAACATTTGTGCTGCTGTCACATGCAAAAACTGATATGTTTATACTGCATCAAATATATACATCATGGGGGTGATTCAGACCTGATTGTTGCTAGCGGGCGATCAGGTACTAACTGCGCATGCGTATGCACCGCAATGCACACGCGTGTCAGACAACAACAAAGAGCATCGCCAGTCAACGACAGGATGGTGCGAAAAATTCGAACGCACAGACGTTCACAAGGTGATTGACAGGAGGAGGCTGTTTGTGGGTGGTAACTGAGCATTTATAGGAGTGTCCGGAAAAACAATGGCGTGTATAAGCGTTTTCAGGAAGGGTGTCTGACGCCAGCTCCGGTCCTGATCAGCCTTGGCTCATCGCACTGTAGGAGTAAGTCCTGGGCTGCGCACAGACTGCACAAAGTGTATTTTAGCAGCTGGAGTGTACACATGGGATCGCACACTTACATGGCAAATGTACACTCCTCCTAAAGGCGGCGACTATCCGAACACAGGACAGCAAAGTTTGCAGCCCAGCGGTCAGGTCTGAATCACCCCCCATGTTCACAATATAATGAAGGGATATCTTAAGACGTGCGCAACCTTGTGGCAGCCCTTTATTTAGTATACCTCTGAGGTGATCCCACACGTTGCCCTGATAAAGACCCTGGAGTGGGTTGAAATGTATTGGCGTTTGACCAGGCTGCCTAATGCCAGTGGAACTTTATGGGTCATTCACCTGACTAAGGAGAGACCCAAAGCGCCAGTCCGGGATGCACTTTGGTGACTATACCATCATACTCTTCTAGAAAACTGTATGTTGCCAGTTCTCATTTAATTCGTAATCGTTCTTTCTGAACCACTGCAGGATAGCTGGTGTCAGTTTGTGCTCTGGACAGGATCTAATCCATTTATAGTTTTATGCATTTGTTTTTAACGTTGTATTAAATTGCGTTACACTATGTGATTTCTGTTCTCCCTTATGTTGTGAATGTGAAAATGTTATTGTCTTAGTCGGGATTCAGAAAAAGTGTCATTCATAGTGGGACAGCACCCTGTGGCATTGTGAGGATCACCACAACACAATTCATCTACTCAGGGATGTATACGTATGTCCTTTTCTATCTATATTATATATGTGGAAATATTGTAAAGGGGGCACCATTTACACCATGCTACTCTATCATTGGAGTTTGCAATAATTTTAGCCAATCTCCAAGCTAACAGAAATTCTCTCTAGAAGCTGCAGGTGAGTAGATTGATCAAAAGTTAATACAAGGGATAGGGACAATAAAGGCAACTAACTGACAAGCTCTACTTTACAATTTCAGCTTCTTGTCCTCTGTTTCATTTCGGACAACATTCTGAAGATGTTTAAGTGATGGAGAGGGACTAAATTAGTTAATTTCACTATGTTACAGCATTGTGGTACAAACTTAGGTTAATACAGAACGGTGCATTAAATAAATTAAACACTTCATAAATTAAAATGTCAGTGTTTGAACGTTAATTGTCTGTTAGGTAGTAGATCTCAAGAGGCAGAACTGTGTAAGAGCAGGCAACACGTAGCCCCTTGAACTGTTTTTTTTCCTACAGTGAATCTAAAATGGCAAGTACAATGGGCCTAATTCAGATCTGATCGCAGCAGCAAAATTGTTCTCTAATGGGCAAAACCATGTGCAATGCAGGTGGGGCAGATATAACGTGTGTAGAGAGAGTTAGATTTGGGTGTGGTGTATTCAAACTGAAATCTAAATTGCAGTGTAAAAATAAAGCAGCCAGTATTTACCCTGCACATAAACAATATACCCCAGCCAAATCTAAGTCTCTCCACAGTGCCCCCTGCAGTGCACATGCTTTTGCCAATTAGATAACAATTTTGCTGCTTCGATCAGGTCTGAATTAGGCCCAATATGTCCTATTCTATAACAAACCAAATATGCTTACATTACCAGATATAACTGGAAGAATTGAACACATCAGTACCTGAGTTTTCATAAAGGGTAAGACTTCTGGAGCTGTTGCACGTTCCACCAACTGCCATGACAGAAAAACCATAAGTCTGTCCACAAGATAAAACTTCAGAGCTGAAGGAGATATTGGTTGTTGTGTATGATGATCCTGTCCCAGTGATGCTTTCAATGAGTATACTGTACAGTTGGGCGCCATCACTTTCTTCCCAGAACATAGAAGCTGTTTGGCTGCTGCAATCAATGCCAATGCTCAAGCCTTGGGGCTGGCATGGAGCTACATGAAGGAAATATGATCATTTCATGGGTTTCTCACTGATCTTCTCAGGTATTAATATTAGTGAAAACAGTAAGTTAACTAGAGACCATCACTAACAATACTACGCTTCTCCAATAAACACCTTTAGTAATGCTGTAGTAAAGCATACATTGTTTTGTATATGTGATACAGATAGCATGAAATACTGTATGCCTTAAATTAAAAAAAAAAATAGGATTTTTATGTTGTGACGAATATTATACGAGAGGATAACCTCATATAAGAATCATGTTAGCTAGATTTTCTTCCCAGATTCCTTTAGTAATGAAAATCAAGTGAAATTTTTGCTATGATCTTTAGGATCCATTTTTCTACTACTAGATTACCTGTTTCAAGCATGATTGTGTTGGAGGAGACACTGGTACACTTGCCATCCATGGCCACTACAGAAGCATTGTAGGTTTGGCCGCATTGCAATCCCAAGTATGAGCAGTCGGGATCAGTAGTATTACAAGTTAAGGTTGTCCCATTTCCAGACAGCGTGGCAATGTAATATTTGGCACCTCTGCTCATTGTCCAAGTTACGAATGCCTCCCTATTTTCACACTGTGCAGTGGTAGTAATATCTTTTGGCTCACATGGAGCTGTATTTAATCAAATAAAAATAAAAAAATACAGTAAAATCCTTAGTTTTTAAGGCTCAGGCATGGTTTGCGTCACAAAAATGAATGAGGTAGTTAGGAGTGCAGTAACTCGATTTTGTTTGTTTACAGAATGTGCATTAACATCTTCCTGACTGCAACAGGGATGGTGTTGGGGTATAAGAAGCCTAAAGTGGGAAATTACCATGATGCTCTTAGACATGAGTTATATTGTTTTTTTTAGACTTAAAATAAATGTTATTCGCAGTTAATGCTACTGTTTGAACCTCTTGCTCCATGTCCCACCTCACCTGCTTTCTCCCCGAACTCTAGGCATGATTCATGATTGTAAGTAAAGCAAAAAAGCAAGTAACTTTGTGTCTGTAATAAACTATGTTGCAATGAAAGGGGAGCAAATTAATTTATATTTTTTTCTGGACAGGGTAAATACTGACTGCTTTTGCATGTAGCCATCAAATGCCAGACAGCTTTATTTTTAAACTGCAACTTAGATTTCAGTTTGAACACACTCCACTCAAATCTATCGCCTTGCACTTGTTATATCTGCCCTCTCTGCCCCATCTGCAGTGCAACATGGTTTTGCCTAGTGGCTTGCTTTTGCCCTCTATTCTCACCTCACTTTATCCCACTGCTTTTAAGAGTACAGAAAATCTTTGCAAGTCTGTAAGCGCATATACAGTACATGGTTCTATATATCAGACTGTGTGTCAGTTAATTACACTTGGCAACAGATATGGTCCTACAAATGGCACCTGGTATCTCATTCAATCCTGTTTCCTCCACATTCAAAACATTGACAGAATATGCCCCTTTCTTAAACAAGATGTGACAAGACGTTGTATCCATTCTTTCATAATTTCCCTCCTCAACTAGTGTAACCTCTACCTCTCTGGCATAGGCCATCTATTCATCTTTTTGAAATCTCATTATGAAACTCTATCTTCCTCCTTTTCATAGATCCAGCTCTAACATGTCTCATCTTGTCTCTGATAACCATATTATACTGTAGCTTGCCCTGCTTCCACTTGTACTACAGTACTCACATTGACACTCAACTAGCTGCCCTTTTCCTATTAGACTGTAAGCTTATGAGCAGTGTTCTCTATAACCTCTGTTGTCATGTTTGCATTTCTTTTGTCTAACATGTATTACCAGGTTGGGTACAAAATCTTAGCAGTCAGGATCCCAACAGTCAGTATACCGATAGCAGGATTACCCTACCCCTAATCCTAACTCACCCCTACCACAGCCTAACCCTCACCCTCCCCTCCTGTAGCCTAACCCTAACCGCCTCCTCCCCCACAGCCTAACCCTAGCCTCCACCACCTTCGCAGCCTAACCCCAAAGTCAGTACTCACTGTACCTTCAGGATCCAACTGGATCATGCTGTCAGTAATCTGACTGTTGAGATCCTGACCGCATCCTGTATTACAATTATATATATATATATATATATATATATATATATACACACACCCACACCCACACACACATAAGCATTGTATATATATATATATATATATATATATATAAAGAGGATCCCCATGATGAAGTCATACTGCTGACGAAACGCGTTGGAACTGCTGTACCTGAGACCTCCTTATGGACAGATAAGCTTTTTTAACTTTAATATCCTGTACGTTTGCATTTTTACCGATATTGGATTTTTATGGAAAACAGGATGTATCCGATTGTACATACAGATTGATAAACTCGAATCTTGTTATATTCTGTACGCTTGCATTTTTACTATTCTATACCTTCTAAGTTTTATGTTGTATTAAAATTTGTGAAAAACCCCAATAATCCCTGCTGGTGGATTTTTACCATTGAGGATTTGCTTATCCTTAGGAGGTTTTTTAGATACAACTACTTCTATTTTTATGGTGAAATATGTTTTAAAAACTGTACGCGCAAAATTTTTTTAAAAACTGTACGCACTATGTTATTTCTGTTCTATCTTCTCTTTACATATGTGCATTGGTCATGAGACCGAAGAAAGTGTGTATATCAGATAAGTGATGTCCATACATTACCACCTGATTCACTTCATATCAATTTTTTAAAGAAACACTAAATAGGCGCCCTTTTCTTCACTAGTTTCATATATATATATATATATATATATATATATATACAAAAAACTGGTCTGTTGCACTCCTTACTGGAAACCGTTGTAATCAAGTAAACAGCCGGTGCCCTCCATTTGAAGAAGAATCGTCAAGTATACTGCAATGTATGCCAGGCGGCACTCACAACGTAAAAGAAATCACAGGAATCCACCTGAGCGTGTCAACGTTTCAAAGTTTATAATAAAACTTTTTCGTCAGCACAAATTACAATCAAACAGTAACTCACCTATATACCCCCGCAGGTCTGTCCGTGGCGAGCCGCGACCGGCGACCCGGCTCAGTAAAAATGACGTCATCGCTAGGTGCCCGACTGCAGCGCGTCCCGGAGATTCCCAGCTGAGGGCAATCAAATGTGAACATAATAAGAGAAAACACAAAATAAACATAAAAAAACAAAATACATGTAACATAAACTTATGAGAGTACTAACCCACTGTGTACCTATAGCAATATAGAATAAAAGACATGTAATTAAAGGTCAGTAATAAAACATCCAAACTCTGCCTGTATGACAGAGCTGATGATAGACAATTATATACACCAATCTCTAGGTGCTTGTCCCATATGATAAATGGAGGTCTATCTTATAATGCTAATATCACGTCATCTGCAAAAACAACATTTACAGTGTACTAGCCAGCACACCTAAAAGAGGCAAATACTATCAAAATGTACTAAACAGATATATAGTATCGCATTAAACAACATTCCTATCAAGGTCAAAAGTATATAGATTGTAACTCTCAAGGTATAATTGTTACAAAAAACATGAAAGGCCTGAATGTTCATTCAATCCTCGGGGGGACAGAGTGTCAAGGTGGAAGATCCACCTAGCTTCAGCTTTTAACAATAAAAGACCCCGGTTCCCACCCCGTACCAGTGGGGGAATGTGATCAATAATGCGGTGTTTCACTGCTAAAGAGTACCTAGCATTAAGAAAGTGTCGTGCAACCGGTTGGTCGCTGTGTCCAGTGGCCAATGCTGCTCTGATAGAAGTGCGGTGTCCCGCCATTCTTTCTTTAAATGTACATTCAGTTTTCCCCACATAATGGAGACCGCAGGGGCAGCTTAATAAATAAACCACAAATTTTGTTGAACATGTTACGCGGTGTTTGATTTTAAACCGCTTGCCAGTATATGGGTGACAAAAGCTGTCACCGGGTATCATATGACTACAGGTGGTGCATCCTAGGCAGCGGAAACAACGAGGTTTAGATAGATTTAAAAAATTCCCCCCTGTCGGGCTATGTTTCGATGAAAATTGTACATTAGTTTTAACCAAATGGTCTCGAAGATTTTCCCCCCGTTTATAGGCGGGCATAAGTCGAGTGTTTGAAAGTGAAGTTAAATGCTTATCTGATTGAATAATCGGCCAAATTTTTCCGTCTGGCTCGTAGCATTTGAGAATAGGGGAGTCCCTTACGCAAAGATACTGGATGATGGCTAGAAGCCAACAATACATTGTGCCGATCAGTCGGTTTAACAAATAGATCTGTAACAATTTTATGGTCAACTATCTCAATATGAACATCCAAGTAATCAACCATCTTCTGATGAATGTTATATGTAACTTTAACCGGTGAAGAGGACAGATTGTGATCATCTAATAATTTCCCCAAGGATTCTTGTGAGAACAACATGCTTAAAGGATACTACTACATTGCTTAATAGTTTAAATACTATTGTATATATACCTGAAGGCTGTCTGTTGGCTACAATTGACGTGTGTAATCTCTACACCTGCATCCCTCACATGGAGGGGTTACAGGCGGTGAGATCACTCATTAATGGTAACATTAATTATGAGGGACCTGATGTTGAGCTATTCTTACAATTGTTACAACTTACTTTACAACGTAATTATTTTTTTTTTAATGACAATTATTATTTACAGCTTCAGGGTTGCTCCATGGGCAGCAATGTGTCACCATCTTTTGCAAATGTTTTTATGTTTCAGGTTGAGGATGATTTATTTTTTTCAACAACAGCAATTAGTTCAAAAATGTTGGTTTATTTTCGTTATATAGATGACTTATTGCTTTTTTGGACAGGATCACAAGAATCGTTGGAGAAATTATTAGATGATCACAATCTGTCCTCTTCACCGGTTAAATTTACATATAACATTCATCAGAAGATGGTTGATTACTTGGATGTTCATATTGAGATAGTTGACCATAAAATTGTTACAGATCTGTTTCTTAAACCGACTGATCGGAACAATGTATTGTTGGCTTCTAGCCATCATCCAGTATCTTTGCGTAAGGGACTCCCCTATTCTCAAATGCTACGAGCCAGACGGATCGTTAGCGATGAGAATAAAATTTAATCTACTTTAGACCAGTTAGTTACTAAGTTCACCGCTAGGGGGTACCCCGCGCATGAATTAGAAGCCACTAAATGTAAAGTGTTAGGGATGCCGCGGAATGTAACGTTGGGTTCATCTTTAAAAAGTCTGTCACTGATAGGCTCATTTGGGTAAATAAGTTCAACACCCACAGTAAGACCATTAACAACATTAGTAAAATATTTTGGCCGATTATTCAATCAGATAAGCATTTAACTTCACTTTCAAACACTCGACTTATGCCCGCCTATAAACGGGGGGAAAATCTTCGAGACTATTTGGTTAAAACTAATGTACAATTTCCATCGAAACATAGCCCGACAGGGGGGAATTTTTTAAATCTATCTAAACCTGGCTGTTTCCGCTACCTAGGATGCACCACCTGTAGTCATACGATACCCGGTGACAGCTTTTGTCACCCATATACTGGCAAGCGGTTTAAAATCAAACACCGCGTAACATGTTCAACAAAATTTGTGGTTTATTTATTAAGCTGCCCCTGCGGTCTCCATTATGTGGGGAAAACAGAATGTACATTTAAAGAAAGAATGGCGGGACACCGCACTTCTATCAGAGCAGCATTGGCCACTGGACACAGTGACCAACCGGTTGCACAACACTTTCTTAATGCTAGGTACTCTTTAGCAGTGCTGAAACACAGCATTATCGATCACATTCCCCACTGGTACGGGGTGGGAACCGGGGTCTTTTATTGTTAAAAGCTGAAGCTAGGTGGATCTTCCACCTTGACACTCTGTCCCCCCGAGGGCTGAATGAACATTCAGGCCTTTCATGTTTTTTGTAACAATTATACCTTGAGAGTTACAATCTAGATACTTTTGACCTTGATAGGAATGTTGTTTAATGAGATACTATATATCTGTTTAGTAGATTTGGATAGTATTTGCCTCTTTTAGGTGTGCTGGCTAGTACACTCTAAATGTTGTTTTTGCAGACGACGTGATATTAGCATTATAAGATAGACCTTCATTTATTATATGGGACAAGCACCTAGAGATTGGTGTATATAATTGTCTATCATCAGCTCTGTCATACAGGCAGAGTTTGGATGTTTTATTACTGACCTTTAATGACATGTCTTTTATTCTATAATGCTATAGGTGCACAGTGGGTTAGTACTCTCATAAGTTTGTTACATGTATTTTGTTTTTTATGTTTATTTTGTGTTTTCTCTTATTATGTTCACATTTGATTGCCCTCAGCTGGGAATCTCCGGGACGCGCTGCAGTCGGGCACCTAGCGATGACGTCATTTTTACTGAGCAGGGACGCCGGCCGCGGCTCGCCACGGACAGACCTGCGGGGGTATATAGGTGAGTTACTGTTTGATTGTAATTTGTCCTGACGAAAAAGTTTTATTATAAACTTTGAAACGTTGACACGCTCAGGTGGATTCCTGTGATTTCTTTTACGCTGTGAGTGCCGCCTGACATACATTGCTATATATATATATATATATATACACACACACACACACACACACACACACACACACACACACACATTTTTCTATTTTATTTTTAATGAAGACCACCATCTGGCTGTTATCATATTTTCAAAACCAACTGAAAATAAACTGTATTCCTTGCACATTTAGATTACTAACATTCTGAATAGCATTTGCCATGCCTTTTTTGTTAACCTTTAAAATCTGGGAGTTTTTTTTGCCTCACCCTGTATGACAGGGCTCAGATGTGGCTCAGCGTTGTGTATTTAGCATGGATCTGCTCATTATATTAACTAGAAGAAATTAATGACTTTTTATAATTAGCACCATGTTTTGTTAATTGTAGTATACCTGGCACCTGATGTGGCTCAGCATGTAGCAGATTCTAACTTTTGTAGCTGATTTTAGATATATTTGTTGAGACTGATGCGTGCTGTAAGTGCCACTGCCGCTTCAGTAAATATATAGTGAGCAGAAGGCTGCTGGTCATTAGAACAATGCACTATCTTTCCAACTATAGCAGAGGAGGGCGTGCTGTGTAAATAAATATGGAGTTCTATGCAATATTTATGTACTGTAGGCAATTGGACTTTGCAATATGACTGTCAAAGAGTGACTGGACACATGTGGGGACTCTTACCATGAGATCTGGCACTAGTCTGTCTAAAACTGACCCTGGACATCAGTACCAATCAAACATCTAATTCATAAATAAAAATATATACATATAATCTACTGAAACTACTGTTATTTATCAATACAACCATCTACTAACACTGCTTTTAATTACTGTAAATAACATTAATAGATAAAATGTACTTTTTCAGACAGTAAAATGGTTGCCCTGGGAGAGCGAAGGTGGTGAAGTTGACCGAAGCAACTAATGAACATCAACTGAAATTTATCATAGATTTTAATTGGTTGCTTTGGGCAACTTCTACACTTTATCTTTCTCCAAGACCTGATATATCTCCTCTCTAGCGTCCACTATGCAGGTCTTATTATATTGACCCCAAATCATTTATAAAGAGTGTTTCTCTCATAGATTCAGTCAGCACTTACCTGTCATAGATTTGTATGTAACACTTTTTAGTGAACTGCACTGTCGGTTAGAGGAATACACCTGAAAACTGTACTCCAGCCCACACTCCAAGCCAGTAATGTGGCAAGAGGAGAACAAAGTAGTGCAGGACTGCTCCATCCCCGAGGGATCGCTGGCAATTGCTGTGTGGTTGCTTGTGTGGATACTATTTTCTTGCCAGGACACCATGGCTTCTTGTGTTAAACAGTCTATCACGACCTCAACCATATCAGGAGTGCAGGGAACTGTGTACAACAGGTAGACATATTTGTTTAATAACTAACATTTGTCATATACAAAACAGTGGGGATATTTATAATAAATAGTGCATGGAAAAATACTTTCATCCTAAACAACCAAACTGAATACCAGCTGCGTTATCGTTTGCACGGTGATACTGTACGAAACAAAAAAGTCAGTTATTTTTCGTTAATATATGGGTCCCCATATATTATAACCAATGAGTTTTAAAACTTTTTGCTTATGATAAAACATGTTGATAAATGCACCCCTTAGTCTCCAGAGTGATGCCTATTGCTCACTAAGGGGTCTATTTACTAAGCCTTGGATGGAGATAAAGTATCAGCCAATCAGCTCCTGTCATTTTTAAAATCCAGTCTGTAGCATGGCAGTTAGGAGCTGATTGGCTGAGTCTTTCTCTCCGTCCACTTTATCTCCATCCAAGGCTTAGTACATAGACCCCTAAGTATAATATAAATATATATGTTTTATATTGTGTTTTTACTGGTTTTTGCTACATATTTATTGAGTGATATTTATGAATGTCTGAAATTGTATTCATTGATATTATGTAGTTACCCTATTCCAGTGGACTTTAATGTTTTTCACAAGATGACTGGAATGATACAGGCGTTTTAACTAATTGTTTAATTGGGGATTAGGTGAAAGTTTCCTCAAGCGAATTCAGTCGCTGTGGATCTCTCTGTGCATGTCTCCCTGCACCATTTACTGTGTGACAGCGGTCTTATACACATGGATGGGCACAGAGAACTCCACAGTGGCAAAAATTGGTGTAGGGAGCTGGTTGGGTTGGCACGCCAAATTTCGGACTGTTCCAGCTTTCACCCAATCCGTTCCGACCATGCTTCTCCCATTCTCTCTGTCCTAGTGCAGCAGCTGTGGGTCAGGAGGGGGCTGTACATCTCCCTCCACCATTTGCTGTGTGTCATACACAGGGACAAGCACAGAGACCTCCACAGCAGTCCAGTCTGGTGTTCCATAGTCCAGACCGTTCCGAATTTACTCTAATCCTGTCTAATCAAACCTCTCTCTCTTTGGAAGATTGAGGTATAAGTACTAAACTAGAGTTCAGCTCACTTTACCTACTGATGAAACCATCATACATGTAAGACGGAGAAATGCGTCAAGGACAAAAGGATTCCAACCTGTCATTACATCGATGTCTGGTCCCAACTTTAGCTGCTTGATTACATTTTTTTTTTCCAGCTGTGGCTGATAGGAGTGCAGTACAAACAGCTGATTGTTGGGAAGGTTTCCGCCTTAATCTTCGATTTACACTACTTTACCCATGTCAGAGGTATTACATCTTGAGGCTGCAGCAGTCTGCTGGGAGTGCAGTGTGCGCAGTTGTTTGCTGGGAGAGCCACCATCAAAGCTGTTGACACTCACCGCTCCATCGCAACCTGAGGCATTACACCTGGAGGTTGCAGCCGGCTGCTGGCAGAGCTGACTACTGGGACCCTGATTATCAGGGGTGTATCCTGAGTTATCCTGACCCATTACACCTGGAGGTTGCAGCCGGCTGCTGGTAGAGCTGACTACTGGGACCCTGATTATCAGGGGCGCATCCTGAGTTATCCAGACCCATTACACCTGGAGGTTGCAGCCGGCTGCTGGCAGAGCTGACTACTGGGACCCTGATTATCCGGGGCGTATCCTGAGTTATCCAGACCCATTACACCTGGAGGTTGCAGCCGGCGGCTGGCAGAGCTGACTACTGGGACCCTGATTATCAGGGGCGTATCCTGAGTTATCCAGACCAGTGTAACATCTGCAGCAATCTCTGATGGCCGGGGATTATTTTTGGTTTTTGCTTATGCCAACGGACGACACAAAATATACCCCTCATATGGACATTACAAAGGGGTTTTTTGAACTGCTACTAGTATAGATAAAAGGAGTATTATATGTCAGGACCTAAGAGAGATACTGTACATCTGCACTGAATAACAAACCGTGGTAAAATAGAGAAGTGAGCTTGTTTACCAATTGCACTGGGACATTACGTGGATGGTGACTTATTTATACAGCAACGTCATTATTATAATGAGAACATTTAAGAGCACTGTGTGTAATTGCTGCTAGCATATATAATAGTGTGCTGATTAATTTTTTAATGTTTAATTATGGAATTTGCTGCTTGTAGAAGTATATATGTGTGCTGATGTTTATTATTGTGTTTTTTGTGTAGTAAATTGGTTAAAAAAATGAAACCTATTTATGTGGTTCAGATGTATTTTATACAGAGTATTCAGAAATACTTATTGGGGAGCAGCAAGAATGTCGACAGCCAGTGTTAGGGTGATTTTAGGGTTAGGATCAGCAATACTCACTACCCCTACTTGACATGTCAACATTCACAATGTCAACATTCTGGCAGCGTCAACATTATGTCACTTTTACCACTGTGAATGCAGTCCGTGCTATCCTGAATATCGGAATTCCTAACATTGACATTCAGGTGTCGACATTCCTAATCTTGCCATTCACATTGCCAACAACTTGCCCCACACCACTAGCTCAGCTACTTGGTCAGACTCACTTTTAACTTCTATGTTATCTTATGATAGATAGATAGATAGATAGATAGATAGATAGATAGATAGATAGATAGATAGATAGATAGATAGATAGACAGATACATACATATATAATGCCTTATTAAGGGGTGAAAGCATTTTTTTATTTTGTCTTTCAAAATAGAGCAGTTTAAAGATTAACGTCTCGTTGTTAGGTAGTATTATAAGTAGTACAGATGCCTACTTTATTACCTGTTTCAACAGCTACTGTGGTGACTGTATCACTGCTGCAGCCAGTGTTCCAGGCTGTAACCGAGACTGAATAATTTGTTCCACAGTGCACTCCTTGGATGGTACAAGTATCAGCTGTTGTGTTACATGAGAGAGTGTGTCCATCAGTCCCTGTTGCGATCACTACATAGGACTCGGCACCTCTGCTGGCAGACCATGTCACATATATAAGGTCCAATGCAGTGCAGTCTGTGCTGGCCTCAATGTTGGTGGGAACACACGGCACTGTTAATACAGAGGAATGGATGACAATGGACAAAAGGGACATGATGTAAACAAAGAAACCAGCTACATATTTCATCTTAGATAAATATTTGGACATTAGTGTGTGAGTAGGAATATAATCGTTTTGCTGTAAAAAGCATTACCAGATATATTATTCCTATATCTGACTTTCATTGTAATGCTCCTCTATATGACAAAGCACATTTACATGTTTTAAAAAAGTAATGGTCCTGCACAGTACCAATTAGTAGTCAAATGTAATGATTAATATGCTTCCTTATTTTTTGTTAGTCTCTTATAGGTGTCAATTTATTGTTCTTGGTTAAATCTTAACCTTTGTCTGTATTTATTCTTTGTGTATTATTCCTAACAATAATAGTGCTTCCAATCTCATATATTTTGAATTTATTTACAAAAAAGGAAAAAGATGAGATGTGAGGTGCACTCTGGAAGCGTATAGGCTTTTGGCTCTGCTGATAAGTATTTTTTCAATTATTTGCAGTGCTAAAACATAACTTTTATTTATTTATGTATTAAAAGGATATTTTATCCACGTTGTGTATATAATAAGATTTTTTTGGTTTCAAATATAGATATAGACAGTGGCGTCATGAGGGGGGTGCGGCCCGCACCCAGGTGTCACCCTTCAATGGGGTGACACCAAAAAGGGCTGCACCCTTGCACCCCCATCCCATCCGCAGCGGTAGCATTCACACTCCCTCCCGGCACCAAGCCCCCTCACCCCCGCCGACTTCGGACGCGATGAGGGGCGGAGCTTGATTGCCGGCCTCGCACCGCAGGCACCGTTGCTGCACTGAGCAGAGCTGTTACTAGTGCACTGCGGGCGCGGCACAGCAGCAGCAACAGATCCCTCCCCCTGTCCCCCAGCACATTGGGAGCTGCTTGCTGTTGGGAGGGGGAGTGACGAGTGAGGTGGGAAGTGACCTGGCGTGGAAAAATTGAGTTTGGGAGCTAGGAGGAGTAGGCTAACGCTGGAGAAAGAGTGCATGGTTGGTTCTATATCAAGAGTGCATGGGCTCATGGTGAGTGACTCGATTATAAGCAGGCTGGGGGGAAGGGGAGAGACTCTTTGTGTGCACATATATACTTCAATTGCTGGTTATTTACATTGCTATACACAGGTGCAAATTTCCAGTGCTGAATGTCTAGTAAAACAGTACTTCAGAATGAGAGCTGGGATTTTGCCTGAACTATTTTGTTTGTTTTATTTGGTGTTTAGTATTAATAGGTATGTGTATTTTACTTTTTTTTTTAACATGTTTATACCAGACTTGCCTAGCCTCCTGCATTTAGTCGGACGCTCCCGTTTTTTACATTAGCCTCCCACTGCCCTGTAAGCCATGCTAGTCCTCCCGTTTATACCCCGTCCCTCTCTGAGAGAAAAAAGGCCATAAAGTACCAGTGTATTTTGTAATTTGTTAAACGTAACAAATGCTACGCAATGAATCATAGCCTCCTCCACACCGCCACTACTGATAATGTAATCTTACACTGCTGCCTTTCTCCCTTCTGTATATCGTTGCTGTCCCTCTCTCTGTCGCTCTCCCTGTCCCTATGTCCCTGATGTGAATTTTGTCTCATTCCGTGTGAATTTTGTCTCATTCCATGTGGCATAATGTGAATTTTGTCTCATTCCATGTGGCATAATGTGAATTTTGTCTCATTCCATGTGGCATAATGTGAATTTTGGCTCATTCCATGTGGCATAATGTGAAGTTTGGCTCATTCCATGTGGCATAATGTGAATTTTGGCTCATTCCATGTGCTATTGGCGGTCAGTGATGCAATCGCAATACAATTGTGATCGCATCGATGATTTAGGGTAACACGCCACCATGTTTCCAATCGCAGCGTCCGCGTGTTATGTCACACGGCCGCCCCGAGCTCATCTCCATTTCTGACGGCATTCCCCCGCAATGCCGAGTTGATAACCCCACAACTCCGCATCGCCACCTCGTGAACTCCTCTGCCTGTCAAATCAGGCAGAGGTGTTCGCATAAGCTGGATGCGATTGCATCTTACTTTGTGAGCACGCGCCGTATGGTCCATAGGGGGGTGACACCATGAGTTACCACACCGGGTGACACCAACCCTAGTGACGCCTCTGGATATAGACAGTAATATGTGTATAAAAGTGAAAATAAAAAAGTAAAAGTAAAATGAAATAAAGTGGTTAAAAACAAAAGTTTTCCGTTTAATCTTTTTGTTTGTCTGTTTATTATCTTATTATCAGATAGTTGTTACTGTGTTGACACAAAAACCAGTTTTCTGTTAACGTTTCACTGATATTGTTACTTTTGTGTTAACACAATCTAAATGTTGCTGGTTGTATGTATCGCTTCTGGTGTTTAGTATCTTCTTCTTCCAAGAAGAGCGGAAAAGCTTGCAAAGGATACGAGCCTGATGAAGGACAGAAAAACGTTTCTATGACAGCAGTGGGAGTCTATTAATTATGGGGAAAATTTATGCTGTGTGTCCACTTTTTTGGTGACAGTATGACTGTCAGTAGGCTATTGTTGTAGCTGTCTATCAGTGTTGCCTCTCATGTCTCTGTAGCTCAATTGTGATATATATTTGGCTCATTGTTTATATAGGCACTAAAGGAGGGAAAAGTCAGGTTCGCCTTGTTATTAGTATGCACTAGTATATATTTATGTCAGTGCCTTTATACTGTATATATATGAATATACACTGATTTGAATGCTATCACCGCCTCTTATTGATGTTGCCGTTAATAAATACAATATGGGATCACACTGACATTGTTAGAATTTCTTATTCTATTTGCTCTTGTGACAGTTCCTTGCTGGTATCTCTGTTATTAGATGCCGATATCGCTGGTGTGGTTCATTAATGGTATAACTATCAGTGGTCACTAAGGGGTCTATTCATGAAGCAGTGAAAAGTGTGGAGAAGTGAGCCAGTGGAGAAGTTGCCCATGGCAACCAATCAGCATTGAAGTAACATTTATAATTTGAATACTATAAAATTGTACAGAGCAACTGATTAGTTGCCATGGGCAACTTCTCCACAGGCTCACTTCGCCACTGTTTTCACTGCTTCATGAATAGACCCCTAAGGGTGGTATCCAATTAGATAATTTTTGGTGTGTGGAAATGGATGGATATCATGATTAATGACCAATGGTCTTCATCGTGGTATCCAATTATGGTCTGTTTTCATTGGCAGATTGCGCTAAAACACATGTGCCAGTATTTGGAGGGGGGGGGGGGAGCGGCCACCACAGTGGGGCTAATAGGATATCCCCTGGCGGTACAATTACCTGGCTTCCTTAGGCAATAGAAATCTTTTGGTTTTTAACCACTTTATTTTAGATCTTTAATACACATACTTCTGTCTACAGTATATATATATTTCAAATCAAAATATACTTATTATATACAGTTACACACCATAGGTAAAATATCCTTTTAATCCATAAATAATTATAAGTTATGTGTATGTACAGAGAGAGTAAAGAAGACTTTTGTGTTGGGGCACTTTTGATTTGAATAAAATAGTAAAAGTTATCAAATCCAGTGATGACCATCTCATATGACCAGTCTTTTAAATTTATAAGGTGTGTCACAGCTGATTATTTAATGATTGCAATATCGTGTGGATATAAAAATATCCTGCAAGTCACTGTAATGGTCAGCTGTTTTTTATTAATTCATAAAGTGAAAGAGGAAATCAAAATATATCAAATAAAATTGCAGTCACGAATGTAAAGTAATCACAATCTGGCAAAAATGTGTAAACGCAGTTCAGAGCAAGCCTGTTGTGAATATACTACATGAGGTTCAAATACCCATTAGAGGCTGCTACTGATCTGCATTGATCATAAGATGAATTGCTCACTATAAACATGTACCTGGTAAAGAACATTATAAGTGATAATGAAGATAAACATAAGTAAGTATAAACACTAAATTGTATCTTCTTGCTTTTGCAAACTATTTAGAAGGGAAAAGTTAAAGAAAAAGGAGGGTGGAGAGAGTGGTAAGTTCCCTGAGTAGCATGTGTTCCCTCTGGCTTCTACTTCCCAGCCGTGTACTCCTGGTAGTGAACTGCTGGTTGAGAGTGCCAAGGTGTGGGAACAGGTCTCAGGAGAAAGAAGACAGATTGATTCTGCTTTTACTTGGGATTTTTCCTCTGTGACCCCTGATGGTGAAAAAACAGTGCAGGGGAGACTGGGGAGTCCTTTGTGCGTTCAATGAGGCGGAATAAGGAGAGTAGAATCAGGCAGCGATTTAAGTATTGTGTGTTTGTAAAGAGCACCGAGTATTAGAAATAATAAAATACGATTTGTGAATGTGCCTAACAAACAGACAAGTAATGGTGGTGATATGGGCTCACTAATAAGATTGATAAGTCCTGGCACCTGGCATGGAATAACGCCACACGGTGGGTCCCTTTGGATCTACAGCTCCATGTATTCCCTGGTCAGGGCCGAAACTAGGATTTTCATCACCCGGGGCAAGACAGTAATCCCCCCCCCCACTATTGGACGATATTACCCTATGTGCCTCAAATGCCCTATGCATCTCATGCCCCACCAGCATATTCAACTACATGCTCCTCTGTGTGATATAGATTGCACTACATCATAACACTTCATCACTGCACTACATTCCCCTATCCATTGCGCTACATCACTACATCACTATACTACATCCGCTAAACGCTGAACTACATCACTACACTACATGCCCCATATGCACTGCACTACATACCCAATATGCTGCACTACATCACTACACTACATCCCCTTATATGCTACACCACATCAGTGCACTACATGCCCCTATATACTGCAATACATTACTACACTACATACCCTATATGGTACACTACATCACTACACTACATCCCCCTATAAGCTACACCAAATCCCCCCATCTGGGAGCACTGGCGTGCGCAGCACATTTTATTAGGGGGTGCACCGTCGGAGGGGTGTGTCTAGCACCGCCTTTTGGGCGTGTCTAGCACCATCTATTGATGGTCAACGCATATAAAATATCCACCTTTGTACCAATCCTAATAAAGCAGATACATTGTCAGATGTTGTGGTGTGCACCAAACACCCCTGATGGCACTCATGCAATTACAGTGCTCCTCCTCAGCCTGGTCTGGCTCCCCCTCTCTTTCCCCTGCAAGCTGCAGCAGCTTACTTACAAGTCAGTCACTCACTGACACTGACAGTCGCAGACTAGTTACTGCTGCTGCTGGAAAAAACGAGTGACGTGTCGAAGCTGCTGCCGGCCGTCTGCCAGTATTGAATTTGTCTTCCTAAGAGGAACGCTGGCTGCATGCTGCTCCTCATCAGTGGCTGGCGTTGGCATAGCATAGAAGGAGAGAGGTGGGCGTGTGACGGATGGACGTGCGAGCAGCATGACGTAATCACATCACATCACACTGTTTTTGTACATGGAGGTGGAGCTGGGTAGTTGAAAGCCGGTGGCAGTGGCACGCTTGATTAACCCAGGCGTCCGGTCAGTAATGCAGTCCTGCAGGGTGCAGCGCAGAGGGGACAGTAATCAGCCTGCTCGGCAATTGCTGCATCAGGCATGTGAGATCGGGGTGCCAGACATTAGGGGGTGCCTGTGCGCACCAGGCACCCCCCCTGCGCACACCTATGTCTGGGAGGCAAAGCGGAGGTTGATACTGCTAACTGGGAGCACAGTGTGCTTCTATAGCTTGTACAGTGCACTGCACGCTAGTTGCAGCACTGCATGGCAAAGAAAAGAGTTTAAGACAGTAGCTGACATAGGAGAGATCCCAGGTACTGGAGCTCACCTGCACAGCGTCGGAGCCAGCTGCGGTCAGACAGGTGGGTCAGAGACATTGCCCTGGGAGTTGTCTGCTGTCTCACTGGAGCAGCACAGCCCTGCCGGTAACAAAAAAACCGCCCGCTCCTCTAACTCCTTTGCACCCTCTCAAATCCTGCACCCGGGGCGCATGCCCCCTTAGCTCTCCCCTAGTTATGCCCTGGTGGTCTTCCAACCAGGTACTGGCAAGGCCCAAGATGGACGGGATCGGGCACATCCAGTGTGGTATGGCTGTAGGTTTATGTGAAGCCTCTTTAACAGGTATATGTAGGAAAATACTGGTTTATAAGCAAGCTGTTGGGGATGGAGGTATATTCCAACCCAGGTAAGTATCGGGCAGTACTAATACTGCAAAAACAAACCAGGGGCATAAAGGAAACCCCAATATGGAGTGGATACACTGCTGTTCAAAAATACAAAGGTTCCCCGGGTATGAGGTGTGCTGATTTCTATATTCATGTATGTATGAGGTGATTCACCCAAAATATTTGATAAATGCATATGAGGTAATCAATACTACATAAAAATACATGCTTCAAAGCAGGCAAAAAATGAGAAAAGTATAGTGAATAGAAAAGTACATAACTTTACCAGAGTTGAAATTTGTGAGGAAGTCCATATATGGACTGGGATCAGGACGCACGTTTCGCCAGTATGTAGGCTTGCTCACCTCGTGTGTATAAATTGTGTTTTAGCATTGCAAATAATTGATGAACTACTTATAAGCAGAGCCAAAAGCCTATATGCTTTCTGAGCATACCTCACATGTCATCTTTTTCCTTTTTGTAAGTAAAAGCACATTTACATACAATATCACACCCGCGTTGGTTGGTCTCCAACCCATTAACGCGAGTGTGATATTGTGGAGTCCCAATTATTATTATTATTATTATTATTATTATTTCATTTATATTGTGCCAGCATACTTTACGGCATTTAATTGGGGAAAAATCAAGGCGGTATTAACAGACATAAAAAGTTAAGGTTCCTGTCCTTAGCAATGTTAGGGACACCCCTGATGATGTCTCCTGGCCGTGGTAGGTGGGCCCATATTTGTGGACAAAAATTATGCTAAGAACCTCAATTTTACTCCTTGCTAAATTGCAGAGTTTATTATAGTCGTTCTGATTATCAGTGTTCTTGGGGCTTAGATTGTGCACCAGCATTTTCTCTTTTTACTGGATGAGCTATGACCCTTAGATTTGGCAGTGGGAGATTGTTTGTAACTTAATACACACAGCTGAAATACTGTACATTATTCATTAAACTCTATTAATATTACCTGTTGTAACAATTGTTGCTTTTGTTGTTACGCTGTCACAACTGCCATCAGAGGCTGTGACTGTTACATTGTAATCTTGTCCACAGTGTAATCCAGATACTGAACATGAGGTAGATGGTGACGTACAGGAGACTACATCTCCATCTGGTCCATGAAATACTGCAATATATGACAATGCTCCAGCACTAAGTTCCCAGGTACCTATTGCTCCATTTATATCACATTCCGGGGAAGAAGTAAGATGCATTGGGCTGCAAGGGGCTAGAAAATGCACATAATATAAATTAACTTGTGCAAACATCATTTACAGCTATATTATACAGGCTGTTTAATTTGTAAGGATTGCACACTGGATTGCACATAGAATGACTGTAGTGAAAGAATTTGATGAATAAAGGACATACATGAAATAAACATTTCTTGAATACAGTGATCTGATGCTGACTGATTAGGTACATTTCTGATGATTATCTTTACTGTGTGTATATATACACTTTAAGTGTGGATGCATGCTGCCGTGCTTCCGGGTTTTGCGTTCCACGGCGGTGAAGGTGAAACGCAAACAGGAAACATCATCAGAACAGCATAGTGCTCCCAGGGGCAGATTTATTAAGCTTGACAAAGTGATAAAGTGGAAGGTGATAAAGGACCAGCCAATCAGAGTTTAACTGCCATGTCACAGGCTGGGTTTGAAATAAGACAGGAGCTGACTGGCTACTAAAATCCATTTACAATAGGCTTCATAGTACCCGGTGGTGAAGTCCAGCAGAGGGGATAAGGCGCTGACCTGTAACCCCTCCCCCAGCTCCGGGCGCCATCTACTGCTGGTGTTCCCACCCTGGAGCTGCATCTCTCTCTCCCTCACTCCCTGACAGAGATTTTGGCGCCATCTTCACTACTAGCTGGGCTGATCTCCGGGACTGCTGGGCTCTCCTCTGTAAAGCCGCCTGTCTCATCAGCACTGTGCTTTTACAGGCACTTAAGTATTCTACATGTCATTTTAGACCATGTTAGTTAAGAACAAGTGTACTGCTAGCTGAATATTTGGGACAAGTATTCTGTGATATACTTCCAGTATCTACTGTGCATTGTTATATTTATATTCATACATATGCCCTCATTCCGAGTTGATCGCTCGCAAGGCGAATTTAGCAGAGTTGCTCAGGCTAAGCCTACGCCTACTGGGAGTGTATCTTAGCTTCTTAAAATTGCAACCGATGTATTCGCAATATTGCGATTACAAACTACTTAGCAGTTTCAGAGTAGCTTCAGACTTACTCGGCATCTGCGATCAGTTCAGTGCTTGTCGTTCCTGGTTTGACGTCATAAACACACCCAGCGTTCGCCCAGACACTCCCCCGTTTCTCCGGCCACTCCTGCGTTTTTTCCGGAAACGGTAGCGTTTTTATCCACACGCCCCGAAAACGCAGTGTTTCCGCCCAGTAACACCCATTTCCTGTCAATCACACTACGATCGCCGGAGCGATGAAAAAGCCGTGAGTAAAAATACTTTCTCTAACGTCCTAGTGGATGCTGGGGACTCCGTCAGGACCATGGGGAATAGCGGCTCCGCAGGAGACAGGGCACAAAAGCAAGCTTTTAGGATCACATGGTGTGTACTGGCTCCTCCCCCTATGACCCTCCTCCAAGCCTCAGTTAGGTTTTTGTGCCCGTCCGGGCAGGGTGCAATCTAGGTGGCTCTCCTAAAGAGATGCTTAGAAAAAGTTTTTAGGTTTATTATTTTCAGTGAGTCCTGCTGGCAACAGGCTCACTGCATCGAGGGACTTAGGGGAGAGATTTTCAACTCACCTGCGTGCAGGATGGATTGGAGTCTTAGGCTACTGGACATAGCTTCAGAGGGAGTCGGAACACAGGTCACCCTGGGGTTCGTCCCGGAGCCGCGCCGCCGATCCCCCTTACAGATGCTGAAGATCGAGGGTCCGGAAACAGGCGGCAGAAGGCTCTTCAGCCTTCATGAAGGTAGCGCACAGCACTGCAGCTGTGCGCCATTGTTGCTACACACTTCACACTGAACGGTCACGGAGGGTGCAGGGCGCTGCTGGGGGCGCCCTGGGCAGCAATATTTAATACCTTTGATGGCAAAGAATACATCACATATAGCCATTGAGGCTATATGTATGTATTTAACCCAGGCCAGATATCTCAAAACCCGGGAGAAAAGCCCGCCGAAAAGGGGGCGGGGCTTATTCTCCTCAGCACACAGCGCCATTTTCCTGCTCAGCTCCGCTGTGAGGAAGGCTCCCAGGACTCTCCCCTGCACTGCACTACAGAAACAGGGTAACAAAGAGAAGGGGGGCATATTTTGGCGATATTTATATTTATATATTTAAAGCGCATATAACAAAAACAACACCTTTTAGGGTTGTTTATATACATTTTATAGCGCTTTTGGTGTGTGCTGGCAAACTCTCCCTCTGTCTCCCCAAAGGGCTAGTGGGGTCCTGTCTTCGATAAGAGCATTCCCTGTGTGTCTGCTGTGTGTCGGTACGTGTGTGTCGACATGTATGAGGACGATGTTGGTGTGGAGGCGGAGCAATTGCCGGTAATGGTGATGTCACCCCCTAGGGAGTCGACACCGGAATGGATGGCTTTAATTATGGAATTACGTGATAATGTTAGTACATTACAAAAGTCAGTTGACGAAATGAGACGGCCGGAAAACCAGTTAGTACCTGCTCAGGCGTCTCAGACACCGTCAGGGGCTGTAAAACGTCCCTTACCTCAGTCAGTCGACACAGGTACCGACACAGATGAATCTAGTGTCGACGGTGAAGAAACAAACGTATTTTCCAATAGGGCCACACGTTATATGATCACGGCAATGAAGGAGGCTTTGCAGATCTCTGATACTGCAGGTACCTCAAAAAGGGGTATTATGTGGGGGGTGAAAAAACTACCTGTAGCTTTTCCAGAATCAGAGGAATTGAATGACGTGTGTGATGAAGCGTGGGTTAACCCAGATAGAAAACTGCTAATTTCTAAGAAGTTATTGGCATTATACCCTTTCCCACCAGAGGTTAGGGCGCGCTGGGAAACACCCCCTAGGGTGGATAAAGCGCTCACACGTTTATCAAAACAAGTGGCGTTGCCGTCTCCAGATACGGCCGCCCTCAAAGATCCAGCAGATAGGAGGCTGGAAACTACCCTGAAGAGTATATACACGCATACTGGTGTTATACTCCGACCAGCAATAGCCTCAGCCTGGATGTGCAGTGCTGGGGTAGTGTGGTTGGATTCCCTGACTGAAAATATTGATACCCTGGATAGGGACAGTATTTTATTGACTCTAGAGCAATTAAAGGATGCGTTTCTTTATATGCGAGATGCTCAGAGGGATGTTTGCACTCTGGCATCGAGAGTAAGTGCGATGTCCATATCTGCCAGAAGAAGTTTATGGACGCGACAGTGGTCAGGTGATGCGGATTCCAAAAGGCATATGGAAGTATTGCCATATAAAGGAGAGGAATTATTTGGGGTTGGTCTATCGGATCTGGTGGCCACGGCAACTGCCGGCAAATCCACTTTTTTACCTCAGACCCCCTCCCAACAGAAAAAGACACCGTCTTTTCAGCCGCAGTCCTTTCGCTCCTATAAAAACAAGCGGGCAAAAGGACAGTCTTATCTGCCACGAGGCAGAGGAAAGGGTAAGAGAGGGCAGCAAGCAGCCCCTGCCCAGGACCAGAAGCCCGCCCCGGGTTCTACAAAGCCATCAGCATGACGCTGGGGCTTTACAAGCGGACTCAGGAGCGGTGGGGGGTCGACTAAAGATTTTCAGCAATCAGTGGGCTCGCTCACAGGTGGACCCGTGGATCCTGCAGATAGTATCTCAGGGTTACATGTTGGAATTCGAAAGATCTCCCCCTCGCCGTTTCCTAAAGTCTGCTTTACCAACGTCTCCCTCAGAAAGGGCGACGGTATTGGAAGCCATTCACAAGCTGTATTCTCAGCAGGTGATAGTCAAGGTACCCCTCCTACAACAGGGAAAGGGGTATTATTCCACACTATTTGTGGTACCGAAGCCGGACGGTTCGGTAAGACCTATTCTAAATCTGAAATCCTTGAACCTGTACATACAGAAATTCAAGTTCAAGATGGAGTCACTAAGAGCAGTGATAGCGAATCTGGAAGAAGGGGACTTCATGGTGTCCCTGGACATAAAAGATGCTTATCTGCATGTCCCAATTTACCCCTCACACCAAGGGTATCTCAGGTTCGTGATACAAGACTGTCATTATCAGTTTCAAACGCTGCCGTTTGGGTTGTCCACGGCACCTCGGGTCTTTACCAAGGTAATGACCGAAATGATGGTTCTTCTACGAAGAAAAGGCGTATTAATTATCCCTTACTTGGACGATCTCCTGATAAGGGCAAAGTCCAGAGAACAGCTGAAAGTCGGTGTAGCACTAACCCAAGTAGTGCTTCAACAACACGGGTGGATTCTGAATCTTCCAAAATCTCAATTGTCCCCGACAACACGTCTGCTGTTCCTGGGAATGATTCTGGACACGGTTCAGAAAAAGGTGTTTCTCCCGGAGGAGAAAGCAAGGGAGTTATCCGAACTTGTCAGGAACCTCCTAAAACCAGGAAATGTGTCAGTACATCAATGCACAAGAGTCCTGGGAAAGATGGTGGCTTCTTACGAAGCAATTCCATTCGGCAGATTCCATGCACGAATATTTCAGTGGGATCTGCTGGACAAATGGTCCGGATCGCATCTGCACATGCATCAGCGGATAACACTGTCACCAAGGACAAGGTTGTCTCTCCTGTGGTGGTTGCAGAGTGCCCATCTGTTAGAGGGCCGCAGGTTCAGCATACAGGACTGGGTCCTGGTGACTACGGATGCCAGCCTACGGGGCTGGGGAGCAGTCACACAGGGAAGAAACTTCCAGGGTGTATGGTCAAACCTGGAGACGTCTCTTCACATAAATATACTAGAGCTAAGAGCAATCTACAATGCTCTAAGCTTGGCGAAACCGCTGCTTCAGGGTCAGCCGGTGTTGATCCAGTCGGACAACATCACGGCAGTCGCCCACGTAAACAGACAAGGCGGCACGAGAAGCAGAAGAGCAATGACAGAAGCTGCAAGGATTCTTCGCTGGGCGGAAAATCATGTCATAGCACTGTCAGCAGTGTTCATCCCGGGAGTGGACAACTGGGAAGCAGACTTCCTCAGCAGACACGACCTTCACCCGGGAGAGTGGGGACTTCATCCGGAAGTTTTCCACATGATTGTGAACCATTGGGAAAAACCAAAGGTGGACATGATGGCGTCTCGCCTCAACAAAAAACTGGACAGATATTGCGCCAGGTCAAGAGACCCTCAGGCAATAGCTGTGGACGCTCTGGTAACACCGTGGGTGTACCAGTCAGTGTATGTGTTTCCTCCTCTGCCTCTCATACCAAAGGTACTGAGAATTATACTGTCAATGCTAAATTCCTTTGTCGTATAACAACCCTTTATGAAGCTAAGAACACTGTACGCTGTTTACTTAAGAAGTACCGTAATGGTACGCTAGTTGCGTAACGATCGCTCAGCCGTAGGCGAGACGCTCAAGCGTCACGTTCGCTCACGGCCCAGCGATCACAGGACACGTTATTGGTTATGTCTAGAGTAATGATTCGCTATGGCGTAGCGGACGCTCGAGACCACGAGGAGATCACCAGCGGCGCAGACGCTCACAACGCTATACCTTAATGTTTAAACCTTATACCAAAGAAATACAAAGAATACCTTAATGTGAGTACAGGGTGTAAGTGCAACCTTGTGTAACCTGACTAACTACAAAGCTGCTTGAGCGTCACCGACGCTCAAGTGAACACTTAACACTATAGGAAATACACAGATACTGGTTTAGGTTCCAAGGCCTATTAACTGTATTATATCTAATATACTTGTAAAAGGGGATAACAGTACAAATGATACACTACAATATAACAGAGACTTCCTAACCACAGAACTAAACAATAAATACAAAAAGACAATACTACACTGACCTAAATGCAATACAATACAATACTATCTAATACAATACAATACTAGCCTAGTCTAGGGGAGATATGAGAGAACAGAACAGAGAGAGAGAGAGAGAGAGAGAGAGAGAGAGATGAGATGAGAGAAATTGGCTCACAGAAAGACAATGATAACGGAGAGAAACTTACGCACAAAGGGTATGATCGCCTGCGCCTCGATATCCAGCTCCCGGCTATCAGCAGATAACCGTTGATGAGAGAGTGAGAGCTGGATGTGGTCGGCCTGCCTATTTATGCCCCACACACAATGCAATCTCCTGGTCCTACAATCCCATTGTCCATTGGCCGAAGGAATTCGGCCCTGCATCATAACAAAAGGTCATAGGGTGATTCATACAGGTGGGCTGTGACGATTTCCAACAGCTCAGGTGGGTGGGAAACTGGGTTTCCCGCCGCATACCTGAGTATGTGTAAATAATAGAAATGGACATAAACTTCTTATGTCCATAACTATTCGCACGAGCGATTAATACGCTCCAAACCAACACCGGAATATTGCTAATTAAATACTCTTCCGATGGGTACCAAACACTGCTGTATGATTCCTGTTAGACCCTTCGTACGATATAAAGAGGGATTCCTCAGCTCTGGGACATTGTATTTTAACCAAACTTTCAGAATCTATCAAAGGGACCATGATCTATAAACTACATTAATTGTGAACATTTGTAACGAATGAGTCGCACGCTACGACTACATAAACTCTACCGTAAATACGCATACCGCGCCTGCGAGTGCACGTTATTGCGGGTATGCGCATCCACGGGAGAGCGCACGCACGCGCAGCGCGGACCAGTGTGCGGTGCAAATATGGCAACGTGCATTGAGACATTTTTCTGACTTTGACAGTCCACCCTTTGGCAGTCAATAATAACTGCCACAAAACATTTAAGGAGAAAAATGTAAGTCAGGGGTTAATTGATTTCCATGGTTGGGTAGGGGAGGAGAGAGGAGAAGGTGTGAAGAGGGTATGACCTAGTGAGATAGCAGAAGCATGTGTGTATGAATCCATGTTTGGGGGGTCATGTATCATCGTGCCGTACGTGTTGTAAATCAAGCTTCGAGGTATTGCGAAGTATACATTTGAATTCCTTCTTATCCTGTGGTACAGGTCTGTGGATGGGCTGTCAAACTTTACCGAGCTCATTTCGGCTGTGGTTGTAACAAAATGGGGATGCACATTTTAGTTGATGATACATGAATGGGGGAGGTATGTGGTTGCTGATATCTGTGCCTGTATTCCCTATCGTCTATGTGTGTCGTTACCTGAGGGTTGTAGAGATGAAGATAAAGAACACTTACGAAAAATGCAATGATATTCTATGTCAGGGAAATGTACATCTGTTGTTGAAGTTGTGTTCGGTATCTGTTGAGAGTCGTCTTCTTTGCGCTGTTTTGCTCCTTAGGCATGAGCAACAAGCTTTGTCAGTGCCATCAGATTTACAAAAATGTTGGGCTAGCGTGAGTTTAAAAATACTAGGGAAACTGGGGATCCATGGCAAAGTTCATCAAGTGTCCATATTTAAAGTTGTCAAATCTTCTTCTTTGGTCAATCCGTTGTCTGTATACATCTCGTCTCGTCAGCTTCCTCGTCCAAGGGGGTCTTTGTATCTTGGAGAAAAGCAGAAAAACGGGTGAAAGAAACGGACCGTATAATCGCATTTTCATCACATCCTGGTTTCTATCATTGGGTCATAAATCAAATCCAGGTTAATTACGGTTTCCTCACTCCTCAAGCTCATCACTTTTGTACTTTGTTTGCACCTCATTAAAGCCTGCCCGCATCTAAATATCAATCCAATCGATATAACGACACCCAAGATACATAGTAGAAACTTTCCAACATCCATTATGACTCCTTGAGCCCACTCTCCCAAACCGGAGAACCAATTTCGCGGGTTCAACCATGACACCCAACCAGTCAGCTCATTACCTACAGCAGCAAGGGTGAGATTGTGTTTTCGACGAAATTCCCACTTCAATTGGAGAATATCGTCCATCTTTTGGTCTATGACCTCTACCGGATCCTCGGTGCTATTTGTGATATACGTGCAACACTTTATGCCGTACTGTGTTGCCAATGTAACACAATATCCGCCTGTTACTGCTGTAAGATAATTAAGAACCATCCTATGCTGAACTAGTTCTGTTTTGTAAGCTTGAAGTTCTCTTCCAGTGTATCTAAACGTGTCATCATACATTTCAGTGATATTATCTAACAAATTGGCGAGTGCGGAAATGTATCTATAATTCATCACTCCCCGAGCGGTACGAGTGAAATCTAACGCTACCAGAACCTGAATCCCGGTGGATTCATGGATAAGATCAGAGGCCGGATGCTCTAACCTTTCTGACAGTTGTCTTTTAACTCGGTGCTCGTAATGAGTGTGAGTATAAGGAGCTTGGGCACCACGGTGTATGTCCTTCATTTTGTCATGTGTAACAGTCATCACTTCAGGCAATACTTTTCCAATATAACACAATCCTTCAGAGTTTGGGGCAAGCCACTTGTACGCCTTTCTCCCGCATATGAAATATGCATCATCGGGGAGAACATATGGGACGGAGAAGGACATGACCATGTTACAAACCTTCCAGGTGAAATCTCCTGACCCTAATTCTTCCATCTGCTTAATGCACGTATCGGTTTGTACGATATGTGCACAGTATCCTGGTGATACCTCTCCAACTCTAGTAATCCTATTTCCTAAGGTATATCGATACCGGAAAGATTTTCCTCTACTGGCTATGTGGCGTACGAGCTCTGTATCTGTAGGCATTCTATCTGCTCTGTGTGAAAAGGTCATGGTAAGGTTGCTCCATGACACTTCCCAATTTCCCGGTTTTCTGGGATTGGAGATGTTAAAACATAAGAGGGACCTATCCACATGGTATTGGTGGAGCTTCAAACTAGGAGGGCTGGAGATGTTAAACCTCCGGTCCACCGGTCTCCCACCACTTAGCTCAAGTACCTCCCCTAACGTTAAAGGATATGGTACTAGCCCTGATTTGCTGTGACCCTGAGGTACTTGAGAGCATACCCAACAATCTGTTTGGTTTAACACGTTACCCACTAAGGAGTGATAGTCACTCAATGGATGCCGGTCTATATGGATATTAAAACTAGATTGGCATTTCTTTATGCATCCATCTTCAACCAGATTATCACAGAGCCTACAGATACAATTTTCTTCAGCTAACAATCCATCACAATTTCTTCTATCGGATCGTTTTCTGATACTCGCCTTTGCTTGTTGGTTTGGTTGATCTTGGAAAACTACGCCTCCATCATCATAATCGGAACCCATTCCAGAACCTCTCTCGACCTCTATGGTACTCTCGCCGGAACAGACTGCTCTGGTCAACATCATGGTTAACATCAAAATCCGGATCACAGTCTCTTGGGGCAAGTCCATCTTTGAGGAGGAAATAGAGAAGAATGAGAAGGGGGAAAAAGAAATTTTAAGGGAGAGGGGCTGGGAAGTGGAGAAAAACAATAAAAGGGAGAGGGGAGTCGACAGCTGCTTTCGATCTTCAAGGCTCAGGTGCCGCCTCAGTCCTCCTGGAACAGACACTCCAGTGATACAACCTCTACCGTCTGTTCCTTATCACGGGACTTCTCTGGATCGGCAACCTTTTTGCAGTGGGATGAATGGACCCAAGTCTCTCTCTCAGCAACCTTCAATGCTGTGGTGCTAGTCAATAAGACCTGGTATGGTCCTTCCCATCTATCAATAAGACAACCTGAGCGTAGAAAATTTTGTATCATTACATAATTCCCAGGTTCAATGTCATGACAATTACTACCTGGTAAATCAGGAATCACCAACTTCAGATTATCATTTTGACTCCTCAACTGCTTACTCATGTTAATCAAGTATTTTACAGTTACTTCATTGTTACATTTCAAATCATCCTGAGGGTTAATCATGACATGCGGTTGTCGACCAAACAAGATTTCAAAAGGAGACAGATTAAGAGGGGACCTGGGAGTGGTTCTGATGCTATACAAAACAATGGGTAAAGCTTCTGGCCACGTCAATCCTGTCTCTGCCATTACTTTACTCAATTTATTTTTAATAGTGCTGTTCACTCTTTCGACCTTCGCACTCGCCTGTGGACGGTACGGAGTGTGCAGCTTGCTATCAATACCCATCAACTTACACATTCCTTGAAAGACATCACCTGTAAAATGGGTACCCCTATCACTTTCAATGATTCTAGGGATACCATATCTACATACAAATTCCTGCACAATTTTCTTAGCTGTAAACATAGCGGTATTTGTAGCTGCTGGAAAAGCTTCGACCCAATTCGAGAAAACATCTATACAGACAAGTACATATTTCAAATTTCTACATGGGGGTAATTGAATGAAGTCAATTTGTATTACCTGGAAAGGGCCGCCGGCAGGTGGGATATGGGATGGTTCTGTAGGTATTGCTTTTCCAATATTCTTTCTCAGACAGGTAAGGCATGACATTGCTCTTTTACCCGCATGAGAGGAGAATCCTGGGGCGCACCAGTATGCTCTTACCAATTTGCACATCCCCTCCTTGCCTAGATGAGTCAGCCCGTGAGCTGCTTCAGCCAGACATGGAAGGTATGCCCTGGGGGCCACTGGTTTACCATGTCCATCCGTCCAGAGCCCTGAGGACTCCTGGCCATATCCCTTTGCCTTCCAGACTGCTCTTTCCTGTGTGGAACACAAATTCTGCATCTCACACAACTTCTGTGTGTTGATGGTATTAAATACCATCAACTGTGTGGTGTCTGTCCGTGTGGGGGTAGCAGCTGCAAGCTTTGCGGCTTCGTCTGCTCGGCTGTTACCAAGGGATACTGGGTCTTGGCTATATGTATGTGCTTTACATTTGATAACAGCCACTCTGTCGGGTTCCTGTATCGCTGTTAGAAGCCTTTTTATGTGAGCTGCATGCGCTATCGGTGTACCAGCTGCCGTCATGAAATTTCTGAGCCGCCATAGCGCTCCGAAATCATGGACTACCCCGAATGCGTATCTGGAATCGGTGTAGATATTGGCTGACTTACCCTTAGCCAATTCACATGCTCTGGTTAGGGCGACCAGTTCAGCAACCTGGGCTGAGTGAGGTGGGCCTAGCGGTTCCGCTTCTATGGTGTCTTGGTCATCTACGACTGCGTATCCAGTACACAAGTCTCCCGAGTCTGACTGTCTGTGACAACTACCGTCCGTGTAGAACGTGAGTTCTGCATCTTCCAGTGGATTGTCACTGATGTCAGGCCTTGCGGTAAAATTTTGGGTCAAATATTCCATACAATCATGTGTATCTTCCTTTGCATTAAATCCTCCTTCCCCATCACTCTCACCTTCCACCCTTTGTGTCTGACCAGGCACACCTGGGAGAAATGTTGCAGGATTTAATGCGCTGCATCTCCTTATGGTAATGTTTACTGGGGCCATTAATGCCAATTCCCATCTTGTAAACCTTGCAGATGAGACGTGTCTGGTTTGGGCAGAATTCAATAAGGCAGATACCGCATGCGGTGTATGGATTGTGAGGTTGTGGCCTAGCACGACATCTTCGCTTTTCGTCACTAGCAATGCTATCGCCGCAACGCTACGCAAGCATGTGGGGAGGGATCGCGCTACCGTGTCTAGCTGGGCGCTGTAGTATGCGACTGGCCTGCTGGCGTCACCGTGTTTTTGTGTTAGTACACCTGCTGCGCACCCAGCACTTTCTGTTCCGTATAGTTCAAAGGGTTTCCCATAGTCTGGCATACCTAGTGCTGGTGCCTGCGTTAGGCACTGTTTGAGTCTCTCAAATGCTGTTTCAGATTCGTCTGTATGCGAAATCCGATCAGGTTTGTTTGAAGAGACCATTTCCTGCAAAGGTAGCGCCAATATGGAAAACCCTGGGATCCAATTACGGCAATACCCACACATTCCTAAAAACGTCCTGATCTGTTGCTGGGTTTGTGGCAGTGTCATGTCTCTAATGGCTTGGATTCTATCAGCGGTCAGGTGTCTCAGTCCTTGTGTTAGACAGTGTCCCAAATATTTTACCTTAGCTTGGCATAATTGCAACTTGTCTTTGGAAACCTTGTGACCTGTGTCTGAAAGATGAAACAGGAGCTGTTTCGTATCCTTCAGAGATGCTTCCAGTGAATCTGAACACAGTAATAAATCGTCCACATACTGTATCAATACTGATCCACTGTCTGGTTGGAAAGACTGTAAACAATCATGCAAAGCCTGAGAAAATATACTTGGACTATCTATGAAACCTTGGGGTAACCGAGTCCACGTGTATTGGACTCCTCTGTATGTGAATGCAAACAAATATTGGCTGTCAGGGTGCAGAGGTACCGAAAAGAAAGCGGAGCAGAGGTCAATAACAGTGAAAAATTTGGCAGTGGGAGGAATTTGCATTAGGATGACAGCTGGATTAGGCACTACGGGGAACTGACTCTCAACTATTTTGTTAATCCCCCTTAGATCCTGCACTAGCCTGTAACCCCTCCCCCCACTCTTTTTAACAGGGAAGATGGGACTATTTGCTGTGCTGGACGTTCTTACTAGAATGCCCTGTTGTAGCAAGCGCTCTATTACGGGAAAAACTCCTAACTCCACCTCTGGCTTCAGAGGATACTGTGGGATTTTTGGAGCTATCCTACCATCTTTTACTTGCACAACTACTGGAGCTACGTTTGCCATTAATCCAGTGTCCTGTCCATCTTTTGTCCAAAGTGACTCTGGTATCTGAGATATCATCTCTTCTACTTGGGATGGATTCCTATTTGTCATAATGGAATGTGACATTAATTTTGATGGGGAGTCTAGCATGTCTCGTACTTCCTGAGCGTGATTCTCAGGAATGTCCAAGAATACACCTTCAGGAGTACAATAAATGACGCAACCCATTTTACATAGTAAGTCTCTTCCCAGGAGATTGGTTGGTGCCGATGCAGCCAGCAAAAAGGAATGCTTGGTATGCAAAGGCCCTATTGTAATCTCGGCTGGTTTGCTAACAGGGTAGTGCTGGACTACTCCTGTTACTCCCATGGCTGGAATTGTCCTACCAGTGGTTCTCATGCCCACTGACGAATTTATCACTGACTTGGCCGCCCCTGTGTCTACAAGAAAGTTTAAAGTTTTACCAGCTACATTGATTGCAATTTCTGGTTCGCTTCCAAGACTAGCAATCAACTTAACTGGCTGCAGATTACAGGTATGGCCACACCCCTATTGGGTATGCTGACCTCCCTGAATCCCGCTGGCAGCAACTACTTGTGAGGGAGTTAGCTGGGAACTACCAGAGGCATGCCAATCTCTGTTCGGGGGATATCTTTTTGTTTCCCCTGTATGTGGCTCAAAACTCCGCCTCTGTGGACCCTGCTCCCAATGTCGTGTGTTGTGTTGTTGTCTAGGGGGTTGAAAAGATCTTTGTACATTCTTTGTTCTACATTCTCGTGCAAAGTGTCCCGGTCTGTTACAAGAAAAACATGTTATTACACTTGCCTTACCCACAGGATGCGGTGGTACATACGCAGGCTGCCTTGTGGTCAGCGCCTGTATACTTACGGACATCAACTTATCACTTTGCGATTCCCTGTGCCTAGTGATGTTTCTGTCGTGATCAATAGCAGCCTCTCTCAATGTGGACACTGACAGACCTCGCCAACATGGCTGCGTGGTCTGTACCCTAGCTTTTAATGTTTCTTTCAAACCATCCATCAGTACAGATACTGCTACTTCTCGATGGTTTGGGTTGGTCTTAATGTCTTCTATACCAGTGTACTTTGCCATTTCTAATAGTGCCCGGTGAAAATATTCTGTTGCCGTTTCGGACTCCTTTTGCTTAATGGAAAATATTTTATTCCATTTAACAACGGCTGGGAAATACTCTTTTAGCTGTAAATTTATCCTTTTTACATTATCCTTGTTGTACACGTCTGTAAGCGGTACATCTTTATCCAATGCACAATCAGCTAAAAACTGAGTTGCGTCAACATTGGAAGGTAAACAAGCTCTTAGCAGTATCTGCCAATCCTTGTTGTTGGGTTCTACAGTGTTACCTAGATCCCTGATGTATTTTTGGCTAGCAACTAAATCCTTCCTGGGGTCAGGAAATTCGGACACTATTGTTCTTAATTCCATTCTGGAAAATGGAGTGTACATGGCAATGTTCCTTATGGGAGTGGCTCCAGACACATCTGTTTTTCCATTGGGAACTGCTATTACCCTTACAGGAGCAATTCTAACAGCCTCTTCCTGTGTAGATTCTACAGCTTGTTGTGGTACAATTGTTTCAGTGTAGTGCATGGTGCCGTACTTACCCGTTGACACGACCTCACCTATCCCTCCGCTAGGGGCTTTCACTAATCTCGTGGGTGTCGCTGTGCCTACTGTGGTCTCTGCTATGGTGGCTGCAAGAGAGAGAGCTGAAATTGTTGCTGAATCGTCTTCTTGATCATACTCCTGAGGAAGGTTCAAAACAGGGTACATCTTGCACGGGTTAATACTTGCATGAGTTATTTGGTTAACATCATTAACATTTACAGGGTTACTAAGAGTTTGTGTTTTACAACCCAGTGCGTTTCTCTCCGCAATCAACTTCTCTCCTGCAATGTATGGTGGAGGAGGAGCTGTGGCAATCAACTTCCTGACTGCCCCAGATCCTGCCGCCAGAGCCAAACCTCTCTGTATCTCACCTTCCTGGTGCCATAACTGTAAACAATCATGATGTTGAATTCGTCTCTTTGTTGATTTTACGAGACATATCCTCCTCCTTAAATTTTGTAACACTTCTGGACTGAAGCTACCTATTCTTGGGAATTTGTCCCTGTCTTGTACAGTCATTCTCTCCCATTCATCACATAAAGATTCGGTGTGAATTCCATATTTTTCACACATTACATATCGTGCCGACCCAACTGGTCGGTTCACAGAATCAACCTGAACCAGGGTTGATCGCCCCCTACCTGAGCAACTGGCCCCCATAGTCTGCAGGTGTTGCTTAGTCCTCCTTGGATCTCTGTATCAAGGTTTTCAGCAAGCCTTTACAGACAACCAAATTACTCCACAGTAGGCCGGCGGTGGCGGTTTACCGAGTACCCCACTCACTCGCCCACCTCGACCAATACGACCTGATCACACCGATATGGTGCTGGCGTACTCGATACAGGGCCCCTATGGAACCTTCAGTTTACTGGAACATATGAGGGTTACCCGCAGGACACTTACTCTTTCCAGTAAAGTTGGGGTTGTTAGATAGTTCCTGAGTGACCAGCGAACTTCCCTTCCAAAAATAAAAAATTACACAAATCACGTCAGAATGTACAGATAGCGTTTGTGACCACTCTACTCTAATGGTATTAGGTCAGATTACTAACTACTGCACACAATTACGTGTGGTCCAATCGTTCAGTACACAAGCACTACTTGTCATGTACTGAAAGATCAATGGAATCGATGTTTCCGGCCGCGATTCCTTCAGCAAGAGCTTATGGCCTATATGGGTTCTGCACCAACACCCCAGGCGTTGTGCCACTGGACTTTTATAGCGGACCTTTTACCTTACGACCTCCTGGTCTTGTTACCTTATGACCTCCTGGTCTTGTTACCTTATGGTCCGCTATACTCTAATGCTCAAATATTATTTAACCAGGGATGCCTCCCTAGCCACCGTATATGTCACTTACACGTATGTCCCTTGACGAGTACCCGGCTTTCCTTTTGGTTCCACCTTAAAGTTATATAAACTTTTGTATACAAAACACACTCACTCAACACAAGCACACTTTTGTTTCTATATCTATTTCTGCGCAGAAATTGTCTTTAGGCCAAAAGTGTTACCAATTAGGAGCAGGATCTGTTAAACTAAATTTCAGATTTTCCAAAAATAGATTTGCGTTATTTACCGCTTCGCGTTATCTACCGCTGTGCGTTAATTATCGCCTTTGCGTTACTTCACTTTATCACAACTTGAGCTACGTGGGCGTAACCGGACGCTACGTTGCGTAATGTACACTGCGTGCGTCTGCCTTTTGGATTGCGTACGCTAGTCTTTGTTAGCGACACGTGTACGCAATGCAAAGGATCCACCGTAACACAATATATACTTTTATCAATGTAAATGATCCCTGATCATCTACCGCAATCCACACTGACTGCCTTGTATCTCAGACAAACCGTGTGTTTGTTCTATACTTTAACTATCACCTCTACTATGAAATAACAGCAAATCTCTTTTTAGCACTTTCTATCAACTATAAAATTTGGCAAACAGGAATAGTGATATACGAAAATGAAACAGAAAATGCAGATATATGCGTACGTACGCAAGACAAAAGAAAAATAAAACAGTTTTAAAAGACACAAGCGTTTTGTTCTTACTTCCGGTTCCCGGATTCCTTCAGCACTCTTTATCTAAGCGAAGCAGACGCTTATCCCGTCAGCACTGTGAGACAACCTCCCACCCTTTGCTGGAGGGATAGTGTCTGCTGATCTACCTAGTGCAGATATGAGAAGGATAGGACGAGTCCCCAATTGTCAATGCTAAATTCCTTTGTCGTATAACAACCCTTTATGAAGCTAAGAACACTGTACGCTGTTTACTTAAGAAGTACCGTAATGGTACGCTAGTTGCGTAACGATCGCTCAGCCGTAGGCGAGACGCTCAAGCGTCACGTTCGCTCACGGCCCAGCGATCACAGGACACGTTATTGGTTATGTCTAGAGTAATGATTCGCTATGGCGTAGCGGACGCTCGAGACCACGAGGAGATCACCAGCGGCGCAGACGCTCACAACGCTATACCTTAATGTTTAAACCTTATACCAAAGAAATACAAAGAATACCTTAATGTGAGTACAGGGTGTAAGTGCAACCTTGTGTAACCTGACTAACTACAAAGCTGCTTGAGCGTCACCGACGCTCAAGTGAACACTTAACACTATAGGAAATACACAGATACTGGTTTAGGTTCCAAGGCCTATTAACTGTATTATATCTAATATACTTGTAAAAGGGGATAACAGTACAAATGATACACTACAATATAACAGAGACTTCCTAACCACAGAACTAAACAATAAATACAAAAAGACAATACTACACTGACCTAAATGCAATACAATACAATACTATCTAATACAATACAATACTAGCCTAGTCTAGGGGAGATATGAGAGAACAGAACAGAGAGAGAGAGAGAGAGAGAGAGAGAGATGAGATGAGAGAAATTGGCTCACAGAAAGACAATGATAACGGAGAGAAACTTACGCACAAAGGGTATGATCGCCTGCGCCTCGATATCCAGCTCCCGGCTATCAGCAGATAACCGTTGATGAGAGAGTGAGAGCTGGATGTGGTCGGCCTGCCTATTTATGCCCCACACACAATGCAATCTCCTGGTCCTACAATCCCATTGTCCATTGGCCGAAGGAATTCGGCCCTGCATCATAACAAAAGGTCATAGGGTGATTCATACAGGTGGGCTGTGACGATTTCCAACAGCTCAGGTGGGTGGGAAACTGGGTTTCCCGCCGCATACCTGAGTATGTGTAAATAATAGAAATGGACATAAACTTCTTATGTCCATAACTATTCGCACGAGCGATTAATACGCTCCAAACCAACACCGGAATATTGCTAATTAAATACTCTTCCGATGGGTACCAAACACTGCTGTATGATTCCTGTTAGACCCTTCGTACGATATAAAGAGGGATTCCTCAGCTCTGGGACATTGTATTTTAACCAAACTTTCAGAATCTATCAAAGGGACCATGATCTATAAACTACATGAATTGTGAACATTTGTAACGAATGAGTCGCACGCTACGACTACATAAACTCTACCGTAAATACGCATACCGCGCCTGCGAGTGCACGTTATTGCGGGTATGCGCATCCACGGGAGAGCGCACGCACGCGCAGCGCGGACCAGTGTGCGGTGCAAATATGGCAACGTGCATTGAGACATTTTTCTGACTTTGACAATACGGAAAAGGGGAGTAAGAACAATACTAGTGGCTCCGGATTGGCCAAGAAGAACTTGGTATCCGGAACTTCAAGAGATGCTCACGGAAGATCCGTGGCCTCTACCTCTAAGAAGGGATCTGCTTCAGCAGGGACCTTGTATGTTCCAAGACTTACCGCGACTGCGTTTGACGGCATGGCGGTTGAACGCCGGATTCTAAAAGAAAAGGGCATTCCAGAGGAAGTTATTCCTACCTTGATTAAAGCTAGGAAGGAAGTGACCGCACAACATTATCACCGCATTTGGAGAAAATATGTTGCGTGGTGTGAGGCCAAGAAGGCCCCAACGGAAGAATTTCAATTGGGTCGATTCCTACATTTCCTGCAGGCAGGATTGTCTATGGGCCTCAAATTGGGGTCTATTAAAGTTCAAATTTCGGCCTTATCAATCTTCTTCCAGAAAGAATTGGCTTCAGTGCCTGAAGTACAAACTTTTGTCAAGGGTGTACTACATATACAACCCCCAATTGTGCCTCCAGTGGCACCGTGGGATCTAAACGTAGTTTTGGAATTTCTCAAATCTCATTGGTTTGAGCCTCTCAAATCGGTAGATTTGAAGTATCTTACATGGAAAGTAACCATGCTATTGGCCCTGGCTTCAGCCAGGAGAGTTTCAGAGTTGGCGGCTTTATCGTACAAAAGCCCATATCTGATTTTCCATTCGGACAGGGCAGAACTGCGGACACGTCCTCATTTTCTCCCTAAGGTGGTTTCGGCTTTTCACTTGAACCAGCCTATTGTGGTGCCTGCGGCTACTAGCGACTTGGAGGACTCCAAGTTACTGGACGTTGTCAGAGCATTGAAAATATATATTTCAAGGACAGCTGGAGTCAGAAAATCTGACTCGTTGTTTATCTTGTATGCACCCAACAAGATGGGTGCTCCTGCGTCTAAGCAGACGATTGCTCGTTGGATCTGTAGCACAATTCAACTTGCACATTCTGTGGCAGGCCTGCCACAGCCTAAAACTGTAAAAGCCCACTCCACAAGGAAGGTGGGCTCATCTTGGGCGGCTGCCCGAGGGGTCTCGGCATTACAACTTTGCCGAGCAGCTACGTGGTCAGGGGAGAACACGTTTGTAAAATTTTACAAATTTGATACTCTGGCTAAAGAGGACTTGGAGTTCTCTCATTCGGTGCTGCAGAGTCATCCGCACTCTCCCGCCCGTTTGGGAGCTTTGGTATAATCCCCATGGTCCTGACGGAGTCCCCAGCATCCACTAGGACGTTAGAGAAAATAAGAATTTACTTACCGATAATTCTATTTCTCGTAGTCCGTAGTGGATGCTGGGCGCCCATCCCAAGTGCGGATTGTCTGCATTACTTGTACATAGTTATTGTTACAAAAATCGGGTTATTATTGTTGTGAGCCATCTTTTTTAAGAGGCTACTTCTTTGTTATCATACTGTTAACTGGGTTCAGATCACAAGTTGTACGGTGTGATTGGTGTGGCTGGTATGAGTCTTACCCGGGATTCAAGATCCTTCCTTATTGTGTACGCTCGTCCGGGCACAGTACCTAACTGAGGCTTGGAGGAGGGTCATAGGGGGAGGAGCCAGTACACACCATGTGATCCTAAAAGCTTGCTTTTGTGCCCTGTCTCCTGCGGAGCCGCTATTCCCCATGGTCCTGACGGAGTCCCCAGCATCCACTACGGACTACGAGAAATAGAATTATCGGTAAGTAAATTCTTATTATCTCCATTGTAAAATTACTTGGCGCAGTCGCAGTGCGAATATTGCGCATGCGTACTAAGCGGAATTTCACTGCGATGCGATGAAACATACCGAGCGAACGACTCGGAATGAGGGCCCTAGTTATATGTAATTTACTAGTCCAATGCAGTTTTATTGTTTATATGTAATAACTTCTGCATTGTACATGTGACTGAGTGTGCCTGTAGCTGTTGTGTGGGATTCCATTCTCCTATATCACATATTGCTATCACTATATTCTGACCCTGAGGAGCTAGGTGCGTATGGGTCTCATATATATGTATGTACAGTATGTATGTATGTATGTATGTATAGAAATATGTATATATATATATGTGTGTATGTATGTGTTACACAGAATATACAATTTGGTATTTTTACTGTGTTTCAGTCACCTCATATCGCTTAAATCCTCTGTTTTGTGTCCTGTGCTCACTGTCACATAACATAGGGGGTTTTTGCAGATATTGTGTTTGGCTATATTGTACCGTTACGCCCTACGGGTACATTCCCTATAATGTCTGCTACACAGGGTGGGAAATCCGCGGAAGCTTCTGCACCCTCCAGTACTGGTGCCACGGATTTGCCTGAGGGGGAAGTTTTAGCTGCTGGTTAAGGCGCTGAGTGCCATATACCCAGTCTACCTGCGGTACCTGTGACCAACACAATTTAACCACTTGCCTGGCATGGTCTCATCAGATGCAACCATGCCTGCAAGTGTGTTATCTGACCTGGTCACACAGGATGCGACCAGTCAGATAGAGAGTGTTAGCAGCGGCAGGGAAGAGAAACTTCCCTCCGCTGCTGCTGTCAGAGGGACCGGAAGGTCCCTCTGCCTCCCTGCACTCTCCCCCACTGATTGCTGTGCTGCTGATCACTGCTGATCGGTCAGCACGGCAGGATCCCCCCCTCCAGTGGCTGCCCACCCACTCCGGAAGGCGGACAGGACTCCGGACAGACAGCTGACTGCCTTGGTCCCAGCATCCACGACAGGCAAGCAGCAGCATTGTCACGCATCAGACATGGCAGAAGGACTCGAACAGCCAGCAGTGTGGTATGTTCCCCCTGTCCTAACTCCCCGTCCAGCCATCATGATCTCTACCAGCTCAGCCAAAACTCACCACTCTGATCCCCCACCCAGTGACAGGCATGCCGCGGCCGCAGCAGGAATACTCACCGCTACCAAGCCCACCCAGATTGCTCTCATAGTTTTTCCCATAGAAACCACCAACCATCCGTATATTGCACATATAGCTTATAAAAGCTTACATCCATAATAGCACACCAGGAATTTGGTTACATCTTAAAAAACTAGTACGCTCCACTGCCCGGGCATCAGGCAATCTGTATCAATTCATACATGTAGGTGTTGATGATATATTTTAATAGGAACCGAATCACATTGTACTCTATACAGCGTGGCAGCCATTTGGGATATACGGTGCACTTTGAACCAATAGACAATGGGGGTCATTCCGAGTTGATCGTAGCTTTGCTAAATTTCTTCCCTGACATGCGCGGGAACACCCAGCACAGGACTAGCCAGCCCCGCATGTCAGTGCTGCCCCCCCCCCCCCTGCAGAAGTGCAAAGGCATCGCACAGCGGCAATGCCTTTGCACTTCAAGAGTAGCTCCCGGCCAGCGCAGCTTTAGCGTGCTGGCCAGGAGCTACTCATCGCTACCTGGCCCGCAGCGGCTGCGTGTGACATCATGCAGCCGCTGCGGCCTGCCCCCCTTTCGGTCTGGCCACACCTGCGTTGGCCAGACCAAACCCACGAAATGGCGGCCAAACGCCGCCGTTCCGCCCTGTCGAAGTCAAAAATATTACATAAAGAGAACATACAAACTACACACATTTAAGTCGCTATACTTGCAAATACGCGCAGCGAGCACAGCCATATATGGTAACACATGCATTTACACGGACATGCCACAGAGATGGATTTGACACTTATTTCATACAGTACATAATTATAATAATATCAAGCGCCAGACATCATGATGATTTAAAATTATCTAATGAATTAATGTCATGAATGTGTATTGTTTGAACGAAGCAAGATAGACCTGTCATATTTACTATCAAAACAACCAGCTTAATGTGTAGATTAATTTGATACTTGTTATGAAGTTGTGGGACATTGCAGCGAATAGTTATGATTACATGTATAAAAGCTAAAATCACTTTGTTAGAACAATAAATGTTACAGTGGACAGGGAACTCAGGCCATCCCTTTGGCAGTCTTCAAGGCTGAACCTGATCAGCATATACAAAGAGAATAGTGACTCATCATGAACCCCTCCCCCAGAAACTAGTTAACACATTTTGCTGGTCACACAGGAAGGTAGTTCCTGTTTTTTTGGTCTCAGGGTTACTTGCTTTTTGGTCTCAGAGGAAGATGGAGGTCTTGCATGATTTTACAGAGAGAGAGAGAGAGAGAGAGAGAGAGTCATATGGAGGGACAAATTTATATGAGAAAGATATGGTAATTGTATCGCTGGCATGTAACTGAAATTGTATGTAATTGTATGTTTTAACTGCTTACTGTGTGAGTGTAACCATGTAACTATAGGTATACTGTACTTTGTAATATATATTGAATCCATATTCCTTTTTAATAGCAAATATATACTTCAATGAGCTTTGGAACTCAGATAATGTGTGGGTGTATTGTTTTCTCTTACGGGATACAGTGTTTTGCGATGTACAGCGCACTTTTATCGTATATGGTAATAAGAGGTGCAGGCATTTACAATATATATTAGAGCGGGCATTTTAAATATTTGTGAGAAATCAATTTGGCATTCTTAGATGAGGGCTCTTACGGGATATCAGGGTCTTAATGATGCACTGTACATTACAAATGTGGCTGTAATTGACCGGCTCCAATGGACGCATTGAGAAGCTGATGAAAATAACATTCACGTTAATGTATTTTTGTGTTATCAGTAAGCCAATGATATGAAATTCAACGGACAATGCGTTTCTCATAATATTTAAGATGCTAAAATATATTTTTATTGTTGCAAAACAAGGTTCAAATAAGTCATATTGTATTTGATTCAGATTGGATTGCTTATCTGTTAAGTAGGGTTAAAAGTACATTTAAAAGTTGCTGCATAGCCTTGATATAGTTTTTATTTTTAACTCAGGCCTAAAATAACTTCTGATGCTTGAATGATGTGTGATTTCTTTGTGACAAAGTAAGCCGCATGGTCTGTCCTCCATTTTGGACTAACCACATGGCCTGTCCACCATTTTGTGTAACCCTAATGGATGTGGAAGGGGGAGGAGCAGCGGCCATTTTGGGAAGGTCATTTTTCTAAATGGCTGATTTTCACTGATCAGAATAATCAGCTTTCCTTGGTCACATGAAACACCATTTATGAGTTACCAATGCATTTATTTAACCCATGCCATAGTCAATTACAAATAGTTTCAATGGGGCCTAGTGAAGGTTAATAGTGAGATGAATACTTGATGTAAGAATTACACACAAAAAAAAAAGTTTTATTTTTCTTTTACCTCTAGGATCTACTTAAAATCTGCTTGCTAGTTTAGGATAGCCATTGAAATGTGAATTAACCTGTCCCACTACCCTCTTGAACAGGCATATGAACCTCTGTTGATATGCAAATTAGAAGCACTGAATGGGTAAATGAGTCTCAGGAGACCAGTGAATGGTACATATAGATAATATTATAATTATGTGTGTGTTTATATCAATGTATGTTCTGCAAGATGGCTATCCAATCTGAATCATATCATTTAAATTATTGATTATTGCTAGAGTCATTATAGATCTGTGTGAAATAGGATACATTTGTTGCTATATAGTTAAAACTAAAATAAATATTTAAGGAAGTAAGCGTAAAGCACAAACACAGTCTGGCCTAGTTGTAAAGGTTTATACAGAACAAGTGTGTGTTGTGTTTAGTGGGCAATAGTAGTTTTTATTGCTCACATTTATAGAAGCTGTGTGATTTGTTTTATTGCAGACGCAGGGTTTTGTACACGTGTCTCGGGCAAAGTAAAGGACTGCGCACGCAGCGTAAGATACACGCACGGTCGCGTGTTTGTGCAAAGTGCGTAAGAATGCGGGCGCTGAGTACAAATTATACAATAGTGTCGTTTAGTTCAAAGGTGGGATAGTAGACATGTAATACAATAGCACATAACTATCAGATTTCAAAAGCAGGTTACTCTAAATTTAGTTTAAAAAACTGTATTGCCTCTGGGGTAAAGCTGCCTATTTGAATGAATCCAAATTTTCTGTACAGAAAAACAAATTGTATTTGCGTGAGCGAACGCAGGAGTGAGTGGATACTGAACCCAAGAACTGAAGTGATCTGAAGTGGTCTGAAGTTGTAACACTGGGTTTGTAGAGGCCCGGTGGCATAGGGTTCGCTACCCTGCGTTATTAGGAACTGATGTGGTCTGAAGTGATCCCATACAACTGAAGTGGTCTAAAGTGGTCTGGAGTGGTCTAGGCTAAAGTGGTCTACAGCAATTGTAGGGCATATAGATAACTAGTATCTATAGGCTGTGCTATTGCATCGCATGTCCATGTGTTCTGCACAGCACAACGTGATACCATTGTGTCATATGCGCTGTGGGAGAGCATACGCAGACGTGATTGCATAGACAAAAGAGGTTTTTCTTTGATAACGTCGGGAAATCTCCCTGGTGGGCTTCACTGGAAAGGGTGAAGGATAGTTATCTAATTTCTATGTTTTTCACCCTACAAACAATTCCAGTTGAAAGATACCGAAAAGGAATTTTTGCTGCCTCTCTCAGGAAAATATTCCAAACAGAACTTCCACCGAAAGAAATTACGGTGTTGTAAGGTCTGATAGGAGCCCTAAGTTGGGTACATTGCGATCCGCTACCAACAGTGTATCGTTGTACTGGCCAGCGTGGGCGAGAGTGGGTGGAAGCGCTCGGAGAACTTTCACCGTTGCCTTATATTGAGTATTTTGGTGTTTGTGGGAAAAGGCCCACAATTATGGGAGCCAGTTGCTCAAGTAAGGGACATTTGACCAGGGTTCAGGTTGAAGAGCCGCGGCCCAGGGGGTCAGCGAAGTTTAAAGGAAAAAGTATTATGTGTGGGAAATATGGTCCACACGCTGAAGACTTTTTGTCTGAATGGGAATGTATGACTGACAAAGATAGGGAACCATTCCCTAAGGTGAGCAGCTTTGAACCAGAGGTATTGCAGAACTTAAGGATAAGAATATGTCTGATAAAATCCCCAAAACAAACGGTCAGACATACAAATTGTTTAAACCTGTGACAGCAAGAGGGGTTGGCGAGTTTGATCCTAAGGTATTGCAGGTGGTATGTTTAACCAAAGTCATATAAGACAAGAATGGAAATATAAGAACTGTTTGAACTTGTAGCAACAATAAATAAGTAGGGGAAAAAAAAAGAAGAGAGAATGCAAGTACACCGCCTTATGTAGATGTGGAAGCAGTTACGGCCAGCATACAAACTATAGAAAATAATAAAAATATGAAAAATATGACTGTAACCTATATATGTACTAATGAATGTTGAAGTTTTATTTAGAAGGAGAAGGTGACCTGATTGTTTTCAGCCATTTCTCATGCACCCAGAGGAGTATCCAACCGGTAAAAGAAGAGCAGTAGCCTGCGGGGGAAGTGGCTGAGACCAGTGGAACAGGTAAGTATGGTATCATTCGTGATTTGGAGTCACACTCAAAATTAAAGTGGAAAAACACACTACAGGCTGATCCAACTTTGATGTAATGTCCTTAAAACAAGTAAAAATGAGGCTCAGTAGTGTGTGGCCTCCACGTGCCTGTATGACCTCCCTACAATGCCTGGGCATGCTCCTGATGAGGTGGTGGATGGTCTCCTGAGGGATCTCCTCCCAGACCTGGACTAAAGCATCCGCCAACTCCTGGACAGTCTGTGGTGGATGGAGCGAGACATGATGTCCCAGATGTGCTCAATTGGATTCAGGTCTGGGGAACGGGCGGGCCAGTCCATAGCATCAATACCTTCGTCTTGTAGGAACTGCTGACACACTCCAGCCACATGAGTTCTAGCATTGTCTTGCATTAGGAGGAACCCAGGGCCAACCGCACCAGCATATGGTCTCACCTCGGTACCTAATGGCAGTCAGGCTACCTCTGGCGAGCACATGGAGGGCTGTGTGGTCCCCCAAAGAAATGCCACCCCACACCATTACTGACCCACTGCCAAACTGGTCATGCTGGAGGATGTTGCAGGCAGCAAAACGTTCTCCTTGGCGTCTCCAGACTCTGTCACGTCTGTCACATGTGCTCAGTGAGAACCTGCTTTCATCTGTGAAGAGCACAGGGCACCGGTGGTGAATTTGCCAATCTTGGTGTTCTCTGGCAAATGCCAAACGTCCTGCATGGTGTTGGGCTGTAAGCACAACCCCCACCTGTGGACGTCGGGTCCTCATACCACCCTCATGGAGTCTGTTTCTGATCGTTTGAGTAGACACATGCACATTTGTGGCTTGCTGGAGGTCATTTTGCTGGGCTCTGGCAGTGCTCCTCCTGTTCCTCCTTGCACAAATGCGGAGGTAGCGGTCCTGCTGCTGGGTTGTTGCCCTCCTACAGCCTCCTCCACGTCTCCTGATGTACTGGCCTGTCTCCTGGTAGCGCCTCCATTCTCTGGACACTACGCTGACAGACACAGCAAACCTTCTTGCCACAGCTCGCATTGATGTGCCATCCTGGATGAGCTGCACTACCTGAGCCACTTGTGTGGGTTGTAGACTCCGTCTCATGCTACCACTAGAGTGAAAGCACCGCCAGCTTTCAAAAGTGACCAAAACATCAGCCAGAAAGCATAGGAGCTGAGAAGTGGTCTATGGTCACCACCTGCAGAACAACTCCTTTATTGGGGGTGTCTTCCTAATTGCCTATAATTCCCACCTGTTGTCTATTCTATTTGCACAACAGCATGTGAAATTGATTGTCAATCAGTGTTGCTTCCTAAGTGGACAGTTTGATTTCACAGAAGTGTGATTGACTTGGAGTTACATTGTGTTGTTTAAGTGTTCCCTTTATTTGTTTTGACCAGTGTATATAACACACACACACACACACACACACACACACACACACACACACACACACACACACACACACACACAGATTTTTGTTCAGATGAGAGGATACGTGTGTAGTCTCTGTGGACTCCCACACTATCCCCCCTCTACGCTTGTCCTGAAGGTTCGATTTTCAAAATGGTTTCTTTACTCCACACATGTGTATATATCTGGGAAAATGGTCCATGGTGAGCTGTGTGAGGCACGGGTGACTCAGGAGCCAATGTGCACCACACACTCTGCTCCTGTTATAGAACATGCATTATCACAAAAATCATATTGCCATAAACAGAAAGCATACATAAGTCACAAGGATTGCCATCTACAGAATATGCACAGTTAGTTGATTAACATGAAGGAAATTCTGGCAGACTACACCAATTACATTGCACTAAATATAAGTTGTAAAAATGATGCAGCAATGCAACCACAGGATATCATATAAATACACAATACTGTAGATGCCAAATATTTTGTCCTCGATGAAGGAATATCAGAAGATTACAGGGTATTTTAAGCTGAGCATACTTAAAGATGGTATCATAAGCTTTAATCACAGTGCTACCTCACTTATTAGGGTCATGAGGTCAATTGTAAAAATAGGATTTTAATTACCTACCGGTAAATCCTTTTCTCGTAGTCCGTAGAGGAGGCTGGGGTCCACATTAGTACCATGGGGTATAGACGGGTCCGCCAGGAGCCATTGGCACTTTAAGAGTTTGAGAGTGTGGGCTGGCTCCTCCCTCTATTCCCCTCCTACCAGACTCAGTCTAGAAACTGTGCCCGAGGAGACGGACATCTTCGAGAGAAGGATAATACACAGATAGTGGCGAGATTCATACCAGCTCACAGATATAAGGCAAACCAAGCTAACAAGCTTGAAACTCAGCAACAGCTGAAACATTACTTAACCAAGTAACCAGGCAGTACGCAACTAAGAACAAAGTCATACTGAACCATATAACCATTGCAGGATAACGAAGCCGTGGTAAGTCCTGATAAGCGAACGGCCCTATTGCAAAAGGTCCTCGCGAAGAGGAAGAGGCCACGGTTCTTCTAGCAGTAGGTTCAGAAGATCCACGTACCAAGCTCGCCTTGGCCAGTCCAGAGCAATGTGAATTGCCTGAACCCTTGTTCTCTTTATGAGATTTAGAATTCTTGGAATGAGTGGAAGTGGAGGGAACACGTACACTGACTTGAACACCCACGGAGTTACCACGGCATCCACAGCCACTGCTTGAGGATCACTTGACCTGGAACAGTACCGCCGAAGTTTCTTGTTGAGACGTGAGGCCATCATGTCTATTTGAGGCACGCCCCAATGACTGGTCACGTCTGCGAACACCTCCAGATGGAGGCCCCATTCTCCTGAATGGAGATCGTGTCTGCTGAGGAAATCTGCTTCCCAGTTGTCCACTCCTGGAAGGAAGATCGCTGACAGCACCAATGCGTGCCTTTCTGCCCAGAGGAGGATTCTTGTCACCTCTGACATTGCAGCTCTGCTCTTTGTACCTCCCTGTCGGTTTATGTAGGCTACCGTCGTTACATTGTCCAACTGTACTTGAATGGCCCGATCTTGTAGAAGATGAGCCGCTTGGAGAAGACCGTTGTACATGGCTCTTAATTCCAGAATGTTTATTGGAAGAATGGCTTCCTGATTTGACCATCTTCCTTGGCAGGTTTCCCCCTGGGTAACCGCTCCCCAACCACTGAGACTTGCATCCGTGGTCAGAAGGATCCAGTTCTGAATTCCGAACCTGCGGCCCTCCAGAAGGTGAGGCATTTGCAGCCACCAGAAGAGCGAAATCCTTGCCCTCTGTGAGAGACGTATACTCTGGTGCATGTGCAGATGAGATCCCGACCATTTGTCTAGGAGGTCCAGCTGGAAGGGTCGAGCATGGAATCTTCCATACTGTAGAGCCTCGTAGGAGGCAACCATTTTCCACAGAAGGCGAATGCCCTGATGAACCGATACCCGGGCAGGCTTCAAGACATCCCGGACCATGGATTGTATCACCAACGCTTTCTCCAGTGGAAGAAACACCCTCTGCACTTCCATGTCGAGAATCATCCCCAGGAAAGACAATCTCCTTGGCGGCTCCAAATGTGATTTTGGAAGGTTCAGGATCCAACCGTGATTCCTGAGCAGTCAAGTCATAAGAGCAATGGACTGCAACAACTTTTCCCTGGACACTGTCTTTATCAGCAGATCGTCCAGGTATGGAATTATGTTCACACCCTGCCTGCGCAGGAGAACCATCATCTCTGCCATCGCCTTGGTGAACACCCTCGGTGCCGTGGAGAGACCGAATGGCAGTGCCTGGAACTGAAAGTGACTGTCTAACAGTGCGAATCAGAGATAAGCCTGATGGGGCTGCCAAATTGGAATGTGGAGGTACGCATCCTTGATATCCAGGGAAACCACAAACTCTCCTCCTCCAGATCTGAGATCACTGCTCTCAAAGATTCCATTTTTATATTTGAACTCCTTCAGATAGGGGTTTAATGATTTCAAATTCAAAATTGGCCTGACCGAACCATCCGGTGTAGGTACCACGGAAAGGTTTGAATAATAACACTTGTTTTGCATATGAGGTGGAACTGGGACAATAACCTGTGATCCTACCAATTTTTGGATGGCTTCCTGTAGGATTGCCCTGTCTGCCAGCAAAGCTGGTAAGCCTGATTTTAGGAATCGGTGAGGCGGGAGGTCTTGAAACTCCAGCCTGTACCCCTGGGACACAATATCCTGCACCCAGGGGTCCAGGCCGGACGCCACCCAAAATTGGCTGAACCTTTTTAGCCTCACCCCCACCGGTCCTTGCTCCAGGCCGTGCGGTCCACCGTCATGCGGAGGATTTTTATGTACCAGAAGTAGGCTTCTGGTCTGGGGAGCCTGCAATAGCAGTTTTTTTGGAATTTGCCCGACCTCTTCTAAAGAAGGTGTTGGGCTGCTTGTTCCTTCTTGTTTTAGGCGTCCGAAAGGACTGTGACGTAGCTGAAGAAAAAGGTTTCTTCGTAGCAGGCACAGCTTACGGAAGAAAAGGTGACTTACCCAAAGTTGCCGTGGAAATCCACGCATCTAGCGCTTCCCCAAAAAGAGCCTGACATGTGTAGGGTAGGTTCTCCACACCTCTCCTGGATTCCGTGTTGGCAGACCATTGGCGCAGCCAGAGTCCTCTACGAGCTGAGACAGACATGGAAGAAATCCATGCAGCCATCGAACCCAGGTCTTTCATGGATTCCACTGTAAATCCCACAGTATCCTGTATGTTACGTAAGAACAATTCAACATCACTTTTATCCATTGTATCCAATTCCTCAAGTAACGTGCCAGACCGCTTTACTATGGGTGTAGTAGGGTATGCCGGTGGCCGGGCTCCCGGCGGCCAGCATACCGGCGCCGGAATCCCGACCGCCGGCATACCGACAACTGGGCGAGTGCAAATGAGCCCCTTGCGGGCTCGCTACTCGTGCCACGCTATCTATTAACCCTCCGGGAGGGTCGTGGACCTCCAAGAGGGAGAAAAAGTGTCGGTATGCTGGCTGTCGGGATTCCGGCGCCGGTATACTGTGTGCCGGGATCCTGACAGTCGGCATACTGAAGACCACCCCTTTACTATAGCCTTAGAAATCCATGCACAGGCAATGGTAGGCCGTAATATCGCCCCCGAAGTCGTGTATATGGATTTGAGCGTAGTGTCAATCTTGCGAACAGCCGGTTCTTTTAACACGGCATATCCCGAAACAGGTAAAACCACCTTCTTTGACAGTCTGGACACAGATGCGTCAACTATGGGTGGGTTTTCCCATTTTTTCCTATCCTCCTCAGGGAAGGGTAAATGCAACCAGAACCTTTCTTAGGATCTGGAATTTTTTCTCTGGATTTTCCCAAGATTTTTCAAATATAGCATTTAACTCTTTTGACACAAGAAAGGTCAGCGAGGCTTTCTTATTATCCGTGAAGTGAGCCTCCTCAACCTGCTCCGGTATTGCTTCGGCAATATTTAACACATCTCTAATGGCTTCAATCATCAACTGCACCCCTTTTGCAAGAGATGCCGCCCCCCTCAGCACGTCCCCATCACCGTCTACCATGTCAGAGTCAGTATCCGTGTTGTCCTGCATAATCTGGGCAAGAGCACGTTTTTGAGAGTGAGTGCCAGGGGGCCCTGAAGGTGCCTACCTGGACCAAACAGCCATAGAGTTCTGCAAAACCTGAGTTGCAGTTTCATTTTGTGCTACCCTAGTAGAAATCTGAGAAATCATACTTTTAATAGAGGATAACCACTCCGGTTCTCTTATAGGAATCTGTGCTAAAACAGTGCAATCCCGATTACAAGGAATGGGATCATCCTGAGAGGACATATCCTCTGCAGCATATGACACATAGTCCCTAGACAGAGGTTCCCCCCTAAGTATGCCAAGGGAGACACAGAGTTGGGAGCCAACCCACACACAGCACTTCCAGAGATAAAGGACACCCTTTACCAGCACCAACTGTGTACCTTAATAGGTTACACAGTCTATTACACCAACCCCTCCCCCCCCCCCCCCCTTCTACAACCCCCTGGTACCGTACAGATACAGTGGGGCAAAAAAGTATTTGGACAGCCACCGATTGTGCAAGTTGACCCAATTAAAAGGATGAAAGAGGTCTGTAATTTCCATCATAGGTACACTTCAACTGTGAGAGACAGAATCTGAAAAAAAAACCAGGAAATCACATTGTATGATTTTTTAACAATTTACTTGTATATTCTTGTGTAAAAGAAATATTTGGAAACCTACCAAGCAGCAAGATTTCTTGCTCTCACAGACCTGTTGCTTCTTCTTTAAGAAGCTCTTCTATCCTCCACTCGTTACCATATTAATGGCATCTGTTTGAACTGGTTATCTGTATAAAAGACACCTGTCCACACCCTCAAACAGTCAGACTGCTACCTCTCCAACATTACTAAGACCAGAGAGCTGTCTAAGGACACCAGGGAGAAATTTGTAGAGCTGCACAAGGCTGGGATGAGCTACTCGACAATAGACAAGATAAAAAATAAACTGGCGCTTTGTTTTCTCCAAAATTAATAGACCACTGTGGATTAATCTAAAAGTGTATTTATTATCTAAAACAACACATGCAACAAATAAAAATGGATTAATCCAATAAAAACATGTATAAGGGCATAAAGTGAGCTCAAAAAATGGTCATAATAATTGCTGCTGGTAAGTGTCCTTAAAACGATCCCGGACTGACAAATGTTAATGATTCCCTGGGAAAATGGTATTTATAAACAGCTGGTGTTACCCATGGTGATGGAGGCTTCCAGAGACTTGAGAATAAACAGCAAGCAGGCTGTAGCAGTTGTATGAAAGCTGGGTCTCTCCAATCAGTGCTTTATGATGCAGTCCCTCAGGGGAAATTTTCCATATGCAGAGATGAAAAGTCCATATCAAAATCCTTTAAAGCACAGGACACTGGTGATGGCAGCAGCTTGGCACTTAACACGTTTCCCTAGGCTCGGTCACCTAGCTTCATCAGACAATAGACAAGCAGCTTAGTGAGAAGAGATCAACTGGAAGAAATGGAAGAAATACAAGATCACTGACAATCTCCCTCGACCTGGGGCTCCATACAAGATCTCACCTTGTGGGGTATCAATGATCTTGAGAACAGTGAGGAATCAGCCCAGAACTACATGGGGGACCTGGTCAATGACCTCAAGATAGCTGGGACCACAGTCACAAAGGTTACCATTAGTAACACACTACGTCGTCATGGATTGAAATCCTGCAGCGCACGAAAGGTCCCCCTGCTTAAGCCAGCACATGTTTAGGCCCGTCTAAAGTTTGCCAGTGACCATCTGGATGATCTAGAGGTGGATTGGGAGAATGTAATGTGGTCAGATGAGAGCAAAATCAAACTTTTTGGTATAAACTCCGCTCGCCGTGTTTGGAGGGAGAAGAATGATGAATGGCAACCCAAGAACACCATACCCACTGTGAAGCATGGTGGGGGAAACATCATGCTTTGGTGCTTCTTTTCTGCAAAGGGGAGAGGACGACTGATCCGTATTAAGGAAAGGATGAATGGGGCCATGTATCGTGAGATTTTGGGCAAAAACCTCCTTCCCTCAGTAAGAGCATTGAAGATGGAACATGGCTGGGTCTTCCAGCATGACAATGACCCCAAACACACCGCCCGGGCAACTAAGGAGTGGCTCTGTAAGAAGCATTTCAAGGTCCTGGAGTGGCCTAGCCAGTCTCCAGACCTCAACCCAATAGAAAATCTGTGGAGGGAGTTGAAAGTGCGTGTTGCCCGGTGACAACCCCAAAACATGACAGATCTAGAGAAGATCTGCATGGAAGAGTGGGCCAAAATACCTGCTACAGTGTGTGCAAACCTGGTCAAGAACTACAGGAAACGTTTGACCTCTGTAATTGCCAACCGAGGTTATATTACAAAGCATTGAGTTAAACTTTTTGATTGTCCAAATATTTATTTTCCGCAAGAATAAACAAATAAATTGTTTAAAAATCATACAATGTGATTTCCTAGTTTTTTCCCCCCAGATTCTGTCTCTCACAGTTGAAGTGTACCTATGATGGAAATTACAGACCTCTCTCATCTTTTTAAGCGGGTCAGCTTGCACAATCGGTGGCTGTCCAGATACTTTTTTGCCGCACTGTAGTTGGAGTTGAAGTGGAGGGACAGCTCTCCCCTGTTAGCGGCTCTGCATGCAGGAAAAATGGCGCTGAACGCTGCTGAGTCCGCTCTGAGTAGCTCCGCCCCCTTTTCTGGCGCTGGCTCCCGCTCTTGTTTGAAATTATACTGGCCTGAGGTATATTGCTGGCGGTGATCCGGGGTCCCCGACAGGCTTTGTGACCAGTTTAGGGTGTAGGCGCAGGCTCAGGGCGCCCCTCACAGCGCCACACCATGTACCGCTGAGCCCTGGAGCGCAGTCAGTACTACGCTCCCTACCCTGTTGCCGCCATCTTCACACCGGCTCCCCGCTTGCCAGGGGGCCGGTGACTCACTCGCCACTGAAGTCTTCCGGCTCTGTAAGGGGGTTGGCGGCATGCTGCTGGGGTGAGCGATCCCCTGTGGCGGCGATCGATCTGTCCCCTCAGGAGCTCAGTGTCCTGTCAGCGAAGATAGTGGCT